>NW_026732486.1:287500-779263 GCF_028476545.2 Physella acuta
TAATTGGTTAGCCTGTTGTAAATTTACCGGCTATCATTTGTTTGTTATAATCAGTCATGCAGTAACCCAATGGCATCAAGACAAAGATTAAATTAAACAAATATTAGAACGCCGATGTGTGTCAGAAATTTAATCAGCGACCAATACTTGTACGTAAAGTTTTTTAGCGCAATTTCCATTCTGGAGAATTGCGTTTATTAACTCGTCATTTCTGGGAATGGATGGATGAATGTATGGATGAATGTGTGTCCGGGCTTTAAGTCGTATCTCCTCCTCAACGAAGCAATATCGATTACTAGTTCCAAAAGCAATTATGTTAAGCAAGTTACGAGAATGAGCATAGGCCATAAAAATTCCGGGTTTCTTTCATGTATTTCCCGGAAAAGCCAAAAAACCTCAAAAAAATTCAGTTTTTGGCCCATATCTCGGCAACCAGACCACTTAGCGACTTGAAACATGTACCAATCGATTCCTGCCGTAATTTAGAACAATATTGCCGAAGAAAGTTTTCAAAAATATCCTCTCGTTCGGTCACAAATTTTAAAATTACATAAAACCCCTACAAACCGATCGTTCTTCTAGCTCAGTGGTTCCCAACCTTTTTCGAGTGGCGACCCCCTTTTATAAAAATTAAGTGACCCGCGACCCCCATAGAATTAAAAAGCCGAAATTAGTATGGAAATTAACAAGCACTAAAATAACATTTTCTAGTAGACTTTCAATATGAACTACTCTTGATAACTGTTTTAATACCATGAGTAAAATTGCATACTATTCACTAAACATTCGTGATTAATTTTTTTTAAAGCATGTCATTATCATTTTCTTAATTTTGTTTTTAATCGAAAAATAGTGTTGAAAATCTATTCTCGAAAAGTCAATCAATTTTACGTTTGGGTATGAATGGTGAATATTACACCAAAATTGAGTGTGCAGTTCTTTATCTTACGCGGAATCATTCTACAAATCAAAGAATTCATCTTGTAATTCATCGTGAATGCTGGCAACATCGAGGGAAGAAGAGAATGGATAATGCGTCAATGCAGATTCTTTTTTTTTCAGCTCAGAGAAATAGCGCTGCAGTTCGTTTTCACTTGATTCAAGATGCCCAGAAATTTCTTCTTTCAAATTTTAATTATCTCACAATTAGACTCATCTACCACACTGCAAAGTTTCTCAAATTTACAATATTTCCAAGATTTATTTTCTTCGCCGATTTTGCAGCTATGATAAAAATGCCCCGAGATAATCATGGAACGTGATAATATTCGTTCATTTTCCCCGAAGCTTCAGGTTATGCTTATGTTGATGTTCGAACACATCTGCTAGGTATGATACTCTCCGCAACCACTCTATGTCGTTTTAAGCATACCAAAAGGTCTTGTTTCCTTTGCATTTCCAAGAACAATTTGATTTCAGATTTCAATTCAAAAACACGATTCACAACAATTTGTTTGACAGCCAGCGCACTGTAGTGTAGAAGAGCAGAACCTCGTGATCTTTATTCAGGTCTTTGTTCAGTTCTTTGAAGGCTCCAGATTTTATATAATTTACCACTTATACTAGCAATGGAGTCTTGATGGCGATTGGTGAGGGCAGTGGTTAGGGAGCTAAATCTTTTCTGCTTTCTGAAAGCTCGATTTTGACCTAAACATAGATGATGCACCATCCGTACAAACCCTAACAGCCGTTTTAACCAGAGTTTCTTCCAGGCATCTCTTCGGGAGGGGGGGGGGGGGCTCCACCCGAACGAATGAAATTTATATAATTTATATAGAAAATATATACTTTTAACAGTGTCCGCCCCCCCCCCCCCCCCGAAGAAAGTCTACCGCCCCCCCCCCCCCCCCCCCCCCGAAAATTTCAAGTGCCCCCCCGGAGAAAAAAGTCTGGAAGAAACACTAGTTTTAACCCATTTTAATCATCCAATTTAAAAAGAAACGTATTTATTTTCTCCATGCTTTCTTCACAAAATAGCAACTCTTCTTTGCTATCATCTGAATGAATATAGACAAAGACCAGCAACTGCGAACACGAACTCACGTCTGTTGATTTATCAACTTGAAAAGCAACTAATGGTGAAAGATTAATTTCAATAAAAATGTGTTATTTAACATCTACGCACATGTAAGAATTAACTTCACCATCTTCAACATGCAGCGTTTGATGAGATTTTCACCTATTGTGTTTATTTTTTTTTTGCTTGGCATTTTCTGTCTCGACTTCATGTGATGCTTGCACTAATGCTGGGTTTTACTTGGTGAAAACTTCCTGTTCTATCAAGTCTCTGACGTTTGCAACTAGCTTCATACCGACTAAAGAACTCCATATCTTTTTTTGTGTGTTTCGAATGACTCGTCTCAAATGACGTTTTAGTTTTGAAGATTTCATAAACTCGTGACTGAGAAAAACTTTGTACAGTACGCTTTGCTTCTTCTCTATTCCCTTTCCAGTGATGTTAGTAAAGCCGAATTTCAAAAATTCTTCTAAATATTTATGTTTTGTTTCAAATTACTAAGGTTTAGTATACCAGTTGGCGACCCCCAGAAAGACCTTCGCGACCCCCAGGGGGGTCGCGACCCCCAGGTTGGGAACCCGTGTTCTAGCTTGAACGCACCCCAGCATTATACGTCAGAGCGATTTTTAGATAACATAAGGAAATTGCTCATAAATGTCACTAGACTTTTTAATTAACTTGTTTTTACTTTTTTCTGCTTTTTCAAATTTGATAGAACGACAATTCGATATTTACGTTTTGAAAGAAATGAGTACCACATTTTTTGATAAATGGTTTCATTGTAATTAAGCCGACACCCCTATATTTTAACTCTATTTACTTTAAACACAATCAGTAGCTCTAAACACAATCAGTAGCTCTAAACACAATCAGTAGCTCTAAACACAATCAGTAGCTCTAAACACAATCAGTAGCTCTATACACAATAATTAGCTCTACACACAATAATTAGCTCTACAACCATTCAGCATCTCTAAACAAGATCAGTAGCTCTAAACACAATAAGTGGCTCTAAACTGAGAAAAGTCACAGAAAAAGTCACAAAGGCATATTTTGATTTATTTGTTGAGAATTGTAAAAAGTTTGTGTTTAAAAATGCGGGAACTCACGTGTTTATAAACTTTACAAGCGGTATGGTTTTTTTTTTAAAAATAATCCTCACAATAAGTAAAACTATTATAAGATAATGTAAATAGCAGCCTAAAATTGTGTTACATGTTTGTTTGAATAGCTGGTAGAGAAACTAAAACAAAATATGTACATCGTTATGTTTGGGGTTGATTTGTTTTTACCACAGGTCTTTACTTTGTCGGCCTTGTCCGTTAATATTGTGTATTGTTGCCTGTCCGTCAACATTGTGTACTGTTTACTGTCCGTCAACATTGTGTACTGTTGACTGTCCGTCAACATTGTGTATTGTTGACTGTCCGTCAACATTGTGTACTGTTTACTGTCCGTCAACATTGTGTTGATGTTTTGCGTCAATGACAGTATTTTGTACCGTCTCGGCTGATTGTCTCCATCCTATGCTGTGTTATGTTATGAGGGCGAAAAATGTGGACAGTACAGGTGGACAGTACAGGTGGGCAGTGCAGGTGGGCAGTACAGGTGGTTGAGCTATTGTTGCGACCAGTTGAGGACAGCAAGTAAAATTAACTGTTTTCTTTCCATTTCACGCTGATTCAAAGTTTGTAATTAAAAAAAAACACGATGAAACATTCTACTTAATTATGTTCTATGATGGAATTAAAACCTACATACTTCAGATTAAATATTTGTACGTGTGTTATACACATACAACGCCCACACATATTTCAATGTTTGCTTTACATTTAATTAATGGTATGTTGATTTGCATTTTCTGAAAACAAAAGTATTAACAAATTTCATGCAAATACACATTTGGGACTTTTTTTCCTGTGAATATTTTCTGTGACTTTTCTCTGAGATTTTTGTTCTTCCAACTACAACCATAGAAACCTCCGTCAACACGCGACAGATGGAGTGGCTATTCGCCTTTTGTTTTAGACATTTCTAGAATAATTACAGCTTTCATCAATTAATTACAGGTTACTTTAATTAGTAAAACAAATCAATCAAAGAAATAAAATATGCTTTCAGCGACAAACAACACACACACAGAGTTTTGTAATTTAAAAACTTTGCCTACACATGTCTTCGTCTACGTCCTCAACAACAGTTGCCGCAGTTTGGCTGGTCTCTAGCTACAGCCCATGTCTGACATATTGGGTGGTGTCTAACTACAGCCCATGTCTGACATATTGGGTGGTGTCTAGCTACAGCCCATGTCTGACATATTGGGTGGTGTCTAACTACAGCCCATGTCTGACATATTGGGTGGTGTCTAGCTACAGCCCATGTCTGACATATTTTAACGATTACATCTATTTTTTTTAAGACGGCAATTTAGCTTTATTTTTTATTTTCCACTTTGAAGTCTTTCCTTCTAATGAAATCGACAGCACCTAAGCTGCTACTAAATATATTTGCTTTAAATCCCAGTCAGTGGCTTGCAAACCCCCAATTATCTGCTCCTACTTGAGGTTGACTCCAGCAAGAAATCACCCCCCCCCCCCCCACCCGTAACAAACGGCTCACAGTCGTTGGTCAGCTGATCAAGTGACCGCGAGTTTTTATTTATTATTGCCATCACACTTTCTAAAATTTTATTTGATCATTTTTAAATTAAATTTAAACGACTAAACTAATTGCTAGTATGATTTAAAAAAAATAGATATTTTTGAATTGTTATTGGAGATTAAGTGTTTGGAAAATTTTAAGGAAATCACCACATTAGAAATGGGTCGAAATTGAGTTACAAGATTTGCCACATTCCCTTAAACAAACAAACAACAACACGTTGCGTAGACATTCCGTTTAATGGCAACATTCGGCTGAACAGAACAGCAGAGTTTAACCGTTAACTTCAGAACAGCAGAGTTTAACCGTTAACTTCAGAACAGCAGAGTTTAACCGTTAACTTCAGAACAGCAGAGTTTAACCGTTAACTTCAGAACAGCAGAGTTTAACCGTTAACTTCAGAACAGCAGAGTTTAACCGTTAACTTCAGAACAGCAGAGTTTAACCGTTAACTTCAGAACAGCAGAGTTTAACCGTTAACTTCAAAACAGCAGAGTTTAACCGTTAACTTCAGAACAGCAAAGTTTAACCGTTAACTTCAGAACAGCAGAGTAGAGTAGACGCTGACCATGAGGGTCAAGGTCAGACACTTTGACCGAATGATCAGATGACCTTGACGTAAAGGTTCTTAAACGACCTCTGAGAAGTGGCAGAGCCGAGTTCAGAAATGTCCTTAAAAATGTCCATGTTCTGATTGTCCCGTGGGCCGGGACATTTGTCAGCGGGCGGCGTTTAATTAAAACAATTTGTTTAGACGCCATGAGCGCACGTGATTTCCTGGTCAGAGGGGCGGGCGCTGGTAGCTGGGTCAACACGCTTTTTGTGACGTCGCCATGACGCAGTCGTGTTGTGTGACGTCGCCATGACGCAGTCGTGTTGTGTGACGTCGCCATGACGCAGTCGTGTTGTGTGACGTGGTAAACAGATAACAGTTTCAGTCACGTGACATCGCCCCCAGATCACATCCAAGTGACTGGTCACCGTGACCATTGAGATCACGCCAGTGTCACGTGGTGCCACAAGAGCCAGACGGCTCATACATTCAAGCCCCTCATCCCCTCCCCCTGAGCTTCCCACAATGCCTTATCAATATTCATGAGCAAAAATCGTAGGAGGGAAATCTTGGAAAAATCTCAAGAAAAAAAAATCGTGTATCCATGTTTGACATCATGATGTCAGTGGATAAAATTATCACATCACTGTTTTACATCCGTAAGGTATTTTATGATGTGACGTAAGTGTAGCCCTTCGTGATAAACAAATCATGATGTAGGTGTATGACGTCATTGTGTCGGTGTATGACGTCATTATGTCGGTGTATGACGTCATGTCGGTGTATGACGTCATGATGTCGGTGTACGACGTCATGGTGTCTGTGTATGACGTCATGGTGTCGGTGTATGACGTCTTAACGTGAGACTCTGGCTAGTGAAGTGACTTGCCAGATCTAAAGTAAATTAGTTTTACAAAATATTCTGCACCATCACTAAAACATCACACATCAAGATGTGTCAAACACAAAGATCTGATGCAAAAACTAATTATATTATGGAGGCTTAGGCCTACATGAGATAAGCTCTGAGTTAAGTTCCAGCCAGCCTGACTTAAACTCCGGCCAGCACGACTTAAGCTCCGGCCAGTATGAAACAAATGTACTTACCACTCACGATCAGCTGAGACTGCTCCATCCTCTCAGAGTTCCAGAACTCTCCAGAGACCACGTGACTAATGGACACGCGCCAGTAGGCCAAGCAGAACCATTGATTAGAAAATTGTATTTAGTCGTGGCCGCTAATCAGAATGACGTCAGGGCGCTTGCCTCGGTTGAAGTTTGATCATGGTCCCTGTTGGTTCTCTCCCCTTCTGGGATGAAGGGGGGTGGAGGCGGTGCAGATCATTTACATAAATATTTAGGTTAGATGTGCTCCAATACATAAATAACCGGCTAGGATGGCCCGTATAACCGGCTAACATGGCCTCTATATTTCATTGTGAATACTGAACGGTAGGGTACGGCAGAAATTTTGGCCGGATCAAAGTCTGTGCCGGCCGCAAACTTTTGGCTTTTTGACAAGAATATCACGTGTTAGCCGTCCCGAGATGCTGGCGTTATGATTGGCTAGCTGGCTCAACCAATCGGGGTGCTGGATTATTCAAATCGGCTTCTTCTCATTTGCATATCGATTTTGGTAAAGATGCGCATATGAAGGCATGAAAGATGGACGGAAAGATTCGGCTTGTAGCGGGGAGATTTGGCACGATGATAAACGGGAAGGGGGTAGGGCCCGACTTGGGGTAGGGGGTAGGGCCCGACTTGGGGGAGGGGGGAGTCGAGAAGTAAGAAAATGGAAAAAAATTAAAGGGAATTCCAGACAAATGTCTGGAGTAAAATTATCTGATGGAAGAAAGTCAGGGACTATCACGTGACTAGCCAGAGAGGTGCAGGAGAATCTTAGGGTTAGGGTAAGGTTTAGGGCTAAGGCTAGGGTTAGGGTTAGGGCTAGGGTTAGGGTAAGGTTTAGGGCTAGGGCTAGGGCTAGGGCTATGGCTAGGGTTAGGGCTAGGGTTAGGGTAAGGTTTAGGGCTAGGGCTAGGGTTAGCGTTAGGGTTATAGTTAGGGTAAGGTTTAGGGCTAGGGCTAGGGCTAGCGTTAGGGTTATAGTTAGGGTAAGGTTTAGGGCTAGGGCTAGGGTTAGGGCTAGGGTTAGGGTAAGGTTTAGGGCTAGGGCTAGGGTTAGAGCTAGGCAGTGGCGTAGCGAGGTCGGGTGTCACCCGGTGCGGCACTTAATGGTGTCACCCCCCAGAGGCATAGAGACCCTTCCCAGGGACAAACTTTCAAACTTTCGATTTGCACCCCCCCCCCCTCAAGTTTTCGTTTTGCACCCCCCCCCCCCCTCAAAGTTTCGATTTGCACACCCCCTCTAGTTTTTCTCTATATATTTTGCTATTTTTTTCCTTGGTGTCACCCCCGTAAATGGTGTCATCCGGTGCGGTCCGCCCCCCCGCCCCCCCCCCCCTCGCTACGCCCCTGGCGCTAGGGTTAGGGTTACGGCTGGGGCTAGGGTTAGCGCTAGGGTTATGGTTAGGGCTAGGTTTAGGGCTAGGGCTAGGGCTAGGGCTAGGGTTAGGGCTAGGGCTAGGGCTAGGGCTAGGGCTAGGGTTAGGGTTAGGGTTAGGGTTAGGGTTAGGGTTAGGGTTAGGGTTAGGGTTAAGGTTATGGTTAGGGTTAGGGTTAGGGTTAGCGCTAGGGTTAGGGCTAGGGTTAGGGTTAGAACTAGGGTTAGGGTTAGAACTAGGGTTAGGGCTAGGGCTAGCGCTAGGGTTAGGGTTAGAGCTAGGGTTAGGGCTAGGGTTAGGGTGTAGATTAGGGGGAGGGGAGGATTTCCGCTTTTTACAACGAAATTCGGTGAAGGAGCGATAAAGGTTTGGGGTTCGGGTTCGGATTATAGCTGTAACTTTGGCTAAAACAACCATCACGTGTTTGGCTCTCAGCTAACATAGTCCGCAAACCTTAACCCGATCCAACTAACAGGTTGGAAGCTAATGAACTATGGCATAAGACTTAAAGTATCAGATACAAAATAAAGCTTTTATAATAGAAATTGTCATTGACGCTTGCAATAGTCGTCACGTGGTCACGTGGTGAATGAGCCTCATCTTAGGCCAGGTCAAAGGTCAGAGGATATCACGACCAGAACATTCACGGCCCAGTCGGACGTGATGGGATGGCTGCAAGAGGCTGGCGTTGGTGTCGTTGGTATTGGTGTCGTTGGTGTTGGTGTCGTTGGTGTTGGTGTCGTTGGTGTAGTTGGTGTTGGTGTCGTTGGTGTTGGTGTTGGTGTCGTTGGTGTTGGTGTCGTTGGTGTTGGTGTCGTTGGTATTGGTGTAGTTGGTGATGGTGTCGTTGTTGTTGGTGTCGTTGTTGTTGGTGTAGTTGGTGTTGGCGTCGTTGGTGTTGGTGTCGTTGGTGTTGGTGTCGTTGGTGTTGGTGTCGTTGGCGTTGGTGTCGTTGGTGTTGGTGTCGTTGGTGTTGGTGTCGTTGGTGTTGGTGTCGTTGGCGTTGGTGTCGTTGGTGTTGGTGTCGTTGGTGTTGGTGTCGTTGGTGTTGGTGTCGTTGGTGTTGGTGTCGTTGGTGTTGGTGTCGTTGGTGTTGATATAGCTGGTGTTGGTGTCGTTGGTGTTGGTGTTGGTGTCGTTGGTGTTGGTGTTGGTGTCGTTGGCGTTGGTGTCGTTGGTATTGGTGTCGTTGGTGTTGGTGTCGTTGGTGTTGGTGTAGTTGGTGTTGGTGTCGTTGGTGTTGGTGTCGTTGGTGTTGGTGTCGTTGGTGTTGGTGTCGTTGGCGTTGGTGTCGTTGGTATTGGTGTAGTTGGTGTTGGTGTCGTTGTTGTTGGTGTCGTTGTTGTTGATGTAGTTGGTGTTGGTGTCGTTGGTGTTGGTGTCGTTGGTGTTGGTGTCGTTGTTGTTGATGTAGTTGGTGTTGGTGTCGTTGGTGTTGGTGTCGTTGGTGTTGGTGTAGTTGGTGTTGGTGTCGTTGGTGTTGGTGTCGTTGGTGTTGGTGTCGTTGTTGTTGGTGTAGTTGGTGTTGGTGTCGTTGGTGTTGGTGTCGTTGGTGTTGGTGTCGTTGGTGTTGATATAGCTGGTGTTGGTGTCGTTGGTGTTGGTGTCGTTGGTGTTGGTGTCGTTGGTGTTGGTGTCGTTGGTGTTGGTGTCGTTGGTGTTGGTGTCGTTGGTGTTGGTGTCGTTGGTGTTGGTGTCGTTGGTGTTGATATAGCTGGTGTTGGTGTCGTTGGTGTTGGTGTCGTTGGTGTTGGTGTCGTTGGTACCTAGCCCCACACACACAGGTAAAACAACGTACCTAGCCCCACAATGGCACAAGTGTACTACTCAGAGTGGTGTAGTAAGAGGTGGTGGGTCACGTGGGGTGGGGCAACTGTGTGGACCCAGCAGGGTTGGGGTGGGTGCCAACGAGACAAGAGCGCCATATTCCATCAAATATTAGTGCTGGCCCGACAGCCAGCCGACTCCTCTAGGGTTAATGCACTGACCAGCGGCGACCTCAAGAATAAACCACCGGAAATGAAGCGGCTCCGAATTTCTCCCCGAGTTGGCGAATCAAATTTATGTAGCGGGTTGTCTGCTGTAGCGGGTTGTCTGTTGGTCAGGATGGACTGGTCTCCCCCACCCCTCATCTTCCCCACCCCCAAGATACTAATCTAAAAAAGTATATTTTCTGTAGGTTAGATTTTTCAAAGAATTTCCTGGAGCTGGCCGGGGAATGAAAAAACTGTTATTCATTTGTCGAGTGACTGTGACTTGGCCGCGATGAGAAGTGGCCGGGCTAGTTGATTTCTCGGCCAATTTCTTCTTTCTTGTTTTCTGGGAGTTGAAGAACTCTCCCCGCGTTTTGTGACGGAAAGCCGTTTGATTGGTGGTCCGCGGAACGTGGAGCGTCCCTCGCGCAAATTGGACCAATCGATCAGCGTGTTTACCCAAACGAGATTAGTTACATGCCATTTAAGGGCAAATACCGTTTATTACCGCCCGTGGGACGGGGAAGATCGGGGCTGCGAGACGCCATTCCGCCCGAAGATGGGCCGCGAGATGGCGCTTTGCCAGTCGGCACCGAGGCTTCGATCGCTTCGACTTTTGGCTCAATTTGTAAGGGAAGGCAATTACCTCGCCCGCCTTCAGATGTACAAAACGCACCCATATCAAGATTAGAAGTTTTCACTTTTTTATGGCGAGCCGAATGTGGTAGAACCGGGAAAAACGAGGCGAGTGGCGGAGGGCACTGAAGGAGGAGGGTCCGAGGGAAATATTAAAACATATCTCGGATATTAAAAGTTACGCTTCGTTTTTATTTTCTTCCAACACTTTGAAAAATCCGTAAATATCCCATCCTTCCCCCCCCCCCCCCACAATCCCAACAGAAGTATTTTCCTGTAGCAATAATCCCCCATCCCCCAATTTGGGCGGTATACAAGGATGCCCCCCCCCCGTGGATTTATTGATATTTATGTTGGCTTACAGAGACAGATACATGACCTCTCACCTCATCTCGTAAATAGCCTGGGGCCTGTGGTGCTCCAAATTTGGTGCTTCACATTATGTGGTGTTTCACATTTTGTGGTGAATCACATTTTGTGGTGAATCACATTTTGTGGTGAATCACATTTTGTGGTGTTTCACATTTTGTGGTACTTCACATTTTGTGGTTCTTCACATTTTGTGGTGCTGCACAAATTGTGGTGAATCACATTTTGTGTTACTTCACATTTTGAAAGACCTGTCGGGTTTTCATGTTTCACAGATGGTTTAAATGTTGGGATCCGATTAAAGCTGAGTATGTGATCACAGCTCAGATACACAGTAAACACTGGACGAGAGGTTTAAGACGGACGGCTAGCGGTACGAATCAAATGGACGGCTAGCGGTACGAACAAATGGACGGCTAGCGGTACGAACAAATGGACGGCTAGCAATACGAATCAAAGGACGGCTAGCGGTACGAATCAATGGACGGCTGGATCCAAGATGGAGAAATGCACAATAAAAGAAGTAGACTAACGTACTATAAGCAAATCTATGGACGCCAAGAAATTTGACTTTATAGGAAAATCGATAAAGAACCCACTGACGAAAACACCAATTCATTACGGTACGGCATGGCACAGCCAGTGTTTCTTCCAGACTTTTTTCTCCGGGGGGCACTTGATTTTTTTGGGAATGGGGGGGGGGGGGTAGACTTTCTTCGGGGGGGGGGGGGCGGACACTGTTAAAAGTATATATTTTCTATATAAATTTCATTTCATTCGGGGGCGGTAGACTTTCTTCCCCCCCCCCCCCCCCCGAAGAGATGCCTGGAAGAAACTCTGGGTACGGCACGGTACAGCACGGTAAGGTACGGCACGGTGCGGCACAGTACAGCACGGTACGGTAAAGCAAGGTAAGGTACGGTACTCCACAGTACCGCACGGTACAGCACGATACGGTATAGTACAGCACGGCACGGTACGGTTACGATACAGCACGGTACGGCACGATGCGGCACGGTAGACTCCAAAAAGTAGAGTAAAACTTGGACTGTGATAAAGGCCAAATGTAAAAGACGGCCCGCGTGTGCTGCCATAGGCGGGGATCTCTAATCCACGACCGGCCATTTCCAGATGAAATAGAGCCGGGAAATCCAAGCCATGTCCCCCCAGACGGGCGCAGGACAAAGTGGCATGTTGGACACCACTAAACAAGGCCAGGAGGGAGGGTGGGGCCAGCCCGCGATACAGGGGGCGGGGGGGGGGGAGGGAAGAAACTGATATGATGAATATGAGAGGGGGGAAGGGGTGGGAGGAGAAGCATGGTTTAAATAAGTCAGGATCGAATGATGGTTTGTGGGTAATGGAAGAGCTGTGTTCTAGTTGTCTTTGGTATTTGTCTTCTAGCTCGATATTCAAGATGTTTGGTCCTCGCTGTGCTCTGTTAAATATAACTTCAATAATCGTCTATCCGGTTCTGGTGGGTGTCTGACTCTACTCCACCCGGTTCTGGTGGGTGTCTGACTCTACTCCACCCGGCTCTCGTGGGTGCCTGACTCTACTCCACCCGGCTCTGGTGGTGCCTAACTCTACTCCACCCAGCTCTGGTGGGTGTCTGACTCTACTCCACCCAGCTCTGGTGGGTGTCTGACTCTACTTCACCCGGCTCTCGTGGTGCCTAACTCTACTGCGCCCAGCTCTGGTGGTGTCTGACTCTACTCCACCCAGCTCTGGTGGTGTCTGACTCTACTCCACCCGGCTCTGGTGGGTGTCTGACTCTACTTCACTCGGCTCTCGCGGTGCCTGACTCTACTCCACCCAGCTCTGGTGGGTGCTGCCTGACTAGTGCTTAATGAAAGGTGAGTCTTGAAGGCTTTCTTCGTGGACAGTTAAAACAGTTGGACAACTGTGGCGCCTCCTTCCAGTGAAGAAATAACCAACCAAGACAAAATGTTAAGCTAGAAGACACACAACTAGATGGGCGTTGTAATGACGATTGACATGGACCAACTCCATATCAACAACACACAGCTAGATGTGGACAGGGACCAACTTCATATCAACAACACGTGTTTAGAGCAGCTCATGTTACGTCTGGTACAACTACAACGACACGCCAGCAACAACCCACCCTCGCAACACCCCAGCGACACCCCACCCTAACAACACCCCAGCAACACCCTAACAACACCCCAGCGACACCCTAACAACACCCCAGCGACTCACCTCTCGTCATGTCAGGTGTGTGTAACAGGACGGTCATGATACGTCTGATGGTCAAGGAACGTTGACACGTCTAGTGGTCAATCAAAATTTGAACAACAATAACTTAATAAGTCGTAGAAAAAAAAATACCATTCGACTACAGCACATTATATCCAGATAGCACACACGTCGTACAAACACATGGCCTCAATGTCGCCCTGTGTCAGACGTGGCCTTAGGGTCCATCCTGTGCTCCATCCTCACAGTGAACACATCGTGTAATAACATCTGTGATCTCCAGCTCACACCACGTGATCAAACTTATGACGTCATACCCGGTAAGTTCAAAACAATAAAGCCCAACGTAGCACGGTACGCTACATCAGTTACAACAGCTCACACGTCAGCAACACACCCTGACACACTAGTCCAATGACTGATGCGGACAGAATTATTCCTGACCAATAGAAAGTGATTTTAGAGCGACGATTTCTTTTGTTTGATTTTCCTGCCGAAGGTAGGATGTTTTTTTTTGTTTTTTTTTTAAATTAGGTAGATCTAGTCCAAACTGAAATTAACTATTGATTGCAGACTTCTGTAATGAGTATGTCCTAAAAGAACTTTTAAATTGTAAGCTCTATGACACAAATTTTATAAAAATATCTTTAAAATAGTTATGCGATGTTTAAAAAAAGGAAAATTTGGAAAAAAAAACTGATTTTCAAAAAGTGCCATTTTTGAGAACCCATATTTTCTAAACTAACATAGAAGTGTAGAAATTGATAGAGTTGCTGCACAGTTTGTAATGTAATATATATGCCCAATTTTTTTCAGTGATCTAAAATTAGTCTTTTAAGGGTAAAAAAATATAATTGAAAATTACAAGAATGCGTTTTGGTCGTTTTTATTTTCATACCAAAAAAAAAAAAAATTAATAAAATACAATTCAAAATTAATTAAGTATTTTTTTTTCTTTGCTTTAAACATAGAGTTAGAATAACTCTAAAACTATTGTGTTGGTGACATTAA
This sequence comes from Physella acuta, assembly GCF_028476545.2. Classification (NCBI taxonomy): domain Eukaryota; kingdom Metazoa; phylum Mollusca; class Gastropoda; family Physidae; genus Physella; species Physella acuta. The sequence goes on from NW_026732486.1 coordinate 301,445, forward strand.
CAGGAAGAATGTGTCCATTATTTTAAAAAATCAGATGAGTTTAAAAATGCCATATTTATCTAGTGCAGGAGAAATAGAATCTATAAATGTGTTGTGGTGTAATGCAGTCTAATAAAGACTAGATACCTACAAGTGATGCAGCAGCTGATGCTACATTCAAACCTATCGGGTTGATAACTGCTTTAGGGGAACAGTTTTTAAAACCACAAATCCACATCTTTGTACGTCTTGTTTCCCTCAACCTTGATCTTGTGGAGCATCAAGAGTAAGCGGTATGTTGTGGGAACCTGGGGGGGGGGGGGGGGGGTAGCCTTCTTCCCTTCCCTTGTAAGGAAAGTTCTGGATAGGCCACCATAAATGTCTCCAGCTGTGGAATAAACAATTGATTTAGTGATTAATAAAATATAATTAAATTTACTACTAGCCTATTGTGTAGGCATTTGTCTTGTGCCCCACTGGTTGAGATATCCAATGATGAAGGTGCCATACTGTGGTTCTCAACATCCTATAGGACAACTTAACTGTCCTTCATTGTTACTATATGCATACAAAATAGATAATGAGAAACACTACTAGTACTACTTACACTTACAACTAAAAAAACATTAAAGCTAAGTCACTACATGTACAATCTTAATAAATTCCACCACCATCTAAAATTGATCTGGAACATTTTATTAAGTAGACTGGCGCAAACCATTTTACATTATTCAGCAGGGGAATCAGAATCAGGGTGCACAACAGAAAATCAAAAGTGAATTAGTGCTTAAAATTTAGTTTCTTTAGTTTTAAATAAATCGATGGAAATCTATTTACAAAAATAGTTATTATAATTATAAATTTCTTTTGTGATTCATTAATATTTTATAAGTTTTTAACCTTCGTTCCCTGTAAATTATAGAGTCCGTCCACATAGTAACCAGGATTGTCTGGTGGCCATTTTGAATTTGTCGATTCATAATTTTGACGTAATAGTCCAGATAAACCTTAGTAATAGGACCCTATCATTAATCCCATTTGATAGATTTTAAAGAATTAGTAAACACTAGCATCTAATAGTTAAGTGCATCCATATTTTAAGTCCCTAGAATGTCCTGAATTAAATAGCTTCACGTCTAAACACACCCTGTGTACAAGCGTAGTTCACACGCTAAAACTGTGGACTAGTAGCGTTAAAGTTTACATTAATAACTTGTACTAATTAAACCAAATTGACATTCAAAATTAAAATTCATTTACTAAAATGGAAAAGAACCTTTAAAAATGTTACTTACAACTTGTTTTAAGGCTCTAGCAAGGGTAAAATACGTTTAGCATCATCGGTCGTCAACCTTTAAAACCGTTCGGCGAGCTACTCACTCGGGGCTGAAAATTGACTCGAGGGTTATATATTTATTGAGGGCACGGCTTCGCGACCGTAAATCAGAAATACTTAAATTGACAACACAAAGTAGTTATAAAAGTACTTAAATTGACAACACAAAGTAGTTATAAAAGTGAACTTTACATCGGTGTAAAAATTGAAACAATTAGTTTGTTTTTGTGTATTAATCGTCATTTAAAGTTAAAAACTGCAGTATTTTCAAGAGCTGCACATTTCTCTCACCCATGTTACCAGCTAGACCCGTGCGTTTCTCTAAACTTTAGCTTCCTGCACCCCTCCCCTCCTTATATCACACCGCTTGGTTTAGAGATGGGGCAGTCCAGGTTCCGAACTCGCGACCTTCGTGTTAGCAAGCGCGCATGCCACCATCATTTAACGGCAACTACGACCAACAAACTACAACCAGAGTCTGTCATCAGTTTTTAAAAGTCTGGGATAAAAGTTCAGAAAGTTTTTACAGAATGTGAGATCAAAGGTTACGTTTTTCCAAATCAAAACACTCTGAAAAATCTGGGCCTGCGTCACTAGCGTGATACAAAAATCTGGGCCTGCGTCACTAGCGTGATACAAAAATCTGGGCCTGCGTCACTAGCGTGATACAAAAATCTGGGCCTGCGTCACTAGCGTGATACAAAAATCTGGGCCTGCGTCACTAGCGTGATACAAAAATCTGGGCCTGCGTCACTAGCGTGATACAAAAATCTGGGCCTGCGTCACTAGTGTGATACAAAAATCTGGGCCTGCGTCACTAGCGTGATAGAAAAAATGTTCGCCTGCATTTTCTTCTTGGCACCTGAAATTATATAGTATTGCTATCGACGGATTATCTAAAGTATCCCTCGAGTAATAACGCCGATTTCTGACCATTTCGAGGACTACAGGCAGACCCCAACACCCAGGTCTAGACAACCTGTTTCCACTTGATGTGTGGAGTGTGCACACGCGCAGAAGAACATATGCCAAAAACAAACAACGCAGTTGAAAACAAAGTTTCAAATCCAAAATGTTTTCATCTGAGATGTTGCCAGCCAAATATCTAGACATTCATTGACCGTGTCGGGAGCAATCGTGTTGTAAATTGTACACAGACACATTCAGGACACCGATTTTATCAAACCTCAAACTGTTGTTCCAGGTTTTAACGAGCAAATCATATTAGAGTATTGGCGATATATCTCTCACATTAGCGGTACACCTCTCACAATCTATCTTTTTAAAACGTAACTTAAACTGTCAATTTCTTTTACAATATTTGTTTGTTTCGCTTTTAATTTTTTTTGTTATTCGCAACTTTAGTTTTTCATTCCAAAACCTAGAATCAGGGATTAGGATGGTGGGGTTGGGGGTCCAGGTGTTTACGTCAGGGGTGGGGCTATAATCTGTTCACGGGGTCACTGACTGGAAACGCCTATTTTGTATCGGCAATCATGGCCAGCGCCATTTTAAAATCTTCGTCGGGAAAAAAACATCAAGTGGGGCATAAAAGAAATGGAATATGAAAGATCAAGTTATAAATGACGGTTTCATGTCGGCCTATAAAACATAAAGATCCCAAGGGTGACGTAAGAATGTGTAGAGAGTGAGGCTTAGAGGGATGAGGGTACAGAGGGTGGGGGTGTAGAGGGTGGGGGTGTAGAGGGATGAGGGTGTAGAGGGTGGGGGTGTAGAGGGTGGGGGTGTAGAGGGTGGGGGTGTAGAGGGGTGAGGGTGTAGAGGGTGAGGGTATAGAGGGTGAGGGTGTAGAGGGGTGTGGGTATAGAGGGTGGGGGTGTAGAGGGTGGGGGTATAGAGGGGTGAGGGTATAGAGGGTGGGGGTGTAGAGGGATGAGGGTGTAGAGGGTGAGGGTGTAGAGGGTGGGGGTGTAGAGGGTGGGAGTGTAGAGGGTGGGGGTATAGAGGGGTGAGGGTATAGAGGGGTGAGGGTATAGAGGGTGGGGGTGTAGAGGGGTGAGGGTATAGAGGGTGGGGGTATAGAGGGTGGGAGTGTAGAGGGTGGGGGTATAGAGGGGTGAGGGTATAGAGGGGTGAGGGTATAGAGGGTGGGGGTGTAGAGGGGTGAGGGTATAGAGGATGGGGTTGTAGAGGGGTGGGGTACAGAGGGTGGGGTGGGGTACAGAGGGTGGGGTGTAGAGGGGTGGGGGTGTATAGGGGTGGGGGTGTAGAGGGGTGGGAGTGTAGAGGGGTGGGGGTACGGAGGGTGGGGGTGTAGAGGGGTGGGGGTACAGAGGGTGGGGTGTAGAGGGTGGGGGTGTAGAGGGGTGGGGGTGTAGAGTGGTGGGGGTGTAGAGGGGTGGGGGTACAGAGGGTGGGGGTGTAGAGGGGTAGGGGTACAGAGGGTGGGGGTACAGAGGGTGGGGGTGTAGAGGGGTGGGGGTACAGAGGGTGGGGGTGTAGAGGGGTGGGGGTACAGAGGGTGGGGGTGTAGAGGGGTGGGGGTACAGAGGGTGGGGGTGTAGAGGGGTGGGGGTACAGAGGGTGGGGGTGTAGAGGGGTGAGGGTACAGAGGGTGGGGGTGTAGAGGGGTGGGGGTACAGAGGGTGGGGGTGTAGAGGGGTGGGGGTACAGAGGGTGGGGGTGTAGAGGGGTTGGGGTACAGAGGGTGGGGGTGTAGAGGGGTGGGGGTACAGAGGGTGGGGGTGTAGAGGGGTGGGGGTACAGAGGGTGGGGGTGTAGAGGGTTGGGGGTGTAGAGGGGTGACGGTATAGAGGGATGTTGAGATGTGTTGAGAAATGTTGTGATGTGTTGAGAGATGTTGAGATGTGTTGAGAGATATTGAGATGTGTTGAGAGATGTTGAGGTGTTTTGAGAGATGTTGAGATGTGTTGAGAGATGTTGAGAGATGTTGAGATGTGTTGAGATGTGTTGAGAGATGTTGAGATGTGTTGAGAGATGTTGAGATGTGTTGAGAGATGTTGAGAGAGGTTGAGATGTGTTGAGAGATGTTGAGATGTGTTGAGAGATGTTGAGATGTGTTGAGAGATGTTGAGATGTGTTGAGATGTGTTAAAATGTGTTGAGAGATGTTGAGATGTGTTGAGAGATGTTGAGATGTGTTGAGATGTGTTGAGAGATGTTGAGATGTGTTGAGAGATGTTGAGATGTGTTGAGAGATGTTGAGATGTGTTGAGATATGTTGAGAGATGTTGAGATGTGTTGAGATATGTTGAGAGATGTTGAGAGATGTTGAGAGATTTTGAGATGTGTTGAGATATGTTGAGAGATGTTGAGAGATGTTGAGAGATTTTGAGATGTGTTGAGAGATGTTGAGAGATTTTGAGATGTGTTGAGAGATGTTGAGAGATGTTGAGATGTGTTGAGAGATGTTGAGAGATGTTGAGAGATGTTGAGATGTGTTGAGAGATGTTGAGAGATGTTGAGAGATGTTGAGAGATGTTGAGATGTGTTGAGAAATATCGATGACTCAAACAATCTCTGCTCTAGCAGGCTAAGATCAAGAAGAATAAAATGGTTCTACAGCGTGTGTTTGGAGGGGGTGGGGTGGGGATCCGGGGGAGGGGGCGGTCTAAAGCCAAGTGAAAAGAGATGTGCGCCGAAATAATATTTGTAACGAATTTTGATTGGGAAATTTCTCAAGTTTTTTCTTGTAAAAATATTGACCAGTGGCTCTTGCTTGGCTGACGTGGTTTGATGCGGACAAAAGGCACTAGCAACTTTTGGGGGGGGGGGGACTTTTCACGGACGGGTAAATAGCAGAGCTGAACGTGGGGGTGGAAGTATGGGGGAGGGGCAAAAGAAAGTCTGATGAAAGGCCTGACTGAATCAAAGAAAAACAAAGTTAAAGGATGTGTCACGTGGCGCCCACTGTAGTTGATGGCGTGGGGGGGGGGGGGGGGGCAAGTCAAGAGGGGCAATAGCTGTCGATGTGACTCACGGAGATTGCCATCTACACTCAATTGCCACTTGTACAGACAAAAAATTGACATCTAATTTTCTGCGTCGGGCGCTGTCTATTCCTCCCTTACAGATGGGACGTCTTACACATTCATAGACGTCCTACACGTTTATGGACGTCCTACACATACATGGACGTCCTACATATTCATTGACGTCCAATACATTTATGGCGTCCCAAAGAATGTCCTAAATGTTTGAATGTCCTACAGAATGTCCTACTTTCACGGCCACCATGTATTTCTCACTGACGCTACCAACTCGACCATTAGGGAAGACAACTCATCAATCATGGTAATCATCGCGAGTTGTCGTTCTTAGATGCTCCCTAGAGCATTGTAGGGGCGCGTGTCGGGATATAGGGTGAGAAGTGTGGGGTGGTGAAGTGTGGGATGGAGAGGTGTGGGGTGGAGAAGTGTGGGGTGGTGAAATGTGGGGTGGTGAAGTGTGGGATGGAGAGGTGTGGGGTGGAGAAGTGTGGGGTGGTGAAGTGTGGGGTGGTGAAGTGTGGGATGGAGAGGTGTGGGGTGGAGAGGTGTGGGGTGGAGAAGTGTGGGATGGTGAAGTGTGGGATGGTGAAGTGTGGGGTGGTGAAGTGTGGGGTGGTGAAGTGTGGGGTGGAAAGGTGTGGGGTGGAAAAGTTGAGATGGTACGAAACAACGGACATAGAATTTCTTTATAGTGTCTGTGTTGGTGCGTGTTGGTGTGTGTGTGCGTGTGTGTGTGTGTCCCACACAGAATGACCTCACCTAGTATGTGGGTAACCACAGAGAATGACGTGACGTATCTCGGGTTCCTGTCCGCGCGGGCCGAATGTCCGAATATTGAAATGGAGGCTGGGCCGAATGTCCGAATATTGAAATGGAGGCTGGGCCGAATGTCCGAATATTGAAATGGAGGCTGGGCCCATGTCAGACGGCCCTCCCTTGGGTCCCGCTCTGACGACTCCAGCAGAAATTAATCGAATTTTACCCGCATACATGAGGCCACGTGACTCGGTCGTTACCAGCCTTGACGCCATCTTGTGGGCCGGGCGATTGCCTTTACAAGATTCGTCCCGTCCCCAGGGAGCTGGCGTGCATAACCGCTCTACCCCCCCTCCCCCCAGCCCAAGCACTGGGCCGAATAAAAAAAAAACAACTCGCATGCTATTAAGAACCACAAGTAATCAATGCTAATTAAGTAATCAATGCTAATTAGCTCAAGTCATTAACGGCAAGTTGGTGTGGTAGGTGTTGCAACTGTTGCTTGTGTTGACCACTTTATACAACTTATGTTATATATATATATATATATATATATATATATATATATATATATATATATATATATATATATATATATATATATATATATATATATATATATATATATATATATATACGTGTATGTGTAACAGTGTGTGTATACGTGTCTGTGAGTGTAATAGTTTGTATGGAACATACTGGAGTGTTATGTCGCTAGCAGAGATTGTAAACGCTTACAATAAAATATGGTGATTCATACATTGCGCTAAACTAGGAAATCTTTTTCTTGGTCTGTCTGGCTGTCTGTCTGTCTGTCTGTCTGTCTGTCTGTCTGTCTGTCTGTCCGAGCACCAATTGAATCTGAGTTGCTGGCACCAGTAAGACTAACCTATGGTCGGGAGGGGGGGAGGGGGGAAGTGGAGGGGGTGGGTGGGGTCAGCTTCAGTTTCCTTGCGCTCACCAGCAGCGGTCTTTTACTGCAATGTATGGGGTGGGGGGGGGGGGGGGACTAGACTCGCTCCTGTGTTGTGTGGGCCCTCAAGTCAGGAAAGATCAGAAGTCAAAGTCATAAAATGTGACTGATGACTTGATAAATGTGAGATGACGTCATACCTCATGCCGCTTCAAGCGGGGATCAATATTGAAATTTAATAATTAAATTAGCATAAATTATCATTGTTTTTCGAATTACCAGTTGCCAGCCAGCCAGCTAGTGTAGCCAGCCAGCCAGCTAGTGTAGCTAGCCAGCCAGCTAGTGTAGCTAGCCAGCTAGTGTAGCCAGCTAGTGTAGCCAGCCAGCCAGCTAGTGTAGCCAGCCAGCTATGGTAGCTAGCCAGCTAGTGTAGCCAGCCAGCCAGCTAGTGTAGCCAGCCAGCTAGTGTAGCCAGCCAGCCAGCTAGTGTAGCCAGCCAGCCAGCTAGTGTAGCCAGCCAGCTAGTGTAGCTAGCCAGCTAGTGTAGCCAGCCAGCTAGTGTAGCTAGCCAGCTAGTGTAGCCAGCCAGCCAGCTAGTGTAGCCAGCCAGCTAGTGTAGCCAGCCAGCCAGCTAGTGTAGCCAGCCAGCCAGCTAGTGTAGCCAGCCAGCTAGTGTAGCCAGCCAGCCAGCTAGTGTAGCCAGCCAGCCAGTGTAGCTAGCTAGCCAGCCAGCTAGTGTAGCTAGCCAGCTAGTGTAGCCAGCCAGCCAGCTAGTGTAGCCAGCCAGCCAGCTAGTGTAGCCAGCCAGCTAGTGTAGCTAGCTAGCCAGCCAGCTAGTGTAGCTAGCCAGCCAGCCAGCTAGTGTAGCTAGCCAGCCAGCCAGCTAGTGTAGCCAGCCAACCAGCTAGTGTAGCCAGCCAGCTAGTGTAGCTAGCTAGCCAGCCAGCTAGTGTAGCTAGCCAGCCAGCCAGCTAGTGTAGCTAGCCAGCCAGCCAGCTAGTGTAGCCAGCCAGCCAGCTAGTGTAGCCAGCCAGCTAGTGTAGCCAGCCAGCTAGTGTAGCTAGCCAGCCAGCTAGTGTAGCCAGCCAGCCAGCTAGTGTAGCCAGCCAGCCAGCTAGTGTAGCCAGCCAGCCAGCTAGTGTAGCCAGCCAGCTAGTGTAGCCAGCCAGCTAGTGTAGCTAGCCAACCAGCTAGTGTAGCTAGCCAGCTAGTGTAGCTAGCCAGCTAGTGTAGCTAGCCAGCCAGCTAGTGTAGCCAGCCAGCCAGCTAGTGTAGCCAGCCAGCTTGTGTAGCTAGCCAGCCAGCTATGGTAGCTAGCCAGCTAGTGTAGCTAGCCAGCCAGCTAGTATAGCCAGCCAGCCAGTGTAGCCAGCCAGCCAGCCAGCCAGCTAGTGTAGCTAGCTAGCCAGCCAGCTAGTGTAGCCAGCCAGCCAGCTAGTGTAGCCAGCCAGCCAGCTAGTGTAGCCAGCCAGCTAGTGTAGCCAGCCAGCCAGCTAGTGTAGCCAGCCAGCCAGCTAGTGTAGCCAGCCAGCCAGCTAGTGTAGCCAGCCAGCTAGTGTAGCTAGCCAGCTAGTGTAGCCAGCCAGCTAGTGTAGCTAGCCAGCTAGTGTAGCCAGCCAGCCAGCTAGTGTAGCCAGCCAGCTAGTGTAGCCAGCCAGCCAGCTAGTGTAGCCAGCCAGCTAGTGTAGCCAGCCAGCCAGCTAGTGTAGCCAGCCAGCCAGCTAGTGTAGCCAGCCAGCTAGTGTAGCCAGCCAGCCAGCTAGTGTAGCCAGCCAGCTAGTGTAGCCAGCCAGCTAGTGTAGCCAGCCAGCTAGTGTAGCCAGCCAGCCAGCTAGTGTAGCCAGCCAGCCAGCTAGTGTAGCCAGCCAGCTAGTGTAGCCAGCCAGCCAGCTCGTGTAGCCAGCCAGCCAGCTAGTGTAGCCAGCCAGCTAGTGTAGCTAGCTAGCCAGCCAGCTAGTGTAGCTAGCCAGCTAGTGTAGCCAGCCAGCTAGTGTAGCCAGCCAGCCAGCTAGTGTAGCCAGCCAGCCAGCTAGTGTAGCCAGCCAGCTAGTGTAGCTAGCTAGCCAGCCAGCTAGTGTAGCTAGCCAGCCAGCCAGCTAGTGTAGCTAGCCAGCCAGCCAGCTAGTGTAGCCAGCCAACCAGCTAGTGTAGCCAGCCAGCTAGTGTAGCTAGCTAGCCAGCCAGCTAGTGTAGCTAGCCAGCCAGCCAGCTAGTGTAGCTAGCCAGCCAGCCAGCTAGTGTAGCCAGCCAGCCAGCTAGTGTAGCCAGCCAGCTAGTGTAGCCAGCCAGCTAGTGTAGCTAGCCAGCCAGCTAGTGTAGCCAGCCAGCCAGCTAGTGTAGCCAGCCAGCCAGCTAGTGTAGCCAGCCAGCCAGCTAGTGTAGCTAGCCAGCTAGTGTAGCCAGCCAGCCAGCTAGTGTAGCCAGCCAGCCAGCTAGTGTAGCCAGCCAGCCAGCTAGTGTAGCCAGCCAGCTAGTGTAGCCAGCCAGCTAGTGTAGCTAGCCAACCAGCTAGTGTAGCTAGCCAGCTAGTGTAGCTAGCCAGCTAGTGTAGCTAGCCAGCCAGCTAGTGTAGCCAGCCAGCTTGTGTAGCTAGCCAGCCAGCTATGGTAGCTAGCCAGCTAGTGTAGCTAGCCAGCCAGCTAGTATAGCCAGCCAGCCAGTGTAGCCAGCCAACCAGCCAGCCAGCTAGTGTAGCTAGCTAGCCAGCCAGCTAGTGTAGCCAGCCAGCCAGCTAGTGTAGCCAGCCAGCCAGCTGGTGTAGCCAGCCAGCTAGTGTAGCCAGCCAGCCAGCTAGTGTAGCCAGCCAGCTAGTGTAGCTAGCTAGCCAGCCAGCTAGTGTAGCTAGCCAGCTAGTGTAGCCAGCCAGCCAGCCAGTGTAGCCAGCCAGCCAACTCGTGTAGCCAGCCAGCCAGCTAGTGTAGCCAGCCAGCTAGTGTAGCTAGCTAGCCAGCCAGCTAGTGTAGCTAGCCAGCTAGTGTAGCCAGTCAGCCAGCTAGTGTAGCCAGCCAGCTATGGTAGCTAGCCAGCTAGTGTAGCTGGCCAGCCAGCTAGTGTAGCTAGCCAGCCAGCTAGTGTAGCTAGCTAGCCAGCCAGCTAGTGTAGCTAGCCAGCCAGCCAGCTAGTGTAGCTAGCTAGCCAGCCAGCTAGTGTAGCTAGCTAGCCAGCCAGCTAGTGTAGCTAGCCAGCCAGCCAGCTAGTGTAGCCAGCCAGCCAGCTAGTGTAGCCAGCCAGCTAGTGTAGCCAGCCAGCTAGTGTAGCCAGCCAGCTAGTGTAGCTAGCTAGCCAGCCAGCTAGTGTAGCTAGCCAGCTAGTGTAGCCAGCCAGCTAGTGTAGCCAGCCAGCCAGCTAGTGTAGCCAGCCAGCCAGCTAGTGTAGCCAGCCAGCTAGTGTAGCTAGCTAGCCAGCCAGCTAGTGTAGCTAGCCAGCCAGCCAGCTAGTGTAGCTAGCCAGCTAGTGTAGCCAGACAGCTATTGTAGCTACGATGGCCTGCACCTTCATCTGTGTAAACCCCTGGTCAAACGCTGGCTATAGGTCGTAAGGTTGCTGCCCCCCCCCCCCCCCCCCACGTCTGTGAGGACTGAGATGGCCAAGTGATTTGGGTAAAAAAAAATTTAATGACCCCATGATACTTTGACCTGCCACCTATGACCAATCTCTAATGTAGATGGTCCTGATGACTCGAGAGTTGCAGCGGGAAGCGGTGTAGAACCAGGAGTGATTGGAGGGGGGGGGGGGGGGAAGATTGGTGTGTTGGGGGAGGGGAATGGTGTGTTGGGGGAGGGGAATGGTGTGTTGGGGGAGGGGAATGGTGTATTGGGGAGGGAGGGGGTAGTTCGGTGAGTATTCCGTGTATATGTAGGCCTACTTACATATATTCCCTTGTATGGTGTGTACGTAAACGTATATGTGCGTATATGGTGTGTATTTGAGTGTACTTGTGTGTGTGCACTTGTGTGTTTACTTGTGTGTGTTCGTGTAATTGATTCCGATTTTTAGAACAAAAGTATGTTTTAATGTCCCCGCAGAAGACCAAATAACCCACTTGAGCGTGGAGTGTTCTCCCCTTGAATTCCCCTTCGGGCCATGTTAACTTGAGGCTGTACAGAGAAGGTTGGTCGTGTTGGACGTGAGGGGTAGCGGCCCCTGACGTGTGGGGTAGCGGCCCCTGACGTGCCGGACGCCGTGACGATCACCAGGCCCGGCTCTAAGACGGACGGACCGATCGAGTTTCACACGAGAAACGGGCGGGCAACTCTTGCTGCACGCCCAGTCGATGGCCGGGGCAGGGCGGGGTCAATATTTTCATAGCGGTGTGGCGTTTGGTCGACTGACGGTTTGACCTACAGATATCGTGACGTCTTTACCTTGATTTTGGTGTAGCATGCGTGCGTGTGTGTGTGGTCTAGTGTTGTGTGGGTGTGTTGTGAATGTGTGTATGTGTCTGGCTGAGCTGTTGTGTGTGTACGTGTGCACCCATACACAAGTAGCTACCCCAACATAACACCCATACACAAGTAGCTACCCCAACATAACACCCATACACAAGTAGCTACCCCAACATAACACCCATACACAAGTAGCTACCCCAACATAACACCCATACACAAGTAGCTACCCCAACATAACCATACACAAGTAGGCTACCCCAGATAACACTTAAGCCTACAATTCTCGTGCCGGTTGCCTCCTGTGGCCAGACTGGAAGCGGCGAATGAGGAGGCTGCCCATCCAATCACACTCCATTCATAGAGCTACAAAAGTTATGCCCCGTTCTGACGTCTCAAAAAGCGCACTATGTTATTGAGCGGATGAATTGCCCCAACTGAGTGAATCATCTCGCGTCGTGCGGAGTTATCTTGTTAGTTTCTCAAATTGTAAGGGAAAGGTTAAGCAATTAGGGAAAAGGGTTAGGGTTGGGGGATTTAGACAAAAAACGTCCAAACCAATCATAATCTAAACAAAAAAAATTTCTAAGATTAGAGAACTCTGTACAATTTTCCTCCCTCAAATAATTTTTTTTTAAAAATTCCACAACTGCAGCCAAAAATAATTTTTACACAACTCAATGTCGACTTTCTCAGATGTAGGGGTCTCTCCACCCTCACACAATGTAGCAGCGGTCTCTCCACCCTCACACAATGTAGCAGCGGTCTCTCCACCCTCACACCCGCCCACACAATGTAGCAGCGGTCTCTCCACCCTCACACCCACCCACACAATGTAGCAGCGGTCTCTCCACCCTCACACCCGCCCACACAATGTAGCAGCGGTCTCTCCACCCTCACACCCACCCACACAATGTAGCAGCGGTCTCTCCACCCTCACACCCGCCCACACAATGTAGCAGCGGTCTCTCCACCCTCACACCCGCCCACACAATGTAGCAGCGGTCTCTCCACCCTCACACCCACCCACACAATGTAGCAGCGGTCTCTCCACCCTCACACCCGCCCACACAATGTAGCAGCGGTCTCTCCACCCTCACACCCGCCCACACAATGTAGCAGCGGTCTCTCCACCCTCACACCCACCCACACAATGTAGCAGCGGTCTCTCCACCCTCACACCCACCCACACAATGTAGCAGCGGTCTCTCCACCCTCACACCCGCCCACACAATGTAGCAGCGGTCTCTCCACCCTCACACCCGCCCACACAATGTAGCAGCGGTCTCTCCACCCTCACACCCACCCACACAATGTAGCAGCGGTCTCTCCACCCTCACACCCACCCACACAATGTAGCAGTTGTCTCTCCACCCTCACACCCACCCACACAATGTAGCAGCGGTCTCTCCACCCTCACACAATGTAGCAGCGGTCTCTCCACCCTCACACCCACCCACACAATGTAGCAGCGGTCTCTCCACCCTCACACCCACCCACACAATGTAGCAGCGGTCTCTCCACCCGCCCACACAATGTAGCAGCGGTCTCTCCACCCTCACACCCACCCACACAATGTAGCAGCGGTCTCTCCACCCGCCCACACAATGTAGCAGCGGTCTCTCCACCCTCACACAATGTAGCAGCGGTCTCTCCACCCTCACACCCACCCACACAATGTAGCAGCGGTCTCTCCACCCTCACACCCGCCCACACAATGTAGCAGCGGTCTCTCCACCCTCACACAATGTAGCAGCGGTCTCTCCACCCTCACACCCACCCACACAATGTAGCAGCGGTCTCTCCACCCGCCCACACAATGTAGCAGCGGTCTCTCCACCCTCACACCCACCCACACAATGTAGCAGCGGTCTCTCCACCCGCCCACACAATGTAGCAGCGGTCTCTCCACCCTCACACAATGTAGCAGCGGTCTCTCCACCCGCCCACACAATGTAGCAGCGGTCTCTCCACCCTCACACAATGTAGCAGCGGTCTCTCCACCCTCACACCCGCCCACACAATGTAGCAGCGGTCTCTCCACCCTCACACAATGTAGCAGCGGTCTCTCCACCCTCACACCCACCCACACAATGTAGCAGCGGTCTCTCCACCCTCACACCCGCCCACACAATGTAGCAGCGGTCTCTCCACCCTCACACCCACCCACACAATGTAGCAGCGGTCTCTCCACCCTCACACCCGCCCACACAATGTAGCAGCGGTCTCTCCACCCTCACACCCACCCACACAATGTAGCAGCGGTCTCTCCACCCTCACACCCGCCCACACAATGTAGCAGTTGTCTCTCCACCCTCACACCCACCCACACAATGTAGCAGCGGTCTCTCCACCCTCACACCCACCCACACAATGTAGCAGCGGTCTCTCCACCCTCACACCCACCCACACAATGTAGCAGCGGTCTCTCCACCCTCACACAATGTAGCAGCGGTCTCTCCACCCTCACACCCACCCACACAATGTAGCAGCGGTCTCTCCACCCGCCCACACAATGTAGCAGCGGTCTCTCCACCCTCACACCCACCCACACAATGTAGCAGCGGTCTCTCCACCCTCACACAATGTAGCAGCGGTCTCTCCACCCTCACACCCACCCACACAATGTAGCAGCGGTCTCTCCACCCTCACACAATGTAGCAGCGGTCTCTCCACCCTCACACCCACCCACACAATGTAGCAGCGGTCTCTCCACCCTCACACCCACCCACACAATGTAGCAGCGGTCTCTCCACCCTCACACCCACCCACACAATGTAGCAGCGGTCTCCCCACCCTCACACCCGCCCACACAATGTAAAGACAACACTACTAAGATAGCAGTTAGACAACACAAGTGGCAGGACAGCATTGTTTTATTTTAAAATTTAACTCACTCATTAATGTACAGACCACCAAACAGTCGGGGTGAGTCACCTGACTCCACACAGACCACCAAACTGTCGGGGCGAGTCACCTGACTCCACACACACCACCAACAATCTACCCTCTATCATCTTTTCCAAATACACCAACACAACAGACTGACCCATTTAAAATAGACTGACCGCTTCAAAATCAACTGACCAATTTATAATCAAGTGGCTTTTAAAAAATAGACTAATCAGTTTTGAAATGATGTACATGAGTTCAATTATCCAGTGAGATTAAAAAAAATGGCTGCGTCCATTTCACCCCTCATCTGTCTCTGATCTTACACACCGTTTTTATCTGATGAAACTTTCGCTTGGTGGGACAACCCCCACCCCCACCTCTAATTGATGCTTATTGATGGCTTTTATTATCACAGATCACATCACACACCTAAAAATGTGCTTCAAGATGAACAAGATTCACACGATGAAATTACAGCGTTAATATCAAATGACGTCACTCAAAGATTGAGACGCCTAATATCAAATGACGTCAAAGATTGAGACGACTCTAATATCAAATGACGTCAAAGATTGAGACGACTCTAATATCAAATGACGTCAAAGATTGAGACGACTCTAATATTAAATGACGTCAAAGATTGAGACGACTCTAATATCAAATGACGTCAAAGATTGAGATGACTCTAATATCAAATGACGTCAAAGATTGAGATGACTCTAATATCAAATGACGTCAACGATTGAGACGACTCTAATATCAAATGACGTCAAAGATTGAGACGACTCTAATAACAAATGACGTCAAAGATTGAGACGACTCTAATATCAAATGACGTCAAAGATAGAGACGACTCTAATATCAAATGACGTCAAAGATTGAGATGACTCTAATATCAAATGACGTCAACGATTGAGACGACTCTAATATCAAATGACGTCAAAGATTGAGACGACTCTAATAACAAATGACGTCAAAGATTGAGACGACTCTAATATCAAATGACGTCAAAGATAGAGACGACTCTAATATCAAATGACGTCAAAGATTGAGACGACTCTAATATTAAATGACGTCAAAGATTGAGACGACTCTAATATCAAATGACGTCAAATATTAATATCAAATGACGTCAAAGATTGAGACGACTCTAATAACAAATGACGTCAAAGATTGAGACGACTCTAATATCAAATGACGTCAAAGATAGAGACGACTCTAATATCAAATGACGTCAAAGATTGAGACGACTCTAATATTAAATGACGTCAAAGATTGAGACGACTCTAATATCAAATGACGTCAACTATTAATATCAAATGACGTCAAAGATTGAGACGACTCTAATAACAAATGACGTCAAAGATTGAGACGACTCTAATATCAAATGACGTCAAAGATAGAGACGACTCTAATATCAAATGACGTCAAAGATTGAGACGACTCTAATATTAAATGACGTCAAAGATTGAGACGACTCTAATATCAAATGACGTCAAATATTAATATCAAATGACGTCAAAGATTGAGACGACTCTAATAACAAATGACGTCAAAGATTGAGACGACTCTAATATCAAATGACGTCAAAGATAGAGACGACTCTAATATCAAATGACGTCAAAGATTGAGACGACTCTAATATTAAATGACGTCAAAGATTGAGACGACTCTAATATCAAATGACGTCAACTATTAATATCAAATGACGTCAAAGATTGAGACGACTCTAATAACAAATGACGTCAAAGATTGAGACGACTCTAATATCAAATGACGTCAAAGATAGAGACGACTCTAATATCAAATGACGTCAAAGATTGAGACGACTCTAATATTAAATGACGTCAAAGATTGAGACGACTCTAATATCAAATGACGTCAAATATTAATATCAAATGACGTCAAAGATTGAGACGACTCCATCAAAGACTGATACCCCAGCTGTGAGAGCCAGTCAGGAGAAACCCGATTGCTTGTAGAAGTTGTAGAGTTTGCTGATGGCCACAATGTAGGCGGCCGTGCGGAGGTCAAGGCCGAGGTTGAAGCTTTTGGCCGTGGCCATGATGTCGGCTGCTGCCCTCTCCATCGTCTGCTCCAGACCAGAGTGGACAATGTCCTTCTCTGACGCTCCTGATGCAAAACACAACATTAGATTTATGGAGGAATGTGTGGGCCTAAACCTACCTACGAGAAACCTATCTATGAGAAACCTACTTATGAGAAACCTATCTATGAGAAACCTATCTATGAGAAACCTACCGAAACCTATCTATGAGAAACCTACTTATGAGAAACCTATCTATGAGAAACCTATCTATGAGAAACCTACCGAAACCTATCTATGAGAAACCTACCGAAACCTATCTATGAGAAACCTATCTATGAGAAACCTATCTATGAGAAACCTACCGAAACCTATCTATGAGAAACCTACCGAAACCTATCTATGAGAAACCTATCTATGAGAAACCTACCTATGAGAAACCTACCAAAACCTACCTATGAGAAACCTACCTATGAGAAACCTACCTATGAGAAACCTACCAAAACCTACCTATGAGAAACCTACCTATGAGAAACCTACCTATGAGAAACCTACCAAAACCTACCTATGAGAAACCTACCTATGAGAAACCTACCTATGAGAAACCTACCTATGAGAAACCTACCTATGAGAAACCTACCTATGAGAAACCTACCTATGAGAAACCTACCTATGAGAAACTTACCTGTGATCCGAGCCTGGAACTCCTCACTAGGGAGGATGTTGATCTTGCGGACACCCTGCACGGAGTCATCGCCCACCCAGCTGTTGATGGACTTCTGGACACTGGTCAATTCAGGTATAGGACAATCATGTGAACATAGGACAATCACGTGACAACAGGACAATGACGGCTAAGGACAATGACGACATAGGACAGGGGTCTCCAAACTTTTCAGTCAGAGGGCCACATTAACTATCAAATTTCAGTTCGGTGGCCATTTAATTCCAAAATTGTCTGATTTTTCTGGGCAAAGTTCCTCAGCCATCATCAACTTTTTTTCCGTGGACAAAATGATCTCCGCGGGCCGGATAAGAGGACCTTGCGGGCCGCATCCGGCCCGCGGGCCGTAGTGTGGAGACCCCTGACATAGGACAATGACGGCACAGGACAATCACGTGATCACAGGCCACCCGGCTGAGAGAGTCACGAGACTCACCTGTTGAGCAGGTGAAAGTTGGCGTCACGCTCGTACTTGAAGGTGAGGCGTCCAAAGCTGACGTGGTTCAAGTTTTTCAACCACTCGAAGTAGGAGACCGTCACCCCGCCGGCGTTGATGTAGAGGTCAGGGATGACCAGCACCTTGCGCTCGAGCAAAATGGCGTCAGCGGTGGGCGTGGTCGGCCCGTTGGCCCCCTCGGCCACAATCTTGGCCTGCACAGATCACGTTATGTTTCAGTAGAAATGGCCATAGGTTGATGGAATTTAGTCAAGTACATGGGGCCATACTAAGCACCAACTGACCCATGCACCAACTGACCCGTACACCAACTGACCCATGCAGCAATTGACCCATGCACCAACTGACCCGTACACCAACTGACACATGCATCAACTGACCCATGCACCAACTGACCTTCAACTCGCTGGCGACCTTGGCTGTGATCTGCTTCTCGTTGGCCGCAGGCACCAAGATGTCACACTTGTGGGTCAGCAGATTCCCGGGGTAGGGCTGGGCTCCCGGGAACCCCACGATGGTGCCGTGTTCCTTCTTGTACCTCATGAGGGCCTGGGGGTCGATCCCATCCGGGTTGTAAATGTTGCCGTCAATTTCAGCCACCCCCGTGCACACAGACCCCGCCCTGTGAAGGTATCGCATGGTGTGAAAACCCACATTCCCTAGACCCTGTGGATGGAAGATGAAAACCCACATTCCCTAGACCCTGTGGATGGAAGATGAAAACCCACATTCCCTAGACCCTGTGGATGGAAGATGAAAACCCACATTCCCTAGACCCTGTGGATGGAAGATGAAAACACACATTCCCTAGACCCTGTGGATGGAAGATGAAAACCCACATTCCCTAGAACCTGTGGATGGAAGATGAAAACCCACATTCCCTAGACCCTGTGGATGGAAGATGAAAACCCACATTCCCTAGACCCCGTGGATGGAAGATGAAAACCCACATTCCCTAGACCCTGTGGATGGAAGATGAAAACCCACATTCCCTAGACCCCGTGGATGGAAGATGAAAACCCACATTCCCTAGACTGGATGGAAGATGAAAACCCACATTCCCTAGACCCTGTGGATGGAAGATGAAAACCCACATTCTCTAGACCCTGTGGATGGAAGATGAAAACCCACATTCCCTAGACTGGATGGAAGATGAAAACCCACATTCCCTAGACCCTGTGGATGGAAGATGAAAACCCACATTCCCTAGACTGGATGGAAGATGAAAACCCACATTCCCTAGACCTTGTGGATGGAAGATGAAAACCCACATTCCCTAGACCCTGTGGATGGAAGATAAAAACCCACATTCCCTAGACCCCGTGGATGGAAGATGAAAACCCACATTCCCTAGACTGGATGGAAGATGAAAACCCACATTCCCTAGACCCTGTGGATGGAAGATGAAAACCCACATTCCCTAGACCCTGTGGATGGAAGATGAAAACCCACATTCCCTAGACCCTGTGGATGGAAGATGAAAACCCACATTCCCTAGACCCTGTGGATGGAAGATGAAAACCCACATTCCCTAGACTGGATGGAAGATGAAAACCCACATTCCCTAGACCCTGTGGATGGAAGATGAAAACCCACATTCCCTAGACCCTGTGGATGGAAGATGAAAACCCACATTCCCTAGACCCTGTGGATGGAAGATGAAAACCCACATTCCCTAGACCCTGTGGATGGAAGATGAAAACCCACATTCCCTAGACCCTGTGGATGGAAGATGAAAACCCACATTCCCTAGACCCTGTGGATGGAAGATGAAAACCCACATTCCCTAGACCCTGTGGATTGAAGATGAAAACCCACATTCCCTAGACCCTGTGGATGGAAGATGAAAACCCACATTCCCTAGACCCTGTGGATGGAAGATAAAAACCCACATTCCCAAGACCCTGTGGATGGAAGATGAAAACCCACATTCCCTAGACCCTGTGGATGGAAGATGAAAACCCACATTCCCTAGACCCTGTGGATGGAAGATGAAAACCCACATTCCCTAGACCCTGTGGATGGAAGATGAAAACCCACATTCCCTAGACCCTGTGGATGGAAGATGAAAACCCACATTCCCTAGACCCTGTGGATGGAAGATGAAAACCCACATTCACTAGACTGGATGGAAGATGAAAACCCACATTCCCTAGACCCTGTGGATGGAAGATGAAAACCCACATTCCCTAGACCCTGTGGATGGAAGATGAAAACCCACATTCCCTAGACCCTGTGGATGGAAACATTAGCTGACATGAGCTGTCATGAGCTGTCATGAGCTGACATACCTGAACTATAAATTCCTTCTGATGAAACCCAGGTGCTAGTCCAATACTTTCCATATAGTCCGCGTTCATGATGAAGTTTTTGATGCCAAAGAAAACGCCTTTCCCAGTCGCCGAGATTCGCCCGTGTAGACCGCCCTGTAACAAGATGAAGAGTGTAGCCCGCCCTGTAACAAGATGAAGAGTGTAGCCCGCATTGTAACAAGAGTTATCGATCACTCAGGATCTCTGCCGGTCACCCAGCCAAGGCGGGAAGATTTGCATACAAGCTCCAGAAACTTATTTGAGTGCACGGTAGGCGCAGTGTTTCTTCCAGACTTTTTTCTCCGGGGGGGCACTTGAAATCTTCGGGGGGGCGGTAAACTTTCTTCGGGGGGGCGGACACTGTTAAAAGTATATATTTTCTATATAAATTATATAAATTTCATTTCGTTCGGGGGGGCGGTAAAATTTTTTCGGGGGGGCTTCGCCCCCCCCGAAGAGATGCCTGGAAGAAACTCTGGGTAGGCGGCGGTAGGTGGTGTATGCAAATATTCCAGAGCTACAGCTATTTATTATTTGTATGAAAGAAGAACATTGATGGCGACATGAACACAATTATTGAGCCAATGTTTTTGTGTGAATATTTCCCATTTGTTTGAACAGTTCATCCATTTCTAGTGTCTAAACTAGTAGCGTCCCTGTAATATTCCTACAGGTAAACATGCGACCTTCACAGATCTACTGCACTCTCAATTCAATTGGCATTTTGGACAGGTGGAAAACGAAAGCAGTTGAAGTCACTCACCTGCTTGATGGGCTTGCCTGTGAAGTCACTCACCTGCGTGATGGGCTTGCCTGTGACGTCACTCACCTGCGTGATGGGCTTGCCTGTGACGTCACTCACCTGCGTGATGGGCTTGCCTGTGACGTCACTCACCTGCTTGATGGGCTTGCCTGTGACGTCACTCACCTGCGTGATGGGCTTGCCTGTGACGTCACTCACCTGCGTGATGGGCTTGCCTGTGACGTCACTCACCTGCGTGATGGGCTTGCCTGTGACGTCACTCACCTGCGTGATGGGCTTGTCTGTGACGTCACTCACCTGCGTGATGGGCTTGCCTGTGACGTCACTCACCTGCGTAATGGGCTTGCCTGTGACGTCACTCACCTGCGTGATGGGCTTGCCTGTGACGTCACTCACCTGCGTGATGGGCTTGTCTGTGACGTCACTCACCTGCGTGATGGGCTTACCTGTGACGTCACTCACCTGCGTGATGGGCTTGCCTGTGACGCAGGCTCTGGCGTTGATGTCGCTGTAGCCGAGAGTGGTGGCGTAGGTGTCGGCTATCCAGCTCATCTCCCTCTCGCTGGTGCCCATGTCGGGGGCGGGCACGTCTATCCCGGGGTGGAGGAAACCTTTCTTGGCTAGCTCGGTGGTCAAGCGGCGGGTGATCCGCTCTAGCTCCGACACTGGGGACAGGCGGGTTGTAGGGTTAGGGTTGTGTGGGCGGGTTGTAGGGTTAGGGTTGTGTGGGCGGGTTGCTGGGTTAGGGTGGGCGGGTTGTAGGGTTAGGGTTGTGTGGGCGGGTTGTAGGGTTGTGTGGGCGGGTTGTAGGGTTAGGGTTGTGTGGGCGGGTTGTAGGGTTAGGGTTGTGTGGGCGGGTTGTAGGGTTGTGTGGGCGGTTTGCTGGGTTAGGGTGGGCGGGTTGTAGGGTTAGGGTTGTGTGGGCGGGTTGTAGGGTTGTGTGGGCGGTTTGCTGGGTTAGGGTGGGCGGGTTGCTGGGTTAGGGTGGTGTGGGTGGGTTGTAGGGTTGTGTGGGCGGTTTGCTGGGTTAGGGTGGGCGGGTTGCTGGGTTAGGGTGGTGTGGGTGGGTTGTAGGGTTGTGTGGGCGGTTTGCTGGGTTAGGGTGGGCGGGTTGCTGGGTTAGGGTGGTGTGGGTGGGTTGTAGGGTTGTGTGGGCGGTTTGCTGGGTTAGGGTGGGCGGGTTGCTGGGTTAGGGTGGTGTGGGTGGGTTGTAGGGTTGTGTGGGCGGTTTGCTGGGTTAGGGTGGGCGGGTTGCTGGGTTAGGGTGGTGTAGCGGGTTGATGGTGTAAGGACCCACCTGAATATAGTTTGGGGTCGATCCTGACCCCGGCTTTAGCGCCACCGAACGGAACGTTGACCAGGGCACACTTGTACGTCATCAGGGAGGCGAGGGCACAAACCTCGTCATAGTTGACGTTTGGGCTGAAACAAAAGGCAGACGTCAGATCTGATGTTACACGTCATCGTTATCTAACGCTTCTTTCTTCTCACCTAAAGATCCAGACTCACACAAAGACATCTGGAGACTCACCTGGAGACTCACCTGGAGACTCACCTGGAGACTCACGTGGAGACTCACCTGGAGACTCACCTGGAGACTCACGTGGAGACTCACCTGGAGACTCACGTGGAGACTCACATGGAGACTCACCTGGAGACTCACCTGGAAACTCACGTGGAGACTCACCTGGAGACCCACCTGGAGACTCACCTGGAGACCCACCTGGAGACTCACCTGGAGACCCACCTGGAGACTCACCTGGAGACCCACGTGGAGACTCACCTGGAGACTCACCTGGAGACCCACGTGGAGACTCACCTGGAGACTCACCTGGAGACTCACGTGGAGACTCACATGGAGACTCACCTGGAGACTCACCTGGAGACTCACCTGGAGACTCACGTGGAGACCCACCTTGAGACTCACCTGGAGACTCACGTGGAGACCCACCTTGAGACTCACCTGGAGACTCACCTGGAGACTCACCTGGAGACTCACCTGGAGACTCACGTGGAGACTCACCTGGAGACCCACCTGGAGACTCACCTAGAGACTCACCTGGAGACTCACCTGGAGACTCACCTAGAGACTCACCTGGAGACTCACCTGGAGACTCACCTGGAGACTCACGTGGAGACTCACCTGGAGACTCACCTGGAGACTCACCTGGAGACTCACCTGGAGACTCACCTTGAGACTCACCTGGAGACTCACCTGGAGACTCACCTGGAGACTCACCTGGAGACTCACGTGGAGACTCACCTGGAGACCCACCTGGAGACCCACCTAGAGACTCACCTGGAGACTCACCTGGAGACTCACCTGGAGACTCACGTGGAGACTCACCTGGAGACTCACGTGGAGACTCACGTGGAGACTCACCTGGAGACTCACCTGGAGACTCACGTGGAGACTCACCTAGAGACTCACCTAGAGACTCACCTAGAGACTCACATGGAGACCCACCTGGAGACTCACCTGGAGACTCACCTGTAGACTCACATGGAGACCCATCTGGAGACTCACCTGGAGACTCACCTGGAGACTCACCTGGAGACTCACCTAGAGACTCACCTGGAGACTCACGTGGAGACTCACGTGGAGACTCACCTGGAGACTCACGTGGAGACTCACGTGGAGACTCACCTGGAGACTCACCTAGAGACTCACCTGGAGACTCACATGGAGACCCACCTTGAGACTCACCTGGAGACTCACCTGGAGACTCACCTGGAGACTCACCTAGAGACTCACCTAGAGACTCACATGGAGACCCACCTGGAGACTCACCTGGAGACTCACCTGTAGACTCACCTGGAGACCCATCTGGAGACTCACCTGGAGACTCACCTGGAGACTCACCTGGAGACTCACCTAGAGACTCACCTGGAGACTCACGTGGAGACTCACGTGGAGACTCACCTGGAGACTCACCTAGAGACTCACCTGTAGACTTACCTAAAGCGAATGCCGCCCTTGCTGGGGGTGCGGTGCTGCTTGTGCTGTGCCCTGAAGGCGTGGACCAGCTCTGTGCTGCCGTCGTCACGCTGTAGAGGGAATGTGATGGACAGCACGTGCGAGCAGGGTTTGATGACAGACATGATGCCACGCACTTGCTTCATCTTGCGCTCCAAGGTTATAGGGTCAAGGTTACGTTTTCTGTTGATACAATAGTGGTCAGAACAGACGATTGGCTGGTCATAATCCTAATCTTAGCCCTGGTCATAAGCCTTATCCTAACCCTAGCCCTGGTCATAATCCTAACCCTAGCCCTGGTCATAAGCCTTATCCTAACCCTGGTCATAAGCCTAATCCTAACCCTGATCATAAGCCTAATCCTAGCTCTCGCCCTGTTCATAAGCCTAATCCTAACCTAGCCCTGATCATAATCCTAATCCTAGTCCTCGCCCTGATCATAAGCCTAATCCTAGCCTTGGTCATAATCCTAACCCTAGCCCTGGTCATAATCCTAACCCTAGCCCTGATCATAAACCTAACCCTAGCCCTGGTCATAATCCTAACCCTAGCCCTGATCTAAGCCTAATCCTAGTCTTCGCCCTGATCATAAGCCTAACCCTAGCCCTGATCATAAGCCTAACCCTAGCCCTGGTCATAATCCTAACCCTAGCCCTGATCATAAGCCTAACCCTAGCCCTGATCATAATCATAACCCTAGCCCTGGTCATAATCCTAACCCTAGCCCTGATCTAAGCCTAATCCTAGTCTTCGCCCTGATCATAAGCCTAACCCTAGCCCTGATCATAATCCTAACCCTAGCCCTGGTCATAATCCTAACCCTAGCCCTGATCATAAGCCTAACCCTAGCCCTGATCATAATCCTAACCCTAGCCCTGGTCATAATCCTAACCCTAGCCCTGATCATAAGCCTAACCCTAGCCCTGATCATAATCCTAACCCTAGCCCTGGTCATAATCCTAACCCTAGCCCTGGTCATAATCCTAACCCTAGCCCTGATCATAAACCTAACCCTAGCCCTGGTCATAATCCTAACCCTAGCCCTGATCTAAGCCTAATCCTAGTCTTCGCCCTGATCATAAGCCTAACCCTAGCCCTGATCATAATCCTAACCCTAGCCCTGGTCATAATCCTAACCCTAGCCCTGATCATAAGCCTAACCCTAGCCCTGATCATAATCATAACCCTAGCCCTGGTCATAATCCTAACCCTAGCCCTGATCTAAGCCTAATCCTAGTCTTCGCCCTGATCATAAGCCTAACCCTAGCCCTGATCATAATCCTAACCCTAGCCCTGGTCATAATCCTAACCCTAGCCCTGATCATAAGCCTAACCCTAGCCCTGATCATAATCCTAACCCTAGCCCTGGTCATAATCCTAACCCTAGCCCTGATCATAAGCCTAACCCTAGCCCTGATCATAAGCCTAATCCTAACCCTAGCCCTGATCATAAGCCTAATCCTAATCCTAATCCTGGCCCTAGCCCTGACCATAGACATGAAACTTGCCAAACAGAAACGAAACTTAACTGACCGATATCCTTCGGCAAGTTTTTCTTCCCATAGTATGACTGCTCGATCAACAAACTTGTCAATGAGCTGGGAAAACTTGACATTCTCATCGTCTGCCGGGCTCTCATTCGAGTGGTGTCGTCTGCTGTGGCGCCTGCCGGACAACAGGTTTGTCCAAACTGGCCTACCGAGAGCTCTGGGACGTTTGGTCCCCTCGACTAGAAAAGCCTGGCCACTGAAAGCCGAACATTTACTCAAGTGGCTACAAACTGATTTGAGCAGACGACCTCTGTACCCAGATGTGGATGCCAAGTGCCACCTGTTGGGCTGATGTTGCTGTAGTAGACGTGACAACATGGCTGACTTGCTCAACACAACACAAAACTTACGTCAAGAAAATGTCGAGCTTAGATCTTACGTTTTGTTCTCTTACGAATAGTCTCAAAGTTTCGATGACAGTACAGAAATGGAAAGTTGAGCTTGGATTCTAGCATTTCTTAATCCTCTAACCTACCCTAGGCTGAGAATCTCTGTCAGATAACACATGAACGCGATCTTCAATGTGAAACATGTCCGGATTAGAAAAGTGCTGACTACGTCACGATAACTTGAGTATTGTCCTTGTCAACAGCACACAATAATTTTATAACATACAAGCACGGGGTGCATATCTTGAGTCTAAATTCTGTTTCATTACTTTATGGTAACATATAACAGGTTGTACGTTTCCTGTGAATATATTGACAAACTTCGTGACAAGATTTTTAAAATATCTAGACAAATGTTGCATATCAAGGCGGATTTAGGTGCGCTTTAGCTGAAGATTTGTCTGCATGTTTGAGCGGTGCGCATGCCTGCTGAACGCGTTCAGGGTCAGATATTGTCAAAGAAACCACACACGGTAATACAGAGCTAAACAAAGCGTCGGAACATAATCTCTCAGTTGTAGTTGAAAGCAGCGAGTTTATTTCTCTAGAATCATCTAGATCTAGATTGGCCTCTAAATCTAGATCTGTGTTTTGAACAACCGGATTGTGGATACGTTACAAGGTTTGGCTTTCTAGCGGTAAAACAATGATCTCATACTTCAACTTCCGATACTGGAATTCCTTGTATAACATTTGCTGGGGGGGGGGGGGGGGGAATTGAAATTTGCGTTACGAGTTAGGGGTGGGGCGAGACATTTCTATACTTAATGTTCATATATTAGCCTAAAAATGATGTAGTCTATATAAGAATTAGCCTGGTGTTCTTGTATTTGCCTGTTGGTAGCTTTAAGCCGGGTGTTAGTTTTAAGGCCTGGTGTTAGTGGCCTAAAACTGAGGATTAGAGCAGAGATTAGCCATCAGATTAGCCATCAGATTAAACCGTTACCTACAGTCACATTCCTACACGAACTAAAAACTCACAAAATACAAACAAACAACTTAACCTGAATGTCTGTATAGTTTGATCACGTGACCTGAATGTCTGTATAGTTTGATCACGTGACCTGAATGTCTGTATAATTTGATCACTTGAATGTCTGTATAGTTTGATCACGTGACCTGAATGTCTGTATAGATTGATCACGTGACCTGAATGTCTGTATAGTTTGATCACGTGACCTGAATGTCTGTATAATTTGATCACATGAATGTCTGTATAGTCTGATCACGTGACCTGAATGTCTGTATAGATTGATCACGTGACCTGAATGTCTGTATAGTTTGATCACGTGACCTGAATGTCTGTATAGTTTGATCACGTGACCTGAATGTCTGTATAGATTGATCACGTGACCTGAATGTCTGTATAGTTTGATTACGTGACCTGAATGTCTGTATAATTTGATCACGTGACCTGAATGTCTGTATAGTTTGATCACTTGACCTGAATGTCTGTAGTTTGATCACGTGACCTGAATGTCTGTATAGATTGATCACGTGACCTGAATGTCTGTATAGATTGATCACGTGACATGAATGTCTGTATAGTTTGATCACGTGACCTGAATGTCTGCATAGTTTGATCACGTGACCTGAATGTCTGTATAGATTGATCACGTGACCTGAATGTCTGTATAGTTTGATCACGTGACCTGAATGAAACGACTGACCTGCTGCGGTCTGCTGGCGCTGGTGTGGGCGTCCTACGGCCTGAAGGAGAGTCAGGGAATTCCAGAACACACGGTGAGTGTGGGTTGTTGTGTGTGGCTCTGTCTTGTGTGTGGGCTCTAAGCTAGGCCCTGTGTGTGGGCTCTAAGCTAGGCCCTGTCTTGTGTGTTGGCCCTGTCTTGTGTGTGGGCTCTAAGCTAGGCCCTGTGTGTGGGCTCTAAGCTAGGCCCTGTCTTGTGTGTGGGCTCTAAGCTATGCCCTGTCTTGTGTGTTGGCCTTGTCTTGTGTGTGGGCTCTAAGCTAGGCCCTGTGTGTGGGCTCTAAGCTAGGCCCTGTCTTGTGTGTTGGCCCTGTCTTGTGTGTGGGCTCTAAGCTAGGCCCTGTGTGTGGGCTCTAAGCTAGGCCCTGTCTTGTGTGTGGGCTCTAAGCTATGCCCTGTCTTGTGTGTTGGCCCTGTCTTGTGTGTGGGCTCTAAGCTAGGCCCTGTCTTGTGTGTTGGCCCTGTCTTGTGTGTGGGCTCTAAGCTAGGCCCTGTCTTGTGTGTTGGCCCTGTCTTGTGTGTGGGCTCTAAGCTAGGCCATGAGTGTGGGCTCTAAGCTAGGCCCTGTCTTGTGTGTTGGCCCTGTCTTGTGTGTGGGCTCTAAGCTAGGCCCTGTCTTGTGTGTTGGCCCTGTCTTGTGTGTGGGCTCTAAGCTAGGCCCTGTCTTGTGTGTTGGCCCTGTCTTGTGTGTGGGCTCTAAGCTAGGCCTTGTCTTGTGTGTGGGCTCTAAGTTAGGCCATATGTGTGGGCTCGGCACTGTCTTGTGTGATGGTGTGAATGTTTTGTTAACCCCAAGTACATTTGTTGGATGTCTGATCTCTGTCGTCTGGGTGTGTTGTAAAGTCTTGTGTGACTTGTAGAACTGACTGAAACTAAAATAGGCAATGTCTCTCCATAGACTGGGCCAGTTCTAAAGGCGAGACGTGGCCCGCAGTTAGCTGGGGAGCATGGCCAGCGGCCCAAAGTTGAGGCCCAGTCCAGCTACGACTACCAAGGCCAACCAAAAGTTGGACGAAAACTGGCCGAGAAACTGGAGGTGGTCAGGCTAGCCAACGTGCCAGGTAAGTTGTGTCGATTTCTTGCCAGCTTGGCCACTGAAACCTGGCCAAATACGCCAGGACACTCCCAACTACACAATACTAACTACCACCTTTCCACTACCCACTACCCATTACCAACTACCCACAACTAACTAGCCTGTACCAACTACCCACTACCCACTATCAAATACCCACTACCAACTACTCACTACCACCTCTCAACTACCCACAACTACATCTCCACTACCAACTACCCACTACCAACTACCCATTACCAACTACCCACTACCTACTACCCACTATCAACTACCCACTTCCAACTACCCACTACCAACTACCCACTACCACCTCTCCACTACCACCTCTCCACTACCACCTCTCCACTACCACCTCTCCACTACCACCTCTCCACTACCACCTCTCCACTACCACCTCTCCACTATCAACTACCCACTTCCAACTACCCACTACCCATTACCAACTACCCACTACCACCTCTCCACTACCACCTCTCCACTACCACCTCCCCACTACCACCTCTCCACTACCACCTCTCCACTACCACCTCTCCACTACCACCTCTCCACTACCACCTCTCCACTATCAACTACCCACTTCCAACTACCCACTACCCACTACCAACTACCCACTACCACCTCTCCACTACCACCTCTCCACTACCACCTCCCCACTACCACCTCTCCACTACCACCTCTCCACTACCACCTCTCCACTACCACCTCTCCACTACCACCTCTCCACTACCACCTATCCACTACCACCTATCCACTACCACCTCTCCACTACCACCTCTCCACTACCAACTACCCACTTCCAACTACCCACTACCAACTACCCACTACCCACTACCAACTACCCACTACTCACTACCACCTCTCCACTACCACCTCTCCACTACCACCTCTCCACTACCACCTCTCCACTACCACCTCTCCACTACCAACTTCCAACTACCCACTTCCAACTACCCACTACCCACTATCAACTATCAACTACCCACTTCCAACTACCCACTACCAACTACCCACTACCCACTACTCACTACCACCTCTCCACTACCACCTCTCCACTACCAACCACCCACTACCACCTCTCCACTACCACCTCCCCACTACCACCTCCCCACTACCACCTCCCCCACTACCACCTCCCCACTACCACCTCCCCACTACCACCTCCCCACTACCACCTCCCCACTACCACCTCTCCACTACCACCTCTCCACTACCACCTCTCCACTACCACCTCTCCACTACCACCTCTCCACTACCACCTCTCCACTACCACCTCTCCACTACCACCTCTCCACTACCAACTACCCACTTCCAACTACCCACTTCCAACTACCCACTACCCACTACCAACTACCCACTACTCACTACTCACTACCACCTCTCCACTACCACCTCTCCACTACCACCTCTCCACTACCACCTCCCCACTACCACCTCTCCACTACCACCTCTCCACTACCACCTCTCCACTACCACCTCTCCACTACCACCTCCCCACTACCACCTCCACACTACCAACTCCACACTACCAACCACCCACTACCACCTCTCCACTACCACCTCTCCACTACCACCTCTCCACTACCACCTCCCCACTACCACCTCCACACTACCAACTCCACACTACCAACCACCCACTACCACCTCTCCACTACCACCTCTCCACTACCACCTCTCCACTACCAACTACCCACTTCCAACTACCCACTTCCAACTACCCACTACCCACTATCAACTACCAACTACCCACTTCCAACTACCCACTACCCACTACCCACTACTCACTACCACCTCTCCACTACCACCTCTCCACTACCACCTCTCCACTACCACCTCTCCACTACCACCTCTCCACTACCAACCACCCACTACCACCTCTCCACTACCACCTCTCCACTACCACCTCCCCACTACCACCTCCCCACGACCACCTCCCCACTACCACCTCCCCACTACCACCTCCCCACTACCACCTCCCCACTACCACCTCCCCACTACCACCTTCCCACTACCACCTTCCCACTACCACCTCTCCACTACCACCTCCCCACTACCACCTCCACACTACCAACCACCCACTACCACCTCTCCACTACCACCTCCCCACTACCACCTCCCCACTACCACCTCTCCACTATCACCTCTCCACTACCACCTCTCCACTACCAACCACCCACTACCACCTCTCCACTACCACCTCCCCACTACCACCTCCCCACTACCACCTCCCCACTACCACCTCCCCACTACCACCTCCCCACTACCACCTCTCCACTACCACCTCTCCACTACCAACTACCCACTACCACCTCCCCACTACCACCTCTCCACTACCACCTCTCCACTACCACCTCTCCACTACCACCTCTCCACTACCACCTCCCCACTACCAACCACCCACTATTAACCACCCACTACCACCTCTCCACTACCACCTCCCCACTACCACCTCCCCACTACCACCTCCACACCACCTCCTCCCCACTACCACCTCCCCACTACCAACCACCCACTACCAACCACCCACTACCACCTCTCCACTACCACCTCTCCACTACCACCTCCCCACTACCAACCACCCACTACCAACCACCCACTACCACCTCTCCACTACCACCTCCCCACTACCACCTCTCCACTACCACCTCTCCACTACCACCTCCCCACTACCACCTCTCCACTACCACCTCCCCACTACCACCTCCCCACTACCACCTCCCCACTACCACCTCCCCACTACCACCTCCCCACTACCACCTCCCCACTACCACCTCTCCACTACCACCTCCCCACTACCACCTCTCAACTACCACCTCCCCACTACCACCTCCCCACTACCACCTCCCCACTACCACCTCCCCACTACCACCTCCCCACTACCACCTCCCCACTACCACCTCCCCACTACCACCTCCCCACTACCACCTCCCCACTACCCACTAGCCAGTACTGAGCGTGTCCTAACCGTTGAACCTCCCCCCCCCCCCAGCTGACGACTTCCAGCCCGGGGTAGAGACTGACACGGACGACCCTGATGGAATCTTCCACCCGCTGGACGAGCTCAAGGCCATGAGGCCTGGCCCGGGGGTCATGTGGAGGGACCAGATGCCCATAGCGGCCGACACTAAGAGCAGCGAACTCAGGAGGAGGCGACGAGACCGGTCACGGCTTCCGGCAAAAGAGAAAACACACAACACGATGACGTCACCGGAAGTAAGCATCACCGGAAGTGGTCATAATGAAGACACAAATGGCAATCACCGTAGCCGTTTCATGAAGCGGCAAATTTTAGAAAGTTCGGGGGTCAAGTGGTCATCTGGTCCAACCAACGCTACAGCAGTCGGGAAACATGAAGATACAACAGTCGGGAAACACGCACCCAAAGTGGCCAACCCTGCCAACCCTGCCAACCCTTTTGCCCGGATGCTAATGTACGCCCGTGGAATGAGAAAAGCTAAAAATAGAAAGTCTCAACCAATCAACTCGAGCCACACTACGTCATCAGATCACGTGTACAGGAAGCTGCCGGGGAACATAGGAAGGGGGGAGAAACAGACGCGTCAGGAGGACGAGGACATCGACCGGCTGAGAAAAGTTTTACTTTCTACCAGAAACAATCTGGAACACGTGGCCCATCTTCTGCTGGGGTCTGTGGGGGGAGATCTCCAGTCACGTGACTTAGTCCAGTCACATGACTTAGTCCAGTCACATGACTTAGTCCAGTCACATAACCAGCACGGCGCCGACAGGAAAACGAATAGAAAAACGGCATTGTCCGCCAACTTTCCTGAGGTGGCGCCAAATGGGATGACGACAAACTTGAGTGAGTGGCCAACAGACGGACACACGCTGACCTTGGGCGCCAGACAAAAGAAGGTCAAGGTGAGCGACAAAGGCAACGCGACATCCACCAGAGACCACGGGAGGGTCGCCAGGCAGGCGGTAGACGATGGTGACGATGATGACGACGATGACGATGACGACATCGTCAACGACAGCGTGGACGACGACGGCGCTGAAGATGGCGGCGATACGGTTGATGATGACGACGATGATGATGATGATAACAGCCCAGGCATTACGTCATCAGATGCAGCAGACGACCCTTCACCGGATGACCCCAGTGTCGACGATAACGACAACGACGATGATGAAACCGTCGCCGTGGTCGATTCCGATAGCGTTGATGGCTTGGTAGATGATGACGAGCCTTCAACTGGTCCAATCGCTGAAACACCGAGTGAGGTCAAGGACGTTTCCAACGAGCTGCAGGACATTGTGGACGTTGCCATGGTTACGCCCGCCCCTGGGCTGCCGGTCCTCAAGAAAAAGACCTTTGACCCGAAAGCGTTTCGTGACCTCGAGCACAAGCTGGAGAAGATTGAAGAGGACATTCGCAAGAAGGAGGAGATAGAGGCCCCTCTTATCGGCGGCCCCGTGCTGGGTGCCCCAAAGTTTGGCAAGACCGACACGGCCCTGGAGCGTCAACTGAGGCAGGTCGAGGCCCAGCCGGTCAATCAGACGACCGGCAAGCATCGCGCAGCACCGGAAGTTGTGTACGATGACGGAAGTGACGACACAGGAAGTGACGAGGACAGAAGCACGCCAGGAGATTCCCCACCGGCTGACCTGAAGCCAGAGGAGAGGACGTTGGAGGAGGACACGGGGCTGTCCACGGCTGAAATCATTCAAGCGGAACAAATGATCCAGAAGGGGATGGAGACTGGTCAAGTTGGTGACGTCATGAAAAGGGCGTCGCTAAAAAAGAAAAAAAGTTTCAGAAAAATCAAGGCAGCACTTGAAGATGTAGAAGATGAGGTCGGTGATGGTGGTGAGGGGAACGAGAGAGGTGATGGCGGCGGGGGCAGTGAGGGGGACGGAGGAGGTGATAAAAAACGTCGGAAAAAAAGGATGAGTCACGACTTTAAGCGGACCCGGTATAAGCGAGCAGAGGGGGCAGCGTCACATGACCAGTTGTCTTTAGCTCAAATCTTAGCTCGTATTCAATCTCTTCGTAGGCAACAAGCTCAGAGCTTAAACTCGACCATAAAAAAACCGTTACTGAGGGAGGAACAAGCCCCCAACTTGACACACACGTTGGCGGTTAGTGGCAAGGGAAACAACTGGAGCAAAGTTGGAGGGAGGTCACGTGGTCGAGTTGT
Organism: Physella acuta; assembly: GCF_028476545.2. Classification (NCBI taxonomy): domain Eukaryota; kingdom Metazoa; phylum Mollusca; class Gastropoda; family Physidae; genus Physella; species Physella acuta. The sequence goes on from NW_026732486.1 coordinate 334,843, forward strand.
GCGCCCACATCTCAAGCCAAAAGGTGATCGTCGTGTGTTTGATACAAGGGCAAGTCCTAGAGTACATGGGATAGAAGTCAACATGGACACATCTAGAAACATGGACACATCTAGAAACATGGACACATCTAGAAACATGGACAGAAACATGGACACATCTAGAAACATGGACACATCTAGAAACATGGACACATCTAGAAACATGGACAGAAACATGGACACATCTAGAAACATGGACACATCTAGAAACATGGACACATCTATAAACATGGACACATCTAGAAACATGGACACATCTAGAAACATGGACAGAAACATGGACACATCTAGAAACATGGACACATCTAGAAACATGGACACATCTAGAAACATGGACACATCTAGAAACATGGACACATCTAGAAACATGGACACATCTAGAAACATGGACACATCTAGAAACATGGACACATCTAGAAACATGGACACATCTAGAAACATGGACACATCTAGAAACATGGACACATCTAGAAACATGGACACATCTAGAAACATGGACACATCTAGAAACATGGACAGAAACATGGACACATCTAGAAACATGGACACATCTAGAAACATGGACACATCTAGAAACATGGACACATCTAGAAACATGGACACATCTAGAAACATGGACAGAAACATGGACACATCTAGAAACATGGACACATCTAGAAACATGGACACATCTAGAAACATGGACACATCTAGAAACATGGACACATCTAGAAACATGGACACATCTAGAAACATGGACACATCTAGAAATATAGACAGAAACATGGACAGGAATATGGACACATCTAGAAACCTAGACATGCCTGGAAATATGGACAGAAACCTAGAAATGGACAGGAACATGGACATGTCAAGAAACATGGACATGCCAAGAAACATGGATTACGAAGACCTTATTCAAGTTCTTTTTGATGAGCATGGTCAACTTAAGCAACCTGACGAACCGTTTAATGACGAATCATTTAACGACGAACGGTCAAACGTCCATCCATCAAACGACGAACCGTTTAACGACGAACCGTTTAATGACGAGCCATCAAATGTTGAAACTGACCAAATGAGCCACCTGTCGGCTGTCACCTCCCCCGCGCCAAATGTTGAAACTGACCAAATGAGCCACCTGTCGGCTGCCACCTCCCCCGCGCCAAATGTTGAAACGGACCAAATGAGCCACCTGTCGGCTGTCACCTCCCCCGCGCCAAATGTTGAAACTGACCAAATGAGCCACCTGTCGGCTGTCACCTCCCCCGCGCCAAATGTTCTGGCTGACAGACAGACTCCCCAGCAGAGGGCGGGAAAAAACCGGACAGAACCAGCTCACAGTCTCAACATGCATCAACACGGTCACGTGAGAAAACGTCCTGACCTTGAGCGCGTGGCTCAGCAGACGTCAAAGAAAGGTCAGCTGTACATGGAGAAGCAAGTCTTGAGGAAGCTAGGGGCGGGGCGAACGTTGAACCGACCCAAGAACACGATCGAGTCCTATCAGTCGGTCAGTCACCTGAGCACAGGTGTCCCAAACCACGTGACCAGCGAGACCCACCATCAGGGCGGCGCCCAGGGTCATCAGGTCAACCCCCAAGGTCATCAGGTCAACCCTCAGGGTAATCAGGTCAACCCTCAGGGTCATCAGGTCAACCCCCAAGGTCATCAGGTCAACCCTCAGGGTCATCAGGTCAACCCCCAAGGTCATCAGGTCAACCCTCAGGGTCATCAGGAGAACTCCCAGGGTCATCAGATCAACCCCAAAGGTCATCAGGTCAACCCCCAGGGTCATCTGGTCAACCCTCAGGGTCATCAGGTGAACTCCCAGGGTCATCAGGTCAACCCTCAAGGTCATCAGGTCAACCCGGCCAACTTTCAAAACCGGCACCGTTATCAGGGCACCAGAAGGTCTCCCAATGTTGAGGGGAGAAAGTTTCCTGAGTTTGCCGGAAAATATCGGCCTCAGTCGCACATATTAGATATTCGTGTGCCCGAAAATCATCTGCCGGTTCTGGAATACCAAGGACAATCTAAAAATAGACAACCAAATTCTGATTTCCCATCAAACACAAACGAAGATAACGTCATGCTTGAAAAGTTATTGCAAACACCAGCAGACGCCATGTTGCCGAGACAACATCGTCTGCCCATGATGGATGTACTTTACGGTAACCTTGACAACCAACATGGGCAGGACACACTCCCCCACTTGGGGAAACAAACAGCAGCAGACGTGGAGCAGCTGTTTCCGCCTTCATACAAACGTCAAGGTGACTCGAGAGCCAGGGGCCACCGGCCAGTATACAGAGCCAGGGGCCACCAGCCAGTGCACAGAGAGCCAGGCCACAGTGGCCACCGGCCCGTGCTCAGAGCCAGGGGCCACCGGCCAGTGCTCAGAGCCAGAGGCCACCGGCCAGTACACAGAGACAACAGCACGACTCGCCTGGCCCACGTTTCTGGCTTTAACCTGGACAACCTCTCCAACCAGCAGTACGCCCAGCTTGTCAACGACATCATGGACTTCCCCATTGAGATCAGAATTGACCGGCGGCTGCGCAGGTCAGCGAGCAAACTTGTAAACAAGAAGGACCCGGAGACCGCGAAAGAAGTTGAGCTGAAGCATCAGATGATGGACATGCTCAAGATGTTCCCCGAGTCGGGCGCCGAGCGGGCGGCGGAGGACAGGCTAGAGCAGCAGGACCAACAGGAGCTGGAGCAGTCGGACCTGAGCCAGACCATCGCCAGGCTGGACAGCCAGGACAACACGCCCTTCATAGACACGGCGGATGCCGGCGACCTTTTTGCCCAGAAGCACCGCATCAGACGAAACGTCGGCAACAAGCACCACAGCAAACGAAATATCGAACAGAAGAATACAGGTGAGGCTAACTTTAATAGAACTTTTAAAACCGATTTATTGTCGTCTAGATACAGCGGTCAACCATCTACAGGGAACCAACCATCTACAGGGAACCAACCATCTACAGGGAACCAACCATCTACAGGGAACCAACCATCTACAGGGAACCAACCATCTACAGGGAACCAACCATCTACAGGGAACAAACCATCTACAGGGAACCAACCATCTACAGGGAACCAACCATCTACAGGGAACCAACCATCTACAGGGAACCAACCATCTACAGGGAACCAGTCCACTCACATTAGCGCCAAGCCTCAGCCCTCGGGTGGAGGGCCGCCCAGTAGTGCCACCAGGAGCAGACGATTCACTCCTCTGGTAGAGAGCGAGGAGCCAGAGAAAGACGTGGCAGTCCGGAACGAAATCCTGGACAAATGGAGCGCCGACATGAGCGTCAAGAGCGACTTTGACGGGGAGCCAGCTTTCTTCAACAAAATTCCTTACCTCCTGGAGAAGGAGAGCATCGTCTCGCAGAAACTAGCGCAGGTCCTAGCAGAGACTGACGACCCCATCTCCTTCATATACAACAGCGAGGACAAGACAAAGGACCTGAGGGACCTGTCTGAGTCAGGGATCTCCGCCATGCCCCGGGGTCTGCTGACGTCAGAGACTGACCTCAAGGTGTCCCGTGTGGAGATGGAGGACGCACAGAAGGATGACGAGGCCGCCGAAGATTTGGCAGTTTTACATTACGACCAGGACCTGCGGGACCACGAGGAGATTAAAGTAGATGTAGAGGACTACATCGACGAGGGGGAGGACGGCTACATAGACGAGGGGGTGGAGGAGTTTGGGGACGACCCCACGGGCGAAAATTCCGAGGCCAGGCTGATTGAGGGTGAGACGGTCGAGGACTACGTGGGGGACAAGTACGAGATGGCGCAGTACGGCAAAGTCTTTGACGTGCCGGTCGTCAAGAAGTTCCCGACAGACGAGGATGCCAGCCCCAAGAATCCAAGCTTGAGGCGACGACGTGAGACACACCCAGGGAGGTACACCCCACCCCCCGGGCCACCCCCTGTGACAGCACAAGAAGATGTTGAGAGCAAAGCGAGGAATATTGAGGCCATTTTGATGGATGACGTCACGGAGCCGACACCCCTGGGTGAAGATGATGAGAAGCAAGTGGAGGAGAACGGCGACGAAACAGAGAGAGAAAAAGTTGTGGAGGACACGGGCATGTCGCCAGAGATGAGGGAAGAGATGGAGAGAAAGGCGATGCTGCTGGAAGAGGAAGAGAAGTTGGAGGCTGAGAGAGAAATGCTGATAGAGGCAGAGGAGGAGGTGAGGAGGATGGAGGAGGCTCAAAAACTGGAGGCCCTCAAGGAGGAGAGGGTCAATACAACATGGCGGATGGACAGTGACGTCATTCAGGCCAACACCAGCGATGACGAGAATTTATTTGAGACGTTGGCTAACGTCACGACCAAACCTGCTGCTGACGTCACGACCAAATCTGCTGCTGAAGTCACGAGCACAGTTGACGTCACTGGGGATGGTGAGGATGGGGAGATCCCATCACGTGACATGAAGCACGTGAGCCATGACGTCAAACCGAGGCCGCCTGGCATTGAGGACTACCGTGATGAGGAGGCTGACATAGAACTGGAGGTCAAGGACGACAGAGGGCGGGTGGAGGAGGACGTGGCAGACGACAGCAGAGATGAAGCTGAGGACACACCACAGACCAACAGTGAGGAAGATGAGGATGGGATAGAGTTGGACGACAAAAATGGAAAGAAAGAGGTGGAAGACGAAGTCGCTTTCCTTGAAGAAGATCTGACGACCAAAAAGACAGGTATAGAACGGGGTCCTGTCCTTTTGTGTAACATGGGGCCCTGTCTTTTTGTTTTACATGGGGGCCTGTCTTTTTGTTTTACATGGGGGCCCCAGTACTTTTTAGCGCAATTTCCTTATAGGAATTGCGATTATTAACTCGTCATTTCTGGATGGATGTGCGCAGCTTTAAGTCGTATCTCCTCCTCAACGAAGCAATATCCTGGATTTCCCGGAAAAGCCAAAAAACCTCGGAAAAAATGCAGTTTTTGGCCCATATCTCGGCAACCAGACCACTTAGCGACTTGAAACATTTACCAATCGATTTCTGCCATAATTTAGAACAATATTGCCGAAGAAAGTTTTCAAAAATATCCTTTCGTTCGGTCACAAAATGTTTTAAAAAATTACATAAACACCTACAAACCGATCGTTCTCCTAGCTTGAACGCACCCCAGCATTATACGTCTTGTGTTTTGTCCCCGTGTGTGCTTTACGCCACGACAGAGCTATTTTTAGATAACATAAGGAAATTGCGCTTAAATTGTCACTAGACTTTTTATTAACTTGTTTGTTAAATGTTGACCCTGTCCTTTTTAACGTGGTACACAGGGGGGGGGGGGGGGGCTGTCATATCGAGCATGCTGTGATATTGAACATGTCACTTATGTGGGGGGGGGGGGGGGGGGGACACTGGGGCGATGTCAACACGTTGAAACCTTCTTAATTTACAGGTCACGAGTTCAGGTTGCTCTGTCTATGATGAGCGTGTAATATTGTTTTTGTTCTATTTTTAGTGACCTACTCCTGGGCAGACTGGAGCGCATGTAGCGCCACCTGTGGGGTCGGGCAGCGCTTCCGGTTTAACCGCTGTCCCAACGGTGCCCCGTGCATGGGGAAACTGGCCAGTGAAGAGATAGAAGTCTGCTCCGATAGGGACTGCTAGCAGAGTCACGGGGCTCACGGGGATACACGTCCAGATGGGCGCGTCTATGGTGGTGACACACCTCTCGAAGTGACACACCTCTCGTGGTGACACACCTCTCCTGGTGACACACCTCTCGTGGTGACACACCTCTCGTGGTGACACACCTCTCGTGGTGACACACCTCTCGTGGTGACACACCTCTCGTGGTGACACACCTCTCGTGGTGACACACCTCACGTGGTGACACACCTCACGTGGTGACACACCTCTCGTGGTGACACACCTCTCGTGGTGACCATATTCCCTGTGTGGCTGATGGCGAAGACCCAGAACTGTCAAGCCACTGGAAGAACACGTCCACATTTGTTGTGTAGCTACCGTGATGGTAGCCTACCGTGATGGTAGCCTACCGTGATGGTAGCCTACAGTTATGGTAGCCTACCGTGTTACAAATTACATTGCTACACGGCTACCCCGTCAAGTCAATATCCCGAGTTGTTACTTCAGTATTTATACAAATTGTAATATTTTAAAATTTAGATGCATTTTTTATGTTTTAAAGTGTAATGCTTTTGTTTTGTTAAATTTTCTAGATCTATAGGTTTAACCAATAAAATGTTTCAATTTTAAACTATACCAGGGAGTTTAGTGCTATTTGGGACATACGGGACATACTGTGTATTACTGTGTATGACATTATGTAGTCTTTAGACCAGAGTTTCTTCCCGGCATCTCTTCGGGGGGGGGGGGGGGGGGGGGGGGGGGAGGGGATTTATATAGTAAACATACACTTTTACTAGTGTCCGCCCCCCCCCCCCGAAAAATGTTGACACCTCCCCCCCCCCCTCCGAAAATATCTATCAAGTGCCCCCCCCCCCCCCCCCCGGAGAACAAAGTCTGGAAGTAACACCACTTTAGCCTGTGTGACCAGAGGTTCTTCCAGGCAACTCTTGTGGGGAAGCAGCAACCCCCCCCCAGTGTTTCTTCCAGACTTTTTTCTCCGGGGGGGGGGGGTGGACTGTAAAAGTATATATTTTCTATACAAATTTCAATTTCGTTCGGGGGGCGGTTGGCTTTCCACGGGGGTTCCCCCGCCCCCCGAAGATATGCCTGGAAGAAACACTGCCCCCCCCCCCCCGGAAAATTTAGCTCCCCCCTCCCCAAAGGAAAAAAGTCTGTGTGACAGTCTGTAGCCTGTGTGACAGACCCACTGCCACCGACAGATATAAGCACAATAAAAACATTGTGGCTGGAGCCAATGTAGAATATTTGAAAAAGAAATTTTTTTCGTTTCAATGCAGTTCAGTTTTTATTTTCTTTACAACTTTTTAGTAAACAAAATGGCAGCCTCCGGCAGACCTGAACATCAAGCACCTCCTGAAATTGTAAACACTTTTTTTCGTCGGTTTAATTAGATCTAGATTTAAACCACCTTCTTATAAAATATTTAGGCCTAAAAATTAGCCTAAATAATTCAATATTCAACTTTTCTCTAGCAGCGATTAGATCTAGAGCAAAGTTCCACAGCCGATCACACATTCACATAGATCTAGATAGATTAGTGATTAGATCTAGATTCTAGATCTCTACTCTAGAAATAATCTAGAGGAGTTTACACTTTTCGGACACACCAAAAATTACGTAGGACCGAACACTTCGTCGGTTTTTGGCTCATAGAAACTTTAATTAGCATGTCTCACGCGAAACCACGGCGCCTGCACGTAAACTGTTCATTTATGAACACTTCCGTGTCAAGTACTTCCGTTTCCTTTCTCAAGAATTATTTTTAGAAATTTTTTAACGTTGCATGGTACGCACATTTCTATTTTTACACCAGCCGGATGAAGTGACCTAGGGTTGGACTTAGGGGCAAAACTTGAACCAATCAATGCTTAGCTAAAAGGTTACACTATAAATAGCTTCTATATATGTATGGAACATCGTAAATGTCAAGGTTAATGGGTTTTTTTGTGCTTGAACAATAAAAAAGGGGTGTTCGCTAACTTTTTTGACCTTACATGGGATCGGACAGCAACACAAAAATATTATTAAATAAGAATTTAGAGCATAAAAGGGGCTGATTATTGAAGGGAAAGGGTCAAAATAAGGTCAAGAAGGCAGTGGAATGCGAAAGAGGAGGGGGAATCATGTGACCTGGCTGGCTTAGCAGCGTACTGCGCGAGCCGCAATGGCTGAATGGGATGAACTTTGGGAGTGTGGGAAAAAGGTTTTATACTATTAAAATTACCTCACAAACAATCAATAACACAATATAAATGCATATAATATATGTTTTTATTCATTAAATTGACTTTAAATTATTCTAAATGAACAAAAAGTGCTATGTCCGATGACGGGTAAAGGTGTCCGAACACATGTAAAACTGTATTACATGTGTTCGAACACACGTTAAGACCCCCCAGTCACTATAACAAGAATAGCTTAAGTTCTATGCGTATGAATACAAAATGACACACACATTATTAAAGTAGAATGGTTGCGGATAGATATGATACTTTTTTTTGTTTTCTATGTTAAGCGGTTACTGAATGAGACCGCATGGAATTTTTACGTTGCGTTTTTTCGCTATGTGTGTCCGAAAAGTGTAAGCTCCTCTAGTGGAAATTTCCCAACTCCCGACTTTCATCGGGCGCTATTTTAGTATTTTGTAACCGTTTACACAGAAACAAACCAAAAGTACTGCCATACAACTCTAATATGTATCAATCATTTTATATTCCTACGCATAGAATTTAAGATATTCATGTTTTAGTGATGTGCTACTTGCGATATTTTTTCCCCTTTTTTTTTTCCTGCGGCCACCTGAACCGGCTAGCTTAACGATCGTATTTTATACGTTTTAATCCAATTTTAATAACTAAAATAAATATTTTACACTTTTAAACGTGTTGCTGATTGTATTATTAATTAATAGATTGCAAAACCAAATAAAAAACACGTTAATTAAATTTATGGTAGGCCTATACCATTCGAATCGTCCCTAGAGGATTTCATAATGTCAGCCGCCAACCAATCAAACGCGCGCTTTCTCAGCGTTTTGGTTGGCGGCTGACGTCACGCAATGCGTTTTTGGAGCTATAAAGGGCAGAAAAAGCCATTTTTTCTATGTGTAGTTCGGATTTTTTTACGTTTTTTAAAATGGGCCCGAAAATGACACCGTTTTGGGTGTAAACAACGGCCTAGGTCAAACCACGTGAAGGCACCCAATCGACGATTTCGGTCATGCATGAGTGGTTTTCATACGTTCTCGAGAACTAAATACCAGTTTCTTGACAACAAAATGACAATTTCGTGAAAATATCGACCCTAGAGGCTTTTATTATTATTAAATAAAAATCAGTGTATTGGCTTCTTGTGTTGATTCTTAAGTTGTCTATAATTGACTAGTAGGGCATGCTTAAACAACTGCCTGAGGGCGCAGTGTAGTGTGTAGTTTCGCTAAATGTAAATTAATCAGCCCGCCCGCAGATCAATCGCAAACTGTTAAAATGGTTGGATGTGAAAAGCTTCTACTTACAAATTACTTCTGAATAATCACATCACACAAAATAATCCCAAAGAAAGCACAAAATAAAATCCTTTAGAAAAGCATCACCGTGAAATTTGAAAACCATAGTATGTCAACCAGCCATCTTTGGCTCGATCTAGAGGTCATTCTTTAGCCTACACATGTGTCTTGTCAACCAATTTAGTTTCTGATGGTACACGACATTTACATAAATATAATATAACAAACTAACTGAATTCCAACATTATATCCATCTTATCCCAATATTGAAACAGAATTTGAAGCACAATGATCTAACGAATAAATCCAACTCTATGCAGGTGTCGCAGCTTTAGTCCAGGATACAATCATAGTGTGTAGTCGTGTTGTAAGTAAATTTGCATGAGATACAACACCGACCTAGACCTTCCTAGACCAAAGTTAAGTGCTGCGAGTAGGGGAGGGCAATTTAACACCAGAACAGTTTTTTTTTCCCAATAGTTAGGTCATCAGTAGCTCACGCATCCTAACGGGGTTGAAAGTGTAACTTTAAATTGAACTAGGTGAGAGGAGGAGGGTGAGGTCATTTAAACAACGGAGCTATATTTCTAGTAGAAGAATACAGGGAAATCATAGCTTGAAGTTTGAAGCCGGCATTTCATTTTTTTCATTGTTATTGAGTACAGCCCTTTAATGCACGACTAGGCTACTCATTATGAAATCTAAAAATGTAGTTGTGCTACCATGCAAAAGTAGCCAAATATGTCTTGTTTATTTAAATACAGATACACATTTTAGTTATATCCTAATGATTAATGTTATAATACAATGCATATATTCTGACAGTCCTTCAAGATTTTGGACTATCCATAACTTGTATTTCAAATTTATAATGAGCGGGATGCACTCGATGTTTTAAGTGCTACATTTGGTATGACAACATCCCAATAGTTCACTGTAAATATAAACTGAGCTTGACGAGATTCCCATCGCCATAGACCCAGCAAGCATCACTGGTTAAATTCGACCTTATTGCTATACCAGTCCTTGATTTTCATTACAGCCTTTAAACACCTAGTTCTTGTTTTTTTTTTTAAAAAGTGTCTCCTCCCTCTCCCCGCTTGTGCCGACGTCATCAAAGGCCAATACCATATTGCGATTTTTTTTAACGGATATAATACACACCCCTCTCCCCCTCACAGCAAACGCCAACAACGTCACAGAAGGCCCAAGGCCAATAACACGCACCACAGTGGATTTTTTCTTCAATGAGTATATACCCTACCCACCCGCCGCCTTACAGCATACCGCATGTCTCTACGAACGGGGTTAAAAGTTTAACTTTGAGTTCAAGAAGGGGAGAGGGTGGTATTGAAACAACGAAGCTGTTTCTTTATAGTAAAAATACATAGTTACCTACTGCTATAGCATCATACATAATTTTAGAAATTAGCAAATTAATTAAGTAATTAACTAATTAAATATATCTAATGATAATGAAGGGAGATAGTTTATTTTGGTTATGGCACGACACACAACACTGTGCGTGCCTGGTATGTGGCCTGACCTACTGAAACGAGATTGTTTATATTATTGTTTTGAGTTTATATTTAACTCAATGCAACAAGCCCGCCGGTTGGTTGAGGCCACGACGGGGGGACGTTCTGACCAGGATTCAAAGGGATGACTCGAAATATCATCCAAATTTATTAACTACACATTACGGATGACCCAGTGATGACTCAAGGGACGCAACTATAATAATCATAACAGAGGGACATAACAATCACTATCAAGACATAACAATGTAACATTTGCTTAGATATGCTTGTATGTAGATACACAAACTAGGTTTAGAAGAAGTAGATGATCGAAATAATTTAAAAAAAACAGAAAAAAATAGAAATTATATATATCTAGATTCTAGACAGCTTGAAATATAGAGCATCTAGAATTAGGCTAGTCTAGCTCAAGTCCTTGGTTACGTAGCGAGGTAAAACCACCCTAATCGTTACCCAAGATGTGGCCACCCCTATTCACCTCTATCGTATGTACAGTGTCCCGCACATATTGTAGAAGCTATTTATAGTTAACCTAGCTATAAAAAAAGCTTTAATTGGTTGGTTTTATTCATCCTGGACCTAGTGCTTTTCACAGGGGGATCTAGAATTGCCTACGACGTCATACTTCGAAATTTAAAAATTTAAAAACTTGTCTTCCAGAAAAAAAAACAACGAATTTGACCTGGATATATTTTGAAATGGACATGTGTACAGCAGATATCGGTAGTTTTGTATAAAACATCCAAACAAATATTATATGAAGCGATAAACACGCGATGGCCGCACCAGCGTTTTAACCGTGCGTGGAACTTCACTCTATCTAAAAAAAAAATTTTAAAAAAGCATTTTGATGATGGAAATATTAAAATTATTTTTAGATTTTTTATTTAAAAAGTTTCAATAATAATAATAGCCTAGCACAACAGTTAAGAGAGATCTATATTGACTTTTAGTGCAAAAAAAAGTCAGGTCGTATTATTAATTATGAAGTGACTGCTTGGAAAAAGCTTTTTCCCCCCAAGAGCTTGCCGGCAAAAGATGCAAAACGCAATGACCTAAATATCTGCGCAATGAGCTCAAATTTAATACTATTAAAATGAATAGCTACCCACTGGACTCAACTTATTCTTTTATACCAGCACAATGGGATCTATTAGGCCGACTCTTTTAGCTTTATTCTTCTGATGAAACTATCTGTACCATGTGATCGAGCATTTGCGCTTCGGGCAGTTAGTTCAGTCTGAAAATGCAAACTGTGCAGTCTCGTCCATTTGAATTTAACAATGTACAGCACATTTGATTTCATTACCCTATCTCTATTGAGGCCCAAATTAATATTTAGGTCTACTTAGTAGAGTTGGCCTATAACATATTTTGTTAAAATTTTTATTTAAAAAGGCCTAGATTTTTCTTTTTTAAAAGTCATCGCATTAAAATTAATCACCCTAGAGCATGGCCACGCATGGCATAAGGCTCGCTCTCTAGCTGTGTTATGTCAGCAAATGTAGCATCGCCGCCACAGCACATTGCGTGTCCTAATCCATGTACTGTATTGTACTATGTACTTCATTTACTAATTAGTAATGTAAGCCTAGGCCCAAGGCTAAAAACAAAGTGAAAAAAAATTGGCCAATCCTAAGCCAGGTTAGATAGCCATATTGTTGTCAGCAACAGACCACTCCCTTTAGATTTGTGAGCATCGCTACTATTATGTTTTGAGTTACTAGTAACTAGGCCTTTAGAAAAAAAATTACATCCGGTGACCTGATTAATGAGTGAATTTCTCAATTATTTTTAAACATTTTTAAATAAAACTTCACAAAAGCATATTAAAATTTCTTAAAAATGAATTTAGATAGCTAAAAGCTACCTAGATTAATAAACACATTTTTAAATAAACCTGGAGTGATCTCCCCTAAACTTTCTCGAATATTCTAATATAAAACTACAAGGGAGAGCAACTCAGGACATAGACAATATTTGTAATCCATTTTTAATTACTTAAACTTTTTATAATAGAATAGAATCTCGTAAAAAAAAAGAATTGCACACCAAGTGAACGCCTAATAAAATGTGCATAATAGTGCGGGATATTATTAGTACTTTATAAATTTACATGCGTTTTGAGAAATCGGAAATAGCGTAAATTAGTACTTCCGGTCAACGAAAATTACTCAAAATTTGACAGAAGGTAGAGAATTAGATCGTTTACTAAATGTGAAATTTCATTCATCTATCTGAAATAGTACTCAAAAATTCAAAGTAGAAAAAGTACCACTTCCGGTTATCGGAAATCGCTCAAAAGTTGATCAGGATCTACGATTTTGATAAAATACTTATTTATGAAATTTCATCAACTTAGCTATAACGGTACTCAAGTTATCGTGTTTACAGACAGACACACACAGACATACGGACAAGATTGCAAAATTATGTTTTTCCGTATCAGTGAGGTGTAAAACGTCGAGATCTGTAAAAATCTGGATTTTTTTTTTTGCACGATTACAAGACTTTCTCTATATTTCGTATATACGAGAAAGTAAAAATATTAATGTAGTCCTATAGGGCGTGTGGGTGTCAGATAATGGTAGTACAAGAAATTTACCTTTACATTTTTGTGTTTTATGACAATATTTGTACACAATTAACATGCCATGCTTTTTAAATTGACAGAGGGGAAATATAAAAAAACTGCAATCCTAACTAATAAGTCATATTTTCACTTTAAAAAATTATAAAAACGATCATTAATGGAGGAAAGCGCAGTGCATTCTATTTTTAGTTAAGGCGTGACATGACATAAATCTGGCAAAATTATTGGATTTTCCCTAGCTGTTTCTATGATTGAATGTCCCTAGCTTATCCCAGCAAGAGTTGAACCACCTTATTGCTCACTGAACCACACTCATTCATACACAATCATGTCAGATGAGAAGAAAAAAACTTGACAAAGGCTGTCATGAACACAACATCACTACACAGTGTGGACAAACAAGGCAGATAGGCCATACAAAACACAGTCATGTACCTACATACTGTTTATAATAAATCCTTCTGCAGAGAATTCAAATAAATGTGTAGCAAAATCTGAGGCTGCTATAGAAATTATCCTATATTATGTTTTACTTATTGAGAAGATGAAGTTGGAATAGTATTGTACACTGTGCTTGATTTTTAAAGTTTATAAATATCTTACTAAAAAAAACAACACCCACATTTATTAAAGTCCAGTGTTTAATAAACTGCAACAAATAAATCAAAGTAATTATTGAAACATTTTTATGACTTTGTTCTGGTAATTTTTTTCCTATTGGCCTAGAGTTTTTCCAATGTGACTTTTCCCAGAAACAGACTTCTCTCGTGTGACTTTTGTCTCCTCCCTGACAGAAACAACCTACTTTACAATTGACAAACATTCATAATTTCAGTGGCATAGTTGTTTTTTTTCTCGAATAATTTAGGAGCAATTTTTTTTATTTTTTGGAGACTCATGATTGAATATGAATTGTATGCTTGAATGAGATGCTAAAAATAAAATAGTCTAGAATCAAAAGTGAAATTTCTCCTAGATTAGATGGCTCTTCAGATAAAGTGTGCACATTTTAAAGATACAATTTTTTAGTGTCAGTGACTGCTAAGCCTCAAACATTGCTTTGTATTTATTTCAGACAGATTAGAGATCTAGTTTGCTGTTTAAATGTAGATGGAATTCAAGTAGTAACTGATGTAAACATTGGTCACTGCTAGTAGACAGCAGTTGTTAGCAGCTGTTTCAGTCATCTATCTGATAGTAGACTGGCTAACCAATCTTTTTTTTTTCCAGTTTTACAATGAGACAGAAGCAGCCAAGTACACAAGCAAGTATGTCTAGATTGTTATTTCAACTAGCAAGTATGTCTAGATTGTTATTTCAACTAGCAAGTATGTCTAGATAGTTATTTCAACTAGCAAGTATGTCTAGATTAATGTTTTAACTAACAAGTATGTCTAGATTGATGTTTTAACTAGCAAGTATGTCTAGATTGTTGTTTCAACTAGCAAGTATGTATTAGTATGTCTAGATTGATGTTTTAACTAGCAAGTTTATTGAGATTGACGTTTTAGTTTGTCTGGATTGTTGTTTCAACTAGCAAGTATGTCTAGATTGTTGTTTCAACTAGCAAGTTTGTCGAGATTGATGTTTTAGCATGTCTAGATTGTGTTTTAGCTATCAAGTATGTCTAGATTGATGTTTTAACTAGCAAGTATATCGAGATTGTTATTTTAACAAGAAAGTTTGTCAAGATGGTTAACTAAAATGTAATGTGACTGATAGTGCTGTTGTAATGTGACTGATAGTGCTGTTGTAATGTGGCTGATAGTGCTGTTGTAATGTGACTGATAGTGCTGTTGTAATGTGACTGATAGTGCTGTTGTAATGTGACTGATAGTGCTGTTGTAATGTGACTGATAGTGCTGTTGTAATGTGACTGATAATGCTGTTGTAATGTGACTGATAATGCTGTTGTAATGTGACTGATAGTGCTGTTGTAATGTGACTGATGTTGCTGTTGTAGTGTGACTGATGTTGCTGTTGTTTCCCCCACAGTTCCCGTATGATTGAGATCCAACAGAAATTGTCAGAACGAGCTCTGGAACTTTTGTCATTGCCACCAGATGTGTCCTGCTACATTCTAGATATTGGGTGAGTTCAGGTTTTAGTGTTGGTAGACTGGTTCCTAGAAAGATGTGCAACGGGAAAAAAGTGCTTTAAAAAGTGCACGCAAAAAAAAAAAAAAAAAAATTCTTGCACACAGAACACTACACACAGATCGCTCACCAATGAGGATTATGGCCATGTGCGTGTGTCTATGTGTGCCTATATGTATACATAGACAGATATATTTTTAAATCAGAAGGGAGAGAGATGGGACAGGCAGGCAGGTGGGTCTGTTGGTGTGGGTGTAGGGGTAGTCATGCAAAGCACACTTGTTCATATCATCTGTGAGTCCACAGCCCTGGTTTACTGGACAACCCTTCGCTGTTGTCAAACAAACTTTCTCTCTGGTCACCGGATGGGCTACCATGTCAGGTTTTGGTGTGGGTGGGCTACCATGTCAGGTTTTGGTGTGGGTGGGCTACCATGTCATGTTTTGGTGTGGGTGGGCTACCATGTCATGTTTTGGTGTGGGTGGGCTACCATGTCAGGTTTTGGTGTGGGTGGGCTACCATGTCAGGTTTTGGTGTGGGTGGGCTACCATGTCATGTTTTGGTGTGGGTGGGCTACCATGTCAGGTTTTGATGTGGGTGGGCTACCATGTCAGGTTTTGGTGTGGGTGGGCTACCAAATTGCCTGCCATTTATTGTTGTTGTATTTGCAGGTGTGGCTCAGGCTTGAGTGGAGAAGTCTTGACAGACAACGACCATGTCTGGGTGGGCGTGGACATCAGCCCCAGCATGCTGGGTCAGTAGCAACTTCTTTGGTCATAGCCGCTACAGCTGTGTCACCAGCTGTGGGCTGCTACAGCTGTCTCACCAGCTGTGGGCTGCTATAGCTGTCTCACCAGCTGTGGGCTGCTATAGCTGTCTCACCAGCTGTGGGCTGCTACAGCTGTGTCACCGGCTGTGGGCTGCTATAGCTGTCTCACCAGCTGTGGGCTGCTATAGCTGTCTCACCAGCTGTGGGCTGCTATAGCTGTCTCACCAGCTGTGGGCTGCTACAGCTGTGTCACTAGCTGTGGGCAGCTACAGCTGTCTCACCAGCTGTGGGCCGCTATAGCTGTCTCACCAGCTGTGGGCCGCAACAGCTGTGTCACTAGCTGTTACCACTAGGTTTAAATGTGTCACAGCTTTGTGTGTCCAGCTGTATGTGTCCAGCTTTGTGTGTCCAGCTGTATGTGTCCAGCTTTGTGTGTCCAGCTTTGTGTGTCCAGCTTTGTGTGTCCAGCTTTGTGTGTCCAGCTTTGTGTGTCACAGCTGTGTGTGTACAGCTTTGTGTGTACAGCTTTGTGTGTCACAGCTGTGTGTGTACAGCTTTGTGTGTACAGCTTTGTGTGTCACAGCTGTGTGTGTACAGCTTTGTGTGTACAGCTTTGTGTGTACAGCTTTGTGTGTACAGCTTTGTGTGTACAGCTTTGTGTGTACAGCTTTGTGTGTACAGCTTTGTGTGTACAGCTTTGTGTGTACAGCTTTGTGTGTACAGCTGTGTGTGTACAGCTTTGTGTGTACAGCTTTGTGTGTACAGCTTTGTGTGTACAGCTTTGTGTGTACAGCTTTGATCCATTGTGTGAGTAAAGTTTTGATTCTGTTGTAGATGTGGCTGTGGAGAGAGAGAGTGAAGGAGATCTAATACTGGCTGATATGGGCAATGGGATGCCTTTTAGACCTGGAACATTTGATGGGGTTATAAGGTGGGTGCATTACCCCTATATAATTTAATATAAACCTCCCATTGCTTCTGTTATCAACCTGCCATTGCCTTTGTTATAAACCTACTAATGCCTCTGCTATAAACCTTATATTTCCTCTACTATAAACCTACCAATGCCTCTATTATAAACCTACTATTGCCTCTTTCAAATCCTATTGCCTCTGTTATAAACCTCCTGTTGCCTATATATAAATCTGCCATTGTCTATCCAGCATCTCTGCCCTCCAGTGGTTGTGTAATGCAGACAAAAAGTGCCACTCTCCAGCCAAAAGGATGTTAACTTTCTTCAGAACTCTGTATGCCGTCATGGTAAATGATTTTTTGATCATTGAATTTATCAGCATATTCAAAATATTCATTGACATTTTCAGTTGGATTGATGAGTTTTTATTCATAGGAAATTTGTTTAGCTCTACCAAAGTTAACTCATTCCCTACTAAATCTTTAGTTCCAGTTTGCAACATTATTCCTGAGCAAAGAGAAGCAACTTTGTTTTTTTAACCACATATTTCAAAGAAAATGTTCTATCTAAACAGTAATGAATGTAAAATGTACAACCAACATTGCACTCAGAATTATAACAATACTGGCTCAACAAAATTAAAAAACTCAAACTACAAAAAGTAAATTGTTCATGCAATATAAATAGCCAACCAAAAAATAGTGCGCACACCTCGCTACTGTACTAATCTAAGGTGTGTTTGAATTTGTTATCTGAGTGAAACAAAAGTTCACGGTTGTGACCAGACACATTTAGACGCAGCAGGTGGAAATGAGTTCATTTATGTTGCCTATTCAAGAATAATTATATATTGACTAATTAAGGATAATTTATGTTGACTAATTAAGGATAATTTATGTTGACTAATCAAGTATAATTTATGTTGACTAATTAACAATAATTTATGCTGACTAATTAAGGATAATTTATGTTGACCAATTAAGGATAATTTATGTTGACTAATTAAGGATAATTTATGTTGACTAATTAAGGATAATTTATGCGGACTAATTAAGGATAATTTATGCTGACTAATTAAGGATAATTTATGTTGACTAATTAAGGATAATTTATGCTGACTAATTAAGGATAATTTATGCTGACTAATTAAGGATAATTTATGCTGACTAGTTAAGGATAATTTATGTTGACTATTTTAAGTGCCGTGGCTCAAGGGCAGTGTTCCAGTTGTATCCAGAGAACAGCGAACAGGTGAGGTGATGCACATTGTCTGACAGGTGAGGTGACCCACTATGGGGTCAGTGATCCCTTACCTCACCTGACACTATGGGGGTCAGTGATCCCTTACCTCAGACACTATGGGGGTCAGTGATCCCTAACCTCAGACACTAAGGGGGTCAGTGATCCCTAACCTCAGACACTAAAGGGGTCAGTGATCCCTAACCTCAGACACTATGGGGGTCAGTGATCCCTAACCTCAGACACTAAGGGGGTCAGTGATCCCTTACCTCAGATGACACTATGGGGTCAGTGATCCCTTACCTCAGATGACACTATGGGGGTCAGTGATCCCTTACCTCAGATGACACTATGGGGTCAGTGATCCCTTACCTCAGATGACACTATGGGGGTCAGTGATCCCTTACCTCAGATGACACTATGGGGGTCAGTGATCCCTTACCTCACCTGATAGTATTGGGGTCAGTGATCCCTTACCTCAGCTGACACTATGGGGTCAGTGATCCCTTACCTCAGATGACACTATGGGGGTCAGTGATCCCTTACCTCAGATGACACTATTGGGGTCAGTGATCCCTTACCTCAGATGACACTATGGGGTCAGTGATCCCTTACCTCAGATGACACTATGGGGTCAGTGATCCCTTACCTCAGATGACACTATGGGGGTCAGTGATCCCTTACCTCAGATGACACTATGGGGGTCAGTGATCCCTTACCTCAGATGACACTATTGGGGTCAGTGATCCCTTACCTCACCTGATAGTATTGGGGTCAGTGATCCTTTACCTCACCTGACAGTATTGGGGTCAGTGATCCTTTACCTCACCTGACACTATTGGGGTCAGTGATCCCTTACCTCAGATGACACTATGGGGGTCAGTGATCCCTTACCTCAGATGACATTATGGGGGTCAGTGATCCCTTACCTCAGATGATACTGTTGGGGTCATTGATCCCTAACCTGACTGTATATTTTGTCCTAGTTGGAACTGTTGACCCAGCAAGCAATGAAGGCAGGATTTACAGGTGGGCTGGTTGTGGACTACCCAAACAGCACCAAAGCCAAAAAGTGAGTACTGCTTTTCATCTCTCTCTCTCTCTACCTTGCTGGCTATTGAAAGTGGAAGTTAAGGATCTTACATTCCCATATTTTCTAGGATATTCCTGTGTCTGTTTTGTGGGGGCACGTCACAGATTCTCCCAGCAGGCCTTGGGACAGAAGAGACCAACACAGACGTAGCACAGAAAGCAGGAAAAAGGTAAGTCATGGATCTGTTGGGTTACCTGACAAGGTAAGTCATGGATCTGCTGGGTTACCTGACAAGGTAAGTCATGGATGTTGGGTTACCTGACAAGGTAAGTCATGGATCTGCTGGGTTACCTGGCAAGGTAAGTCATGGATCTGCTGGGTTACCTGACAAGGTAAGTCATGGATCTGTTGGGTTACCTGACAAGGTAAGTCATGGATCTGCTGGGTTACCTGACAAGGTAAGAGGTGGATCTGTTGGGTTACCTGACAAGGTAAGACATGGATCTGCTGGGTTACCTGACAAGGTAAGTCATGGATCTGCTGGGTTACCTGACAAGGTAAGTCATGGATCTGTTGGGTTACCTGACAAGGTAAGACATGGATCTGTTGGGTTACCTGGCAAGGTAAGTCATGGATCTGCTGGGTTACCTGACAAGGTAAGTCATGGATCTGCTGGGTTACCTGGCAAGGTAAGTCATGGATCTGCTGGGTTACCTGACAAGGTAAGACATGGATCTGCTGGGTTACCTGACAAGGTAAGAGGTGGATCTGTTGGGTTACCTGACAAGGTAAGACATGGATCTGCTGGGTTACCTGACAAGGTAAGTCATGGATCTGCTGGGTTACCTGACAAGGTAAGTCATGGATCTGTTGGGTTACCTGACAAGGTAAGACATGGATCTGTTGGGTTACCTGGCAAGGTAAGTCATGGATCTGCTGGGTTACCTGACAAGGTAAGTCATGGATCTGTTGGGTTACCTGACAAGGTAAGTCATGGATCTGTTGGGTTACCTGACAAGGTAAGTCATGGATCTGTTGGGTTACCTGAAAAGGTAAGATATGGATCTGCTGGGTTACCTGGCAAGGTAAGTCATGGATCTGCTGGGTTACCTGACAAGGTAAGTCATGGATCTGTTGGGTTACCTGACAAGGTAAGTCATGGATCTGTTGGGTTACCTGACAAGGTAAGTCGTGGATCTGTTGGGTTACCTGACAAGGTAAGTCATGGATCTGTTGGGTTACCTGACAAGGTAAGAGGTGGATCTGTTGGGTTACCTGACAAGGTAAGATATGGATCTGCTGGGTTACCTGACAAGGTAAGAGGTGGATCTGTTGGGTTACCTGGCAAGGTAAGTCGTGGATCTGTTGGGTTACCTGACAAGGTAAGACATGGATCTGTTGGGTTACCTGACAAGGTAAGTCATGGATCTGTTGGGTTACCTGACAAGGTAAGTCATGGATCTGCTGGGTTACCTGACAAGGTAAGACATGAATCTGCTGGGTTACCTGGCAAGGTAAGTCATGGATCTGCTGGGTTACCTGACAAGGTAAGTCATGGATCTGTTGGGTTACCTGACAAGGTAAGTCATGGATCTGCTGGGTTACCTGACAAGGTAAGTCATGGATCTGTTGGGTTACCTGACAAGGTAAGTCATGGATCTGTTGGGTTACCTGACAAGGTAAGTCATGGATCTGCTGGGTTACCTGACAAGGTAAGACATGGATCTGCTGGGTTACCTGACAAGGTAAGTCATGGATCTGTTGGGTTACCTGACAAGGTAAGTCATGGATCTGCTGGGTTACCTGACAAGGTAAGTCATGGATCTGCTGGGTTACCTGACAAGGTAAGACATGGATCTGCTGGGTTACCTGACAAGGTAAGTCATGGATCTGTTGGGTTACCTGACAAGGTAAGAGGTGGATCTGTTGGGTTACCTGGCAAGGTAAGTCGTGGATCTGTTGGGTTACCTGACAAGGTAAGACATGGATGGATCTGCTGGGTACATAAATTATCCTAACTTTTTTTCCCTTCAAACATTTGTGTCTTCAGTAATTTTCTTTACTTTTCCTGTAATTGATTTTGTTCTTACTGTAATCATTTTACTGCTAAATCTTTGTGTTTAATTAGCTGTAGGATTTGATTGTTCAGTTGACTGTAAAACTGATTGTTTAATTAGCTGTAAGATTTGATTGTTCATTTGACTGTAAAACTGATTGTTTAATTAGCTGTTAGATTTGATTGTTCAGTTGACTGTAAAACTGATTGTTTAATTAGCTGTTAGATTTGATTGTTCGTTTGACTGTAAAACTGATTGTTTAATTAGCTGTTAGATTTGATTGTTCATTTGACTGTAAAACTGATTGTTTAATTAGCTGTAAGATTTGGTTGTTCAGTTGACTGTAAAACTGATTGTTTAATTTTCCTTTAATATTTTCTGATCCAGGGCCCGTCTGAGAAAACCTTTGAAAACTGGCAGAGATTGGGTGTTAGAGAAGAAAGAAAGGAGGCGAAGACAGGGGAAGTAAGTAGGTTTTAACTCTATAAGACAGAAACAGGGGAAGTAAGTAGCCTTTAACTCTATAAGACAGAAACAGGGGAAGTAAGTAGGTTTAACTCTATAAGACAGAAACAGGGCAAGTAAGTAGGTTTAACTCTATAAGACAGTACAGGGCTCTCACTAATCAGTCTGCCATACAGTAGCTGTTTCTAGCATCCAATAATATTTTCTGTATTTAATATGCCGTTTTGCTGAATCCAACTTTTTAAAGGGTAAATCTAGGTCATGATATTGCTAGAGCTGTCAAACTTAGTTTTACTTACTGTTTAACCATTAATGTCCCGTAACGCCCGCTGCCGCCCGACACCGTTAATGTCCCGTAACGCCCGCTGCCGCCCGCTTAAAATACGCATAGAAAAATTAAATTTGTTTCATTAAAATTTGGCCTACAAATCCTAATTTTTAACTAAACAGGAAGTCGGATAGTTTCACCATCCTTTTCCGGTCTTATAATTTCAATGGCGCTTTTGAAAGATAAAAAATAATAGCTTCTTTCGATCTCGAAATTTTAGACTCATCTTTCCTTTTTTTAGTAGATTTAATGTTAAAAAATAAATAAAATAATGCCTCTAAACGTATCTAGGCATGTATTTTATGAATTATTTATCTTAAACATAACCAAATTGATATTTAACTGTTAAATTCGATGCTTAGTTGTTTAGACAAAAATAAATAAAGTTGACTACCGAAAATGACCTGTTTTGAATTTTCTCCGACATTTTTTATTTTTTTACTGTACTTTTACCGAATATAATATATTCTATTTAATACTGTTGGAAAGCCAGGTTTATTCCCAACATTAAGCAGTAGTTTTTATCTTAATTTTCAATTTCATTTAGACAAAAACAAATATTTTGTGAAACTATTCACTTGATCATACAGAGTTATGCTCCTTACATTGGGCCGTCATGGGTGGAGTTTTGGTAGAATGAATGGGACATTAATGGTTAAAATTTTCCTGGTTTGGTTGATTTTGTATTTCATAGAATTTTTTTTTTCAAGCTACTTGTAAAAAACATTTTCTTACCACAGCCAAACTGTATTGAGTCTAAATGTTTGTATCACTGCGTTGAACCAAAATTAAAGTATCTGTTCAAATACTAATCCTGCAAGTGTCTAATGATGCCTTACTGTCCATTTATTCCACAGAGAAACTAGACCAGACACACAATATACTGGCAGAAAAAGACGTGGGCACCATTTTTAGTTGGGTGCGTGTTGTCTCTTGTACATAGTTATAAATAGCAACTAAAACACCTTTATTGTCCTAGTTGTACATTATTTTGTACCTGTCAACTAAATCAGGGGTCTCCAAACTACGGCCCGCGGGCCGGATGCGGCCCGCGAGGTCCTCTCATCCGGCCTGCGGAGATCTTTTTGTCCACGGAAAAAATGTTTGTTGGTGATAGCTGAGGAACTTTGCCCAGAAAAATCAAAGACAGGACTGGAAGAAATTGGCCCCCGAACTGAAATTTGATAGTCAATGCGGCCCTCGGACTGAAAAGTTTGGAGACCCCTGAACTAAATCATTGACTCTAATACTTGAAGATATGGTTGGCATAATGCATGTTTTTTAAATGTAAAGGCACCATTCACTTGGAGTTAAGCTCACTACATGTATGCGGTCATTTAAAAAAAGCACAAGCATCAAAGTGTTGAAGGTAATGATTTATTCATGACAGTAGGGTAAAAAATGTCTCTACACACTGAGGCCAAAAAATTCTAACAGGCTACCAAGAATGTTTTTTTATTTCAAGTACTGATTGCATGGAATACAGCTCTCTTCTACATTAAAGTAAGGGGAATATACAAAATGTTCTCAACATTGGAGTTGAAAAGGCAAGTTTAGTCAAATGGCTCTAAAACTGTGGGACTAGAACTACACACAACAAATGTATGGTGAGACTAGCTAGAAAAGTTAAAGGTTGCAGCACTGGCCTGCTAGAGCAAGAAATACAAGATGAGCACAGATCAATGTACACATCTCATCCACATTTAGTCAACTCAACCAGTCAAGTTTTCAAAAATGTTGGGGAAAAAAAACATTGAGAAATTTGAAAAAATGGTGTCAAGATATTTCTTCAGTTGGCCAATCAAATCACAAATTGCTAGTCAAAACACTCAAGGGAAATAAGAAAAAACTCAAATATACTTAGATAGATTTATATATATATATATACAGTGCTTTATATAATAAAAATGTGCTTGAACAGCCAGAGCAAGCGTTCTAACAATGACAGTCTACCACTTTTTTAAAGTTTGTTACACAACCATTTCAAGACAGTCAAGGAGAGTATTTCATTGGCTTGTTTAATTAACAGCTACGTACATACCTCACTCAACCAATGAATTGTGAGGAAAATACTTCTGGAAATATTTTTCAAATGGAGTTTACCCAGTTAAAAAATTAATGTTGCATAATTTAGAGAGACCATCTGGCAGAGAAAAAGTTTTCTTACATTTGGTCTGTAGTCGCTGACAGAAAATTACAGGGTATCCCAGCCAATACAGAATTTGAAAAAATGGATGCCCAAAAAATCTAATGGAATGACCTTTGAGAAAATTGAAATAATGAAATACTGCATACAATGATAATTAAAATTGTTCTATACACCTAGAATAGGGAATGTTGACAAACAAAAACTGTACATGCCACCATGTATATTTACAGGGAGCTAGGTAATGAGGCCAGTTTACCACTGTCTTTATTCTAGACAGTTTTCTATCTGTACCAAAGCCACTGTGTCCTATATAGTTGTCTACCACTGGTCCAACCCACCTTGGAGACAGAACCTGGCAACCATCTGTTTGCAAGAACTAGCAATGGACAAATGTTGCCATTGAGAAGTACACAGATGCATAAAGTGGTATCTCAACCATGGGCACAAGTGGAGAAAACCACCAGTATTTCCACTCATCAAATATGCTGGTCACAAGCCCAATTCAATCATCTGAGCAAAGACAAACAGAAACTTTCATTCTAAGCAATTTTTCTGCTAAAACATAAGTCCATAATTTTTTCTTTAATAATCAGAAAGAAAAAAAGATTATTTTTTTAAGCCTTCCTCCTCACATGTCAAGTTCTAACTCATGAAACCACTCCAGTCAACTGAATGTCTGCTTTTATTCCTATTTTTCTATTCAACTGTTACTGTCCATGCTTTATAAACCCATCCAACTTTTCTATCCAGACCTTATAAACCCATCCAACTTTTCTATCCAGACCTTATAAACCCATCCAACTTTTCTATCCAGACCTTATAAACCCATCCAACTTTTCTATCCAGACCTTATAAACCCATCCAACTTTTCTATCCTGACCTTATAAACCCATCCAACTTTTCTATCCAGACCTTATAAACCCATCCAACTTTTCTATCCTGACCTTATAAACCCATCCAACTTTTCTATCCTGACCTTATAAACCCATCCAACTTTTCTATCCAGACCTTATAAACCCATCCAACTTTTCTATCCAGACCTTATAAACCCATCCAACTTTTCTATCCAGACCTTATAAACCCATCCAACTTTTCTATCCTGACCTTATAAACCCATCCAACTTTTCTATCCAGACCTTATAAACCCATCCAACTTTTCTATCCTGACCTTATAAACCCATCCAACTTTTCTATCCAGACCTTATAAACCCATCCAACTTTTCTATCCTGACCTTATAAACCCATCCAACTTTTCTATCCTGACCTTATAAACCCATCCAACTTTTCTATCCAGACCTTATAAACCCATCCAACTTTTCTATCCAGACCTTATAAACCCATCCAACTTTTCTATCCTGACCTTATAAACCCATCCAACTTTTCTATCCTGACCTTATAAACCCATCCAACTTTTCTATCCAGACCTTATAAACCCATCCAACTTTTCTATCCAGACCTTATAAACCCATCCAACTTTTCTATCCTGACCTTATAAACCCATCCAACTTTTCTATCCTGACACTAACCCATCCAACAGACCTTATCCAACTTGCATGCATGTTACCTATGTGTTGAGTGTGTGTGTTACCTACATCATCTGCAGGTTTGTCAACTGCTGTGTGGAGGAGGGGGGGGGGGAGTAGACAACAGACCCAGATACAAATGTGTTTCCAGGAAGGTTTGACAGAAACATTCTAAAGAGAATATCACAAACATTAGTAACAATCTTTTGAAAATTTGCATAAGTGAGTTTTTATGAACCTCCAGAAAGAAAGTGACATCCAATTAAACCATGTGACATCATTCAATCTGAGCAGCAGCTGAGCAACACGTCTTCTGTCCTACACAGATTTTAGACTTTCTCCTGTTGGCCTTCAGTCCTGCACATTACAGCAGGCAAGGGAAAGAGCCACCTCATACAAGCCATTATCAAGTTACATGCTTTCAAGCTTACACTTCATGCTTCCATTTTTTTTTTAAACAGTTAAGTACATGTAAAGCTAGAGTAAATTTCTGGGGCTAAATTAAAATTTCAATCATAATGCAATTCAAATAGGAGGGAAATACCATAGGTGGCCAGCTCAAGTGGTCAGAACCAAAGGTTAAATACCAATTATAAAAATTAGGAAATTACAGTGGCCAAATCAGAACAGAACATGATGAAATACTGGAATAATATTCAAACCTCTAGCTATGCCAGATTTTTTTAAAAGTTCAAGCTATACAGGCAGGCAAAACTGACCATTTAAAAACACATCATATGATAAAACAATGATAAAATGAATCGTTGCCATGTGCATCACAGTATTGCTACTGGATACCAATGTTCTAACTGGCTCCAGCTCTTGACTTAGCTACCCTATCCTTGCCATACAAAACCCAGCTAGTTCATTCAAAGCCTCATGCTGCTAGTGTGGTGGATTAGAATAAACCTGATCGCTATCATCACAGGAACTTTCACCTAGATTCACACTGTCAAAGTCTGGTCATTCAATTGTTAATGATGCAGCTTTTCAAATACTTTTTTTTAAGGAGCAAAATTAAATTTTGTTACCTTGATAAATATTTTGACAAAGTTAAATTTTCTTATTTAATACCAAGAATTCTTCACAAAGTAAAATTTTATTACTAAGATACCAAATATTTTCACAAATTTTAATTTAGTTACTAAGATACCAAATATCTTGACAAATTTGAATTCTGTTACTAAGATACCAAATATTTTGATAAAATTGAATTCTGTTACTAAGATACCAAATATCTTGACAAATTTGAATTCTGTTACTAAGATAGCAAATATTTTGATAAATTTGAATTATGTTACTAAGAAACAAAATATTTTGACTAATTCAACCAAACTGAAATATCTTACAAAAACCAACCCAGCACCATCCTATCCTACCTACAATGGTGGCCCTACCAAGATCTTGTAATCAATTTAGCAGTAATAGTGAGCTTGCATGCTTTGTGGGAGCAGTTAGTAGCTGTCTAGTTGATTGCAGTCCCATGGCATTCTGGGTAAGCAGCAGTGATGCACAAACAATTGGTTAAGATGACTAGAGGACAGCAGATGTTAACCAAACGTCCCGCCTAAAATGCCCACCAAGATGATGATGAGGATGCATACACAGATGATGATCATAATTTTCTTCTGCAAAAAAAAATGTTTGTAGAGTTAGTTTTTTTAGTAGTAGCATTCTGGTTTGAGTTACAGAATTGTGGGTCTGTTTATGGCTATTCAACTATTTTCATTTTAAGTCTACATTCAACATTGTTGTAATAATTTAAATTAATATACATGTCATTAAACTTTGCTGCTAAATCTATAGATCTCTAAAAATTAAGTACATAAACATTAATAATGATAAGCTCTTAAACTTAAATGCATTAAAGAAAAAAGTTTTTTAAAATGATGTTCAAATTAGTAAATCATGTTCCAGAAATCTTTATTTTTTTTGCAATGAGATCTCTCAACATCATTTATCTTTTCCACCTAATTTTTTGTGAATTTTAAACATCACTAATTAAAGGGTTTTTATAATCAATTTTTCTACTTTTTAATATTTATAATCTAAATATTGTAAAGATAATTGAGTATAAGTTTCAAAAAGTGGGATAAGTTAGTACTTTATTACTCTTTTAGTTAGGTTAATTATAATTAAACGAGAACCAATCAGGAGAAAAATATTTGCTCTAAAACCCACTCAGTGACTTAATTAGGTTTAAATGCTCAATGAATTAACTCGACAGTTGAAGCTTGTTGTTCCTCTTTTGGTTCAATGAATTAACTCTACAGTTGATTAATTTTGAATGATTAATTTATCTAGTTAGATTTAACCACAAACCCACCTACAAAAATATTGTCCTAAGTCAAATTAAAAAAATTTGATTAACTAGTTTTATATAGGCCTAGATCTATGCACTAAAAAGAAGAGAAAAAATAAAAAATAACGCAACACTTTAAAATATTCAGAATGTTTATGTTCTAAAAGTCACTAGAAAAATATGAGTTACCTTCCTGCTGCAAACATAACCACAACATTTACATCCAGGTCATAGTTCATCTAAAAATAGTGGCTACACATATTACAATATTGAACAGTTAATCCATCAAAAACTAAATGGAAAGAAAGCCAGGCAAATGAAACAGTCTAAGCTAGCAGGCTACTGCACACTGGATCTGCTCAACACTAGGGGGGGGGGGGGTTCATCTGCCTCACCACCCTTGTGTCACCATCTCTGCCTACTGTCACCATGTCTAACCAGTGTCACCATCTCTGCCTACTGTCACCATGTCTAACCAGTGTCACCATCTCTGCCTACTGTCACCATGTCTAACCAGTGTCACCATCTCTGCCTACTGTCACCATGTCTAACCAGTGTCACCATCTCTGCCTACTGTCACCATGTCTAACCAGTGTCACCATCTCTGCCTACTGTCACCATGTCTAACCAGTGTCACCATCTCTGCCTACTGTCACCATGTCTAACCAGTGTCACCATCTCTGCCTACTGTCACCATGTCTAACCAGTGTCACCATGGTCTTGGTTCAAACTACCACTAGATACCACACACACACAGTTGGTCATGTGTGCCACAGTTATTGTCTTGGCACACTTGTCAGTGACGCTACACGCATGTGGGTGTTATATTGGCACACTTCTCAGTGACGCTACACGCATGTGGGTTATCTTGGCACACTTGGCAGTTGAGTGACACTACACACATGCACACAAAAACATCTAGAGTTAAAAATAAAAACAACACCAGAGTAAAGTGTTTATTTAGATTTATTTAATAGTATTAATGACAAAATTACCAGTGTATTCTTGAATACAGTGTTGGTCCTAGAGGACTATGGGCATCTACAGTCATGAATATTATACTGTCACTGGGGATGAATGTCCTAGTCATTGGATGAATATCCTAGTCATTGGATGAATGTCCTACTGTCACTGGGGATGAATGTCCTACTGTCACTGGGGATGAATGTCCTACTGTCACTGGGGATGAATGTCCTACTGTCACTGGGGATGAATGTCCTACTGTCACTGGGGATGAATGTCCTAGTCATTGGATGAATGTCCTACTGTCACTGGGGATGAATGTCCTACTGTCACTGGGGATGAATGTCCTACTGTCACTGGGGATGAATGTCCTACTGTCACTGGGGATGAATGTCCTACTGTCACTGGGGATGAATGTCCTACTGTCACTGGGGATGAATGTCCTACTGTCACTGGGGATGAATGTCCTACTGTCACTGGGGATGAATGTCCTACTGTCACTGGGGATGAATGTCCTACTGTCACTGGGGATGAATGTCCTACTGTCACTGGGGATGAATGTCCTACTGTCACTGGGGATGAATGTCCTACTGTCACTGGGGATGAATGTCGTACTGTCACTGGGGATGAATGTCGTACTGTCACTGGGGATGAATGTCCTACTGTCACTGGGGATGAATGTCCTACTGTCACTGGGGATGAATGTCGTACTGTCACTGGGGATGAATGTCCTACTGTCACTGGGGATGAATGTCCTACTGTCACTGGGGATGAATGTCCTACTGTCACTGGGGATGAATGTCCTACTGTCACTGGGGATGAATGTCCTACTGTCACTGGGGATGAATGTCCTACTGTCACTGGGGATGAATGTCCTACTGTCACTGGGGATGAATGTCCTACTGTCACTGGGGATGAATGTCGTACTGTCACTGGGGATGAATGTCCTACTGTCACTGGGGATGAATGTCCTACTGTCACTGGGGATGAATGTCCTACTGTCACTGGGGATGAATGTCCTACTGTCACTGGGGATGAATGTCCTACTGTCACTGGGGATGAATGTCGTACTGTCACTGGGGATGAATGTCCTAGTCATTGGATGAATGTCCTACTGTCACTGGGGAAGAATGTCCTACAATCACTGGATGGGGGAATATGTTAGAGACCCGGCTAATGTCAATGAACTAAAACCCATCAGGAATGTAATGTTAAGTCATGTCAATGTAATAAGGCCACTGTAATCGAGCAAACATGGGAAGAGTCAAGTCAGCAGTTTAAAACATGCAAGAAATGGTACCATAAGGGATGTACACAAATGGTACCATAAGGGATGTACACAAATGGTACCATAAGGGACGTACACAAATGGTACCATAAGGGACGTACACAAATGGTACCATAAGGGACGTACACAAATGGTACCATAAGGGACGTACACAAATGGTACTATAAGGGATGTACACAAATGGTACCATAAGGGATGTACACAAATGGTACCATAAGGGATGTACACAAATGGTACCATAAGGGATGTACACAAATGGTACCATAAGGGACGTACACAAATGGTACCATAAGGGACGTACACAAATGGTACCATAAGGGATGTACTTTGTTCACAAATGGTACCATATGGGATGTACACAAATGGTACCATAAGGGATGTACACAAATGGTACTATAAGGGATGTACACAAATGGTACCATAAGGGATGTACACAAATGGTACCATAAGGGATGTACACAAATGGTACCATAAGGGATGTACACAAATGGTACCATAAGGGATGTACACAAATGGTACTATAAGGGATGTACACAAATGGTACCATAAGGGATGTACACAAATGGTACCATAAGGGATGTACACAAATGGTACCATAAGGGATGTACACAAATGGTACTATAAGGGATGTACACAAATGGTACCATAAGGGATGTACACAAATGGTACCATAAGGGATGTACACAAATGGTACCATAAGGGATGTACACAAATGGTACCATAAGGGATGTACACAAATGGTCCAATGAAGACCAAAAGAATGAATGTGTTTTTACTTTAGTATGGTATATGGTATGGACTGCACTGGTTGTAGATACACATGAGGTGTAGGTGAAAACATGTATAAAAAAAGGGCAGATTTTGCTTAGATAAATAAGTAAAGAATACATGAGGGTCTCCAGCCCTCTCACAGCCTTGATGCTACACTTAAAACAACAATGTCAAGGCCAGCCCCACTAGAAACATGGAATATATTCTTGAGCTGGTAATACCTCAGTTGTATGGCATGACAACTAGTATGGCATGACAACTAGTATGACATGGCATGATAAGCTGTATGGCATGACAACTAGTATGACATGACATGACAAGCTTTGGTCCACTTCTATCACACAGACTTGACATACGTGGTCCACCATAACTCACTTTCAAACATACAACAATATCAACAACCTCCTACACCTAAATTCTGTCCTTTCAAATGACCAGCATTTTTTTCAAACTGGTCTTATTCAACAGAATGACTAAAAACTAAGTATCCCATTTCATGTAGGCTACTTTAGTACTTATCCCTAACAAATACAACATGGTTTAATACTGAAACTCCACCTACAAAAAAAAATCTTTGTGCATTTTTGGTAAATAAAAATGTCAAGACTAGACAGAGTAAACAAACGAAATCAAGTGAGTGGCATGCACACAACATGGAGGCTGGAATATTGCACATACAAGAGGCCTTTAGGCCAGTAACTCTGGTTTTTTAAGTAAGGGAGGTAATGCTTGATTAAGTAGAGAAACACAAACCTTGCTTTAGGCTTGAGATATTTCAAATAATATAATTTGACAATTTTTGGATCTTCAATTAGATAACCTGTATGATAGGTTGAACACAATAATGCTGAAACTTGGGGTGAAGTATAGGCCTATAGAATCTCATCAACAAGTCCAAAGACTAGCTAGGCAAATAGATTGGCCTAACTGTACACATTTTATCAACTAGCAAATCACTTGAACCAATAGCAAGTTATAAAAGAAATCACTGTACTCTACACAAACTTGTGCATATTGCAGTTCTATCACTGCATACACAAACTTGTGCATACACTACAGACTACTAAAGAGTTTGTTCTTTTCTCATCAGATTCAGCAGTCAGAAAACTGCAGTTACTATATACAGAACACAATGGCAATTCAACATTTCCGACAGACTGAATACATTAGTGCTACTTATCCCTTTACAGCCTGACATAGAAACTATTTCCCGTATGGCTAGGTAAAAAGAAAACCACAGAAAAAATTATTTCAAAATATTTCCATTCGGTAGAAAAACAAAAAGCAATATATAGGAAATGTTTGAAGTTTTTTATGTATGTGATTAGTTGGCTGAATAATAATATAAATAAATAAAAATAGCGGGATTTTTTTTTCAGAAAATGCTCAAAATAGAAATTTTTTTTAAACAAAAATTTATGAACTAAAGATAATGTAATATAATCACTGAAAGTTCTTTCAATATCACTGTGTGTTACATTCTAAACAAAGCCCAATTCTCTCCCCCCCCCCCCCCCCCCCCCCCCCCCCAAGCACAGGCTGGTGAAGGCAGCAGAGGCATTTGAATAAATATTATGTTCACAAATTATATTGGGAGTATCTTACAAATCTGGTTGTGAATCTACTTGTAAATAAACATACTAGACATCTAGTTGGTGCCAACATGGACACTAAACTCTCTGTCTGCCACATGGGACTGTAAAGAACTCAAGCAAATCAACATGTGTCTAACAAAAACCACTTGCTGCTAGTTATAGAAGGAACAGCTGGTTCAACCAATGACTGGGGCATGGAAGTCAAAGATCAACCACTTCATTTCACTAGAATTTATAGAATGGGTGGGTGGGGGGAGGCGGGAGACGATGTCTACACCTCACTGGATTTCTGTTAGAAGGTTTAGGAGGGGTTTGGTTCCACCCATCTGCTTCTACAGCAAAAGGTCAGGGTGTACAAATGATGGGAACATGCATACAAACTGTACAATAACTTCCACAGGAGCATCAAACTCCTCAATACAATGACTAGCTGCAACATTTTCTAAGCCTCTTGTCAACATCAACAGATTTATAAAAGACAATTCAACTTACATCAACAGTATTCAAGTTACAGTAAAAACCTAGTATAAAAATAAAATATTCCCAAGGTAAAAAAAAAAAATGGACAGAATTTTTTATCATAGCACCACTGCAATGGGCTCAGAAAAAATTCAAGCCTTGTAAAATGGAAGCTACGGTCAAGCAAGTGGTTCTGTCTGGGGCTGCTCTATGCTACACTAGGCTAGAGTTGAAATAAGGATGATGGCTATTATGACCAGTAGGATCACGATACACACAATTATCAAAATCTTTTTCTGAAATAAAATAAGGGAAATAAAAAACACAATCAACAAAAATGAAGGCAACATAAGAATGCTACAACAATTCTGGCTAATAAAAATATAGAAAGCACATGACAGATACATCCATTACTACAGCAATTGGTTTACAACATTTATTTTTAATTATATTTGAGTGAGATGGTAACTTATCCAAGTCTTAAGTTGAAATATTGATGCTAAACTCAGAGATGGATGTTCAAACATTGATTTGATTACAAACACTATCTAATTACTAACAGTAGTTACAGACAACATATAAGATGCTTGAAAGTCAAACTAGCCGCGTCTACTTACCCGCCTAGCTTTGCTCTGGTATTTCACAGCTTTCTTGGTGTCCATCTTGGCTGTCTCTATATAGTCTACAGCTTGCTCCACATTGTATTCAATCCTGTCTATCATCTCTCCCTGGAACAATAAGCTAGGGCATTTCAGCTAGGGCATCTTACACTACAGCTAGGCCATCTTACACTACAGCTAGGCCATCTTACACTACAGCTAGGCCATCTTACACTACAGCTAGGCCATCTTACACTACAGCTAGGCCATCTTAAACTACAGCTAGGCCCTTACACTACAGCTAGGCCATCTTACACTACAGCTAGGCCATCTTACACTACAGCTAGGCCATCTTACACTACAGCTAGGCCATCTTACACTACAGCTAGGCCATCTTACACTACAGCTAGGCCATCTTACACTACAGCTAGGCCATCTTACACTACAGCTAGGCCATCTTACACTACAGCTAGGCCCTTACACTACAGCTAGGCCATCTTACACTACAGCTAGGCCATCTTACACTACAGCTTGGCCATCTTACACTACAGCTAGGCCATCTTACACTACACTGGTCAATGTCTGATCTTACCTGGCTCTCCACCAACATTGCCATATCCATAAACATATCATGCAGATCTCGTATAGACGTCTCTAGCTTCATGATGTCATTATGTCTTGCTTCAATATCTGCTAATGTTTGTTTAGCTTGTTGTGTTTCCATTATAATCTGAGATCAACAAATTCAAGGAAACATAAGAGCTAGGATGGCAATAAATTGATGAGTCAAATATACCCAAGGCATGATGCAAGCAACTATCTTTGCCTACACTAAGTCAAACATTTGCTGGACAGCAAGGCCATGCACTCTTATTGGCATCATTCAAGGAGTTTCTCTTGTTTTTTCTTTGCTAGTCTCCCTTGCCATATTTTGAAATAATAAAAGATGTAATGGTGGTCAGTAATCTATCAACAGGACAGCAGCATGTACTGAACATGTCATCAAATGTCAGCATGTACTGAACATGTCATCAAATGTCAGCATGTACTGAACATGTCATCAAATGTCAGCATGTACTGAACATGTCATCAAATGTCAGCATGTACTGAACATGTCATCAAATGTCAACATGTACGGAACATGTCATCAAATGTCAGCATGTACTGAACATGTCATCAAATGTCAGCATGTACTGAACATGTCATGTCAGCATGTACTGAACATGTCATCAAATGTCAGCATGTACTGAACATGTCATCAAATGTCAGCATGTACTGAACATGTCATCAAATGTCAGCATGTACTGAACATGTCATCAAATGTCAGCATGTACTGAACATGTCATCAAATGTCAGCATGTACTGAACATGTCATCAAATGTCAGCATGTACTGAACATGTCATCAAATGTCAGTGTGTACTGAACATGTCATCAAATGTCAGTGTGTACTGAACATGTCATCAAATGTCAGTGTGTGTTGAACATGTCATCAAATGTCAGCATGTACTGAACATGTCATCAAATGTCAGCATGTACTGAACATGTCATCAAATGTCAGCATGTACTGAACATGTCATCAAATGTCAGCATGTACTGAACATGTCATCAAATGTCAGCATGTACTGAACATGTCATCAAATGTCAGCATGTACTGAACATGTCATCAAATGTCAGTGTGTACTGAACATGTCATCAAATGTCAGTGTGTACTGAACTTGTCATCAAATGTCAGTGTGTACTGAACATGTCATCAAATGTCAGCGTGTACTGAACATGTCATCAAATGTCAGCATGTACTGAACATGTCATCAAATGTCAGCATGTACTGAACATGTCATCAAATGTCAGCATGTACTGAACATGTCATCAAATGTCAGCATGTACTGAACATGTCATCAAATGTCAGCATGTACTGAACATGTCATCAAATGTCAGTGTGTACTGAACATGTCATCAAATGTCAGCATGTACTGAACATGTCATCAAATGTCAGCATGTACTGAACATGTCATCAAATGTCAGCGTGTACTGAACATGTCATCAAATGTCAGCATGTACTGAACATGTCATCAAATGTCAGCATGTACTGAACATGTCATCAAATGTCAGCATGTACTGAACATGTCATCAAATGTCAGCATGTACTGAACATGTCATCAAATGTCAGCATGTACTGAACATGTCATCAAATGTCAGTGTGTACTGAACATGTCATCAAATGTCAGTGTGTACTGAACTTGTCATCGAATGTCAGTGTGTACTGAACATGTCATCCAATGTCAGCATGTACTGAACATGTCATCAAATGTCAGTGTGTACTGAACATGTCATCAAATGTCAGTATGTATGCAACATGTCATCAAATGTCAGTGTGTACTGAACATGTCATCAAATGTCAGTGTGTACTGAACATGTCATCAAATGTCAGTGTGTACTGAACATGTCATCAAATGTCAGTGTGTACTGAACATGTCATCAAATGTCAGTGTGTACTGAACATGTCATCAAATGTCAGTATGTATGCAACATGTCATCAAATGTCAGTGTGTACTGAACATGTCATCAAATGTCAGTGTGTACTGAACATGTCATCAAATGTCAGCGTGTACTGAACATGTCATCAAATGTCAGTGTGTGTTGAACATGTCATCAAATGTCAGCATGTACTGAACATGTCATCAAATGTCAGCATGTACTGAACATGTCATCAAATGTCAGCATGTACTGAACATGTCATCAAATGTCAGCATGTACTGAACATGTCATCAAATGTCAGCATGTACTGAACATGTCATCAAATGTCAGCATGTACTGAACATGTCATCAAATGTCAGTGTGTACTGAACATGTCATCAAATGTCAGTGTGTACTGAACTTGTCATCAAATGTCAGTGTGTACTGAACATGTCATCAAATGTCAGCGTGTACTGAACATGTCATCAAATGTCAGCATGTACTGAACATGTCATCAAATGTCAGCATGTACTGAACATGTCATCAAATGTCAGCATGTACTGAACATGTCATCAAATGTCAGCATGTACTGAACATGTCATCAAATGTCAGCATGTACTGAACATGTCATCAAATGTCAGTGTGTACTGAACATGTCATCAAATGTCAGCATGTACTGAACATGTCATCAAATGTCAGCATGTACTGAACATGTCATCAAATGTCAGCGTGTACTGAACATGTCATCAAATGTCAGCATGTACTGAACATGTCATCAAATGTCAGCATGTACTGAACATGTCATCAAATGTCAGCATGTACTGAACATGTCATCAAATGTCAGCATGTACTGAACATGTCATCAAATGTCAGCATGTACTGAACATGTCATCAAATGTCAGTGTGTACTGAACATGTCATCAAATGTCAGTGTGTACTGAACTTGTCATCGAATGTCAGTGTGTACTGAACATGTCATCCAATGTCAGCATGTACTGAACATGTCATCAAATGTCAGTGTGTACTGAACATGTCATCAAATGTCAGTATGTATGCAACATGTCATCAAATGTCAGTGTGTACTGAACATGTCATCAAATGTCAGTGTGTACTGAACATGTCATCAAATGTCAGTGTGTACTGAACATGTCATCAAATGTCAGTGTGTACTGAACATGTCATCAAATGTCAGTGTGTACTGAACATGTCATCAAATGTCAGTATGTATGCAACATGTCATCAAATGTCAGTGTGTACTGAACATGTCATCAAATGTCAGTGTGTACTGAACATGTCATCAAATGTCAGCGTGTACTGAAAATGTCATCAAATGTCAGCATGTACTAAACATGTCATCAAATGTCAGTGTGTACTGACCATGTCATCAAATGTCAACATGTACTGAACATGTCATCAAATGTCAACATGTACTGAACATGTCATCAAATGTCAGCATGTACTGAACATGTCATCAAATGTCAGCTTGTACTGAACATGTCATCAAATGTCAGCATGTACTGAACATGTCATCAAATGTCAGTGTGTACTGAACATGTCATCAAATGTCAGTGTGTACTGAACATGTCATCAAATGTCAGTGTGTACT
Source organism: Physella acuta (assembly GCF_028476545.2). Taxonomy (NCBI): domain Eukaryota; kingdom Metazoa; phylum Mollusca; class Gastropoda; family Physidae; genus Physella; species Physella acuta. The sequence continues at coordinate 372,767 of NW_026732486.1, forward strand.
GAACATGTCATCAAATGTCAGTGTGTACTGAACATGTCATCAAATGTCAGCATGTACTGAACATGTCATCAAATGTCAGTGTGTACTGAACATGTCATCAAATGTCAGTGTGTACTGAACATGTCATCAAATGTCAGTGTGTACTGAACATGTCATCAAATGTCAGTGTGTACTGAACATGTCATCAAATGTCAGTGTGTACTGAACATGTCATCAAATGTCAGCGTGTACTGGACATGTCATCAAATGTCAGTGTGTACTAAACATGTCATCAAATGTCAGTGTGTACTGAACATGTCATCAAATATCAGTGTGTACTGAACATGTCATCAAATGTCAGTGTGTACTGAACATGTCATCAAATGTCAACATGTACTGAACATGTCATCAAATGTCAGCATGTACTGAACATGTCATCAAATGTCAGCATGTACTGAACATGTCATCAAATGTCAGTGTGTACTGAACATGTCATCAAATGTCAGCATGTACTGAACATGTCATCAAATGTCAGCATGTAGTATACATGTCATCAAATGTCAGTATGTACTAAACATGTCATCAAATGTCAGTATGTATGCAACATGTCATCAAATGTCAGTGTGTACTGAACATGTCATCAAATGTCAGTGTGTACTGAACATGTCATCAAATGTCAGTGTGTACTGAACATGTCATCAAATGTCAGTGTGTACTGAACATGTCATCAAATGTCAGCGTGTACTGAACATGTCATCAAATGTCAGTGTGTACTGAACATGTCATCAAATGTCTGTGTGTACTGAACATGTCATCAAATGTCAGCGTGTACTGAACATGTCATTAAATGTCAGCACCCATCAACAAGACGTACGTACGTACCCCCTGTGTAAAAATGGCTGGGTTCCCAGACTCTATCATGTCCTCCAGCTCTTCATTGGTTGTGGTTTTTCCAGCTGTAAAAAAAGTTAGGGTGGGTCAAATGTGGCCTAACATTTGATATAAAGTTAGGGTGGGTCAAACAATTGATATAAAGTTAGGGTGGGTCAAACAATTGATATAAAGTTAGGGTGGGTCAAACAATTGATATAAAGTTAGGGTGGGTCAAACAATTGATATAAAGTTAGGGTGGGTCAAACATTTGATATAAAGTTAGGGTGGGTCAAACAATTGATATAAAGTTAGGGTGGGTCAAACAATTGATATAAAGTTAGGGTGGGTCAAACAATTGATATAAAGTTAGGGTGGGTCAAACAATTGATATAAAGTTAGGGTGGGTCAAACAATTGATATAAAGTTAGGGTGGGTTAAATGTGGCCTAACATTTGATATAAAGTTAGGGTGGGTCAAACAATTGATATAAAGTTAGGGTGGGTCAAACAATTGATATAAAGTTAGGGTGGGTCAAACAATTGATATAAAGTTAGGGTGGGTCAAACAATTGATATAAAGTTAGGGTGGGTCAAACAATTGATATAAAGTTAGGGTGGGTCAAACAATTGATATAAAGTTAGGGTGGGTCAAACAATTGATATAAAGTTAGGGTGGGTCAAACAATTGATATAAAGTTAGGGTGGGTCAAACAATTGATATAAAGTTAGGGTGGGTCAAACAATTGATATAAAGTTAGGGTGGGTCAAACAATTAATATAAAGTTGGGTGGGTCAAACAATTGATATAAAGTTAGGGCGGGTCAAACAATTGATATAACATCAAGTTTAACAATACAAAGATCATGTGTAGTTGTGTGCAACAATGGCTAAGTTTTGTCAAATGGTTACAGATACAAGAATGACCTACTGATAGCAAGCTGAGATACAAGAATGACCTACTGATAGCAAGCTGAGAGACAAGAATGGCCTACTGATAGCAAGCTGAGACAAGAATGACCTACTGATAGCAAGATGAGATACAAGAATGACCTACTGATAGCAAGCTGAGAGACAAGAATGACCTACTGATAGCAAGCTGAGAGACAAGAATGACCTACTGATAGCAAGCTGAGAGGCAAGAATGACCTACTGATAGCAAGCTGAGAGACAAGAATGACCTACTGATAGCAAGCTGTCGTTTGATGCGGCCCTTGCACCTCTCTCTGTAGTCAATCTGGCAAGCATTGTAGTCATTCATCACCTCCACAAACTTACGGGATAAGGTGGCATGCTGAAACACAACAGATGGTTAGCCATACTACAGACCTCATGTAGCCAAACTACAGACCTCATGTAGCCACCTTATGTAGCCACCTCATGTAGCCACCTCATGTAGCCATACTACAGACCTCATGTAGCCACCCCATGTAGCCATACTACAGACCTCATGTAGCCACCTCATGTAGCCATACTACAGACCTCATGTAGCCACCTCATGTAGCCATACTACAGACCTCATGTAGCCACCCCATGTAGCCATACTACAGACCTCATGTAGCCACCTCATGTAGCCATACTACAGACCTCATGTAGCCACCCCATGTAGCCATACTACAGACCTCATGTAGCCACCCCATGTAGCCATACTACAGACCTCATGTAGCCACCCCATGTAGCCATACTACAGACCTCATGTAGCCAAACTACAGACCTCATGTAGCCAAACTACAGATCTCATGTAGCCACCTTATGTAGCCAAACTACAGACCTCATGAAGCCACCCCATGTAGCCAAACTACAGACCTCATGTAGCCAAACTACAGACCTCATGTAGCCACCTTATGTAGCCAAACTACAGACCTCATGTAGCCACCTTATGTAGCCATACTACAGACCTCATGTAGCCACCTTATGTAGCCAAACTACAGACCTCATGTAGCCACCTCATGTAGCCAAACTACAGACCTCATGTAGCCACCTCATGTAGCCAAACTACAGACCTCATGTAGCCAAACTACAGACCTCATGTAGCCACCTTATGTAGCCAAACTACAGACCTCATGTAGCCACCTTATGTAGCCATACTACAGACCTCATGTAGCCAAACTACAGACCTTATATAGCCACCTTATGTAGCCAAACTACAGACCTCATGTAGATAAACTACAGACCTTATATAGCCACCTTATGTAGCCAAACTACAGACCTCATGTAGCCAGACTACAGACCTCATGTAGCCAAACTACAGACCTCATGTAGCCACCCCATGTAGCCAAACTACAGACCTCATGTAGCCACCTCATGTAGCCAAACTACAGACCTCATGTAGCCAGACTACAGACCTCATGTAAATAAACTACAGATCTCATGTAGCCACCCCATGTAGCCAAACTACAGATCTCATGTAGCCAAACTACAGACCTCATGTAGCCAAACTACAGACCTCATGTAGCCAAACTACAGACCTCATGTAGCCACCCCATGTAGCCAAACTACAGACCACATGTAGCCAAACTACAGACCTCATGTAGCCACCCCATGTAGCCATACTACAGACCTCATGTAGCCACCTCATGTAGCCATACTACAGACCTCATGTAGCCAAACTACAGACCCCATGTAGCCATACTACAGACCTCATGTAGCCACCCCATGTAGCCATACTACAGACCTCATGTAGCCACCCCATGTAGCCATACTACAGACCTCATGTAGCCAAACTACAGACCTCATGTAGCCAAACTACAGATCTCATGTAGCCACCTTATGTAGCCAAACTACAGACCTCATGAAGCCACCCCATGTAGCCAAACTACAGACCTCATGTAGCCAAACTACAGACCTCATGTAGCCACCTTATGTAGCCAAACTACAGACCTCATGTAGCCACCTTATGTAGCCATACTACAGACCTCATGTAGCCAAACTACAGACCTTATATAGCCACCTTATGTAGCCAAACTACAGACCTCATGTAGATAAACTACAGACCTTATATAGCCACCTTATGTAGCCAAACTACAGACCTCATGTAGATAAACTACAGACCTCATGTAGCCACCCCATGTAGCCAAACTACAGATCTCATGTAGCCAAACTACAGATCTCATGTAGCCAAACTACAGACCTCATGTAGATAAACTACAGACCTCATGTAGCCACCTTATGTAGCCAAACTACAGACCTCATGTAGCCAAACTACAGACCTCATGTAGCCAAACTACAGACCTCATGTAGCCACCCCATGTAGCCAAACTACAGACCACATGTAGCCAAACTACAGACCTCATGTAGCCACCCCATGTAGCCAAACTACAGACCTCATGTAGCCAAACTACAGACCTCATGTAGCCACCTTATGTAGCCAAACTACAGACCTCATGTAGCCAAACTACAGACCTCATGTAGCCAAACTACAGACCTCATGTAGCCACCCCATGTAGCCAAACTACAGACCACATGTAGCCAAACTACAGACCTCATGTAGCCACCCCATGTAGCCAAACTACAGACCTCATGTAGCCAAACTACAGACCTCATGTAGCCAAACTACAGAACTCATGTAGCCACCCCATGTAGCCACCTCATGTAGCCAAACTACAGATCTCATGTAGCCACCCCATGTAGCCAAACTACAGATCTCATGTAGCCAAACTACAGACCTCATGTAGCCACCCCATGTAGCCAAACTACAGACCACATGTAGCCAAACTACAGACCTCATGTAGCCACCCCATGTAGCCAAACTACAGACCTCATGTAGCCAAACTACAGACCTCATGTAGCCAAACTACAGACCTCATGTAGCCACCCCATGTAGCCAAACTACAGATCTCATGTAGCCACCCCATGTAGCCAAACTACAGACCTCATGTAGCCAAACTACAGACCTCATGTAGCCAAACTACAGACCTCATGTAGCCAAACTACAGACCTCATGTAGCCAAACTACAGACCTCATGTAGCCAAACTACAGACCTCATGTAGCCAAACTACAGACCTCATGTAGCCACCCCATGTAGCCAAACTACAGACCACATGTAGCCAAACTACAGACCTCATGTAGCCACCCCATGTAGCCAAACTACAGACCTCATGTAGCCAAACTACAGACCTCATGTAGCCAAACTACAGACCTCATGTAGCCACCCCATGTAGCCAAACTACAGATCTCATGTAGCCACCCCATGTAGCCAAACTACAGACCTCATGTAGCCAAACTACAGACCTCATGTAGCCAAACTACAGACCTCATGTAGCCAAACTACAGACCTCATGTAGCCAAACTACAGACCTCATGTAGCCAAACTACAGACCTCATGTAGCCACCCCATGTAGCCACCTCATGTAGCCAAACTACAGACCTCATGTAGCCACCCCATGTAGCCAAACTACAGATCTCATGTAGCCACCCCATGTAGCCAAACTACAGACCTCATGTAACCGACACATGTAGCCCCCCCCCCCCCCCCCCCCCCCCCCATGTAGCGACCTACAGGTATGAGAGCCAACCTAAAGCTATCATCGTGTACCTACCCCAGTTGTAATTGCCAATATTGGACTAGAGAACTTACTTGAGTTTTCCTAATTCTGAGATCAGCAGATGACTTGTTTGTGTGCTCTTCTTGTTCAATGTTCTGTTCTATTGTAATTGCCAATATTGGACTAGAGAACTTACTTGAGTTTTCCTAATTCTGAGATCAGCAGATGACTTGTTTGTGTGCTCTTCTTGTTCAATGTTCTGTTCTATTGTAATTGCCAATATTGGACTAGAGAACTTACTTGAGTTTTCCTAATTCTGAGATCAGCAGATGACTTGTTTGTGTGCTCTTCTTGTTCAATGTTCTGTTCTATCACTGAAACAAACCATTCAAACAAAATGTCACCATGTCAAACCAGGGTCATGTTAAACATTATACAGAGGTCGTGTTAAACAAGGACCCCATTAAACAGGGGTCATGTTAATCAGGGACCCCATTAAACAAAGGTCGTGTTAAACAAGGACCCCATTAAACAAAGGCCATGTTAAACAAGGACCCCATTAAACAGGGGTCATGTTAAACAAGGGTCATGTTAAACAGGGACCCCATTAAACAAGGGTCATGTTAAACAAGGACCCCATTAAACAAGGGTCATGTTAAACAAGGACCCCATTAAACAAGGGTCATGTTAAACAGGGACCCCATTAAACAAGGGTCATGTTAAACAAGGACCCCATTAAACAAAGGCCATGTTAAACAGGGACCCCATTAAACAAAGGCCATGTTAAACAAGGACCCCCTTAAACAGGGACCTCATTTAACAAGGGTCATGTTAAAAAAGGACCCCCTTAAACAGGGACCACATTAAACAAGGGTCATGTTAAACAGGGACCCCATTAAACAAAGGTCGTGTTAAACAAGGACCCCCTTAAACAGGGACCTCATTTAACAAGGGTCATGTTAAACAGGGACCCCATTAAACAAGGGTCATGTTAAACAGGGACCCCATTAAACAAGGGTCATGTTAAACAAGGACCCCATTAAACAAAGGCCATGTTAAACAGGGACCCCATTAAACAAGGGTCATGTTAAACAGGGACCCCATTAAACAAAGGCCATGTTAAACAAGGACCCCCTTAAACAGGGACCTCATTTAACAAGGGTCATGTTAAAAAAGGACCCCCTTAAACAGGGACCACATTAAACAAGGGTCATGTTAAACAGGGACCCCATTAAACAAAGGTCGTGTTAAACAAGGACCCCCTTAAACAGGGACCTCATTTAACAAGGGTCATGTTAAACAGGGACCCCATTAAACAAGGGTCATGTTAAACAGGGACCCCATCAAACAAGGGTCGTAAAAAGGGTAAGTAAAAATGCAGCTGTTCCCACCAAGGACCAGCGAGAGACCGTAGCACCAGCCCCGGTACACGGCAAGCAACGGTACACGGCAAGCAACACGGGCGGTCAGTCATTCAACTACTGCTTGGGACGGCCGAGGTCAGGACAGAGAAATATCACAGCACTTGGATGTGGGGGACAGCAGTTGTGTGGCTGTGGGGGACAGCAGTTGTGTGGCTGTGGGTGACAGCAGTTGTGTGGGTGTGGGGGACAGCAGTTGTGTGGGTGTGGGGGACAGCAGTTGTGTGGGTGTAGGGGACAGCAGTTGTGTGGGTGTAGGGGACAGCAGTTGTGTGGGTGTGGGGGACAGCAGTTGTGTGGCTGTGGGGGACAGCAGTTGTGTGGGTGTGGGGGACAGCAGTTGTGTGGGTGTGGGGGACAGCAGTTGTGTGGGTTACAAAAATGGGGGTGGGACTCCCACTCGAGTGAGTGTGTGCGTGTATATGCATCGTGTGCCTGGTTGTGTGTGAGCGCCCAGGATATTTCTCCTTGAAACTAATTTGATATAAGAAAATATCGATCGTCTTAAAAAAACATTTATAGCAGATACGCTAAAAATAGATCAGGAAAATACTTGTCAGATATTTAGCTTGGTGGTAACGTACACAAGATATGGTCGTGTGGGGGAAAGTGTGGGAAGCTGTGTGGGTGTGGTAGTTACGTCCACGCGATATGGTCGTGTGTGGGAAGGTGTGTGGGTGTTGTGTACACAAAACAAGCGTCAATAAGTAATTATGTGATGAGGAAGGATAAATTGGTTGTGGTATGTGGTTGTGGTTGGTTGATGTGGTTGGTTGATGTGGTGATGGTATAGTGTGGCCCCTGTATATATTGGTATGAGCCGTACAGACGTAAAAATCAATGGTCGCCCGCCCCTCGACCTCTGGGGGTGACTAACGTCCAGTGGAGACAACTGGCCTACAGCACACGTGTCTAGTCGGTCTAGAGGCAACATACCACTTCCAGTTACCGGAAAGCATACAAAAATTGAAATGAGCTTTCGCATACAATATATTGTATACACTTGCCATTTTGTCTCCCTATTCTAGCGGTACTCATGCTGTCAGCTTTAAATACCAGAAGGAGAATACGTATCACTTCCGGTAACCGAAAATCGCTCAAAAGTTGATAGAAAACTACAAATGTGATGTAATACTTAAATAGGAAATTAGGTTAACATAACTGAAATGGTACTCAAGTTATTGTGTTTGAAGACACACACGGACAGGATGAGAAAACTCACCCGTCAACATCTGTCAAAATCTGGATTTAGATTTTGACACGATTACAACGCATTCGTTCTATTCGGTATAAGATAGAACGTGGAGGTGTTAAACGGCCAAACGGATTCAAATTTCATACAACTTTTCTGCATGTTAACAATATTTTCTCTACACTCCGTATTCGTGAAAGTTAAAAAATTGCAAGACCGAGATAAAACGACGCAAAAAAAATCCACTCCACACAAAAATCCACCCTGCACCCAAAAACTCGTACAAAGTTTTGATCATGTTGAGAGAAACATTGTACGCCCCATCACTCAAGCACCACCCCCTCCTTGACGAAACTAATCGAAGTCAGCCAGTCCCACCATGGCGTGACGTCATGTATGGATGAACGCTTATCACTTGCTACAAACCAACAGCTTGAATAGATGTCACGTGACCGCGTGAGTCATGTGTGACCATCACGTGAGTCATGTGTGACCATCACGTGAGTCATGTGTGACCATCACGTGAGTCATGTGTGACCATCACGCGAGTCATGTGTGACCATCACGTGACCGTGTGATCGTCACGCGATCATTGTTGTCCTACTCTACCCTACATTGACAGAGGCTAATTTTTTGCTCAGGACAACAAAGCGGAAGTGAGCTCCCCTAAATTGTAACGTCTCCCCGTGTCCTAGAGTAAGGGTTGAATGACACTCAGGGGATGGTAACGGCAATTAAGTTAATGAGAGCTCACTTTTCTGTCAGAAAATACAGAGGTGAAAAGTTCTTACAAAATATTTTTTATGAGAACAGTATTTTGAAAAGTATCGAATTCTCTAGATTTTTGCCAAATCAGACAGAGTAAAATATTTCTTCCTGTTACCGGAAATCGCTCAAAATAAGATGAAAACCTACATATAATTTTGTTAGAAATGTCGTCCCACAAACTGAATCGGTACTCAACGTGTTAACACACACCCAGGCATAGACAAATATAGAGAGAAAGATTGCAAAACTGGGTTTTTATAACTCAGGAAGGTGTAACGGGGGGAAGGGGGCTTCCGATTTTGTACACGATTACAATCCTTGCCCTAAACTACGTATACGAGAACGTTCAAACGTCAGCTGTAAGTAAAGTGAGTGAGGTAGCAAAGATTGATCTCAAGGACTGGACATGATCCCGTGCGGTACACCTACAGAAGCATTCGGTCTACGGGAGAACTCACAGATACCGCCCGTACGGCGCCTCATCCAAACATCCGCCTCAAGGGCTTGATTCACATCACAACACTATTTGGTGCTAGGCTTCTAGTCACGTGATAAGCTGTGTGTGTGTGTAAACAATGAGCTGTCGCGTGTAGCATAACAGATGGTCGCATTGATTTGAGCTGGGATTATTGCAGTCAAAGGTGATACTACAAGTGTCAGCTAATATATCCTTTACTGCTGTACCAACAACCTATGTGTCCTCTACTGCCTGCTGTACCAACAACCTATGTGTCCTCTACTGTTGTACCAACAACCTATGTGTCCTCTACTGCTGTACCAACAACCTATGTGTCCTCTACTGCCTGCTGTACCAACAACCTGTCCTCTACTGTTGTACCAACAACCTATGTGTCCTCTACTGCTGTACCAACAACCTATGTGTCCTCTACTGCTGTACCAACAACCTATGTGTCCTCTACTGCTGTACCAACAACCTATGTGTCCTCTACTGCTGTACTAACAACCTATGTGTCCTCTACTGCCTGCTGTACCAACAACCTATGTGTCCTCTACTGCCTGCTGTACCAACAACCTATGTGTCCTCTACTGTTGTACCAACAACCTATGTGTCCTCTACTGTTGTACCAACAACCTATGTGTCCTCTACTGCTGTACTAACAACCTATGTGTCCTCTACTGCCTGCTGTACCAACAACCTATGTGTCCTCTACTGCCTGCTGTACCAACAACCTATGTGTCCTCTACTGTTGTACCAACAACCTATGTGTCCTCTACTGTTGTACCAACAACCTATGTGTCCTCTACTGCTGTACCAACAACCTATGTGTCCTCTACTGCTGTACCAACAACCTATGTGTCCTCTACTGTTGTACCAACAACCTATGTGTCCTCTACTGCTGTACCAACAACCTATGTGTCCTCTACTGCTGTACCAACAACCTATGTGTCCTCTACTGTTGTACCAACAACCTATGTGTCCTCTACTGCTGTACCAACAACCTATGTGTCCTCTACTGTTGTACCAACAACCTATGTGTCCTCTACTGCTGTACCAACAACCTATGTGTCCTCTACTGTTGTACCAACAACCTATGTGTCCTCTACTGCCTGCTGTACCAACAACCTATGTGTCCTCTACTGTTGTACCAACAACCTATGTGTCCTCTACTGCTGTACCAACAACCTATGTGTCCTCTACTGCTGTACCAACAACCTATGTGTCCTCTACTGCTGTACCAACAACCTATGTGTCCTCTACTGCTGTACCAACAACCTATGTGTCCTCTACTGCTGTACCAACAACCTTTGTGTCCTCTACTGCTGTACCAACAACCTATGTGTCCTCTACTGCCTGCTGTACCAACAACCTATGTGTCCTCTACTGCCTGCTGTACCAACAACCTATGTGTCCTCTACTGCTGTACCAACAACCTATGTGTCCTCTACTGTTGTACCAACAACCTATGTGTCCTCTACTGCTGTACCAACAACCTATGTGTCCTCTACTGTTGTACCAACAACCTATGTGTCCTCTACTGCTGTACCAACAACCTATGTGTCCTCTACTGCTGTACCAACAACCTATGTGTCCTCTACTGTTGTACCAACAACCTATGTGTCCTCTACTGCTGTACCAACAACCTATGTGTCCTCTACTGTTGTACCAACAACCTATGTGTCCTCTACTGCTGTACCAACAACCTATGTGTCCTCTACTGCTGTACCAACAACCTATGTGTCCTCTACTGCTGTACCAACAACCTATGTGTCCTCTACTGCTGTACCAACAACCTATGTGTCCTCTACTGTTGTACCAACAACCTATGTGTTCTCTACTGCTGTACCAACAACCTATGTGTCCTCTACTGCTGTACCAACAACCTATGTGTCCTCTACTGTTGTACCAACAACCTATGTGTCCTCTACTGCTGTACCAACAACCTATGTGTCCTCTACTGCTGTACCAACAACCTATGTGTCCTCTACTGCTGTACCAACAACCTATGTGTCCTCTACTGCTGTACCAACAACCTATGTGTTCTCTACTGTTGTACCAACAACCTATGTGTCCTCTACTGCTGTACCAACAACCTATGTGTCCTCTACTGTTGTACCAACAACCTATGTGTCCTCTACTGCTGTACCAACAACCTATGTGTCCTCTACTGTTGTACCAACAACCTATGTGTCCTCTACTGTTGTACCAACAACCTATGTGTCCTCTACTGTTGTACCAACAACCTATGTGTCCTCTACTGCTGTACCAACAACCTATGTGTCCTCTACTGCTGTACCAACAACCTATGTGTCCTCTACTGTTGTACCAACAACCTATGTGTCCTCTACTGCTGTACCAACAACCTATGTGTCCTCTACTGCTGTACCAACAACCTATGTGTCCTCTACTGCCTGCTGTACCAACAACCTATGTGTCCTCTACTGTTGTACCAACAACCTATGTGTCCTCTACTGTTGTACCAACAATCTGTGTCCTCTACTGCTGTACCAAAAACCTATGTGTCCTGTACTGCTGTACCAACAACCTATGTTGGTACATTGTCACAAACGGCTGTGACATGCCACTGCCCTGTCACACTGTCACGACATGTCAGAGCATCGTCAGACGACAAAGACCAGTCACAGATGACTGGTGCTGACCTGGTGAGAAGAGGGGGAGGGGGAGGTGAAAGGGGTAGAGGAGAACTGACCGGCTCAGGAATGAATGGCGCTGCCCTGCACCTTGCCTCCACTGAAAGAAAAATCAATGCGAGGCGTCTTAACCCACTGAGAGACGCGAGTCACTGAGCGGTGGGCCGAGGGTGTGGCAGCAAGCAGTGAGCCAGCCATCAACTTCACCTCCCCACTGACACCCTTAGTGGCTGGCGGGATCCTGGCGTGTAGGGACTGGCTTTCTGTCGGAGTTAAACAACTACCCAAATGTAGGGACTGGCTTTCTGTCGGAGTTAAACAACTACCCAAATGTAGGGACTGGCTTTCTGTCGGAGTTAAACAACTACCCACATGAAGGGACTGACACTTGGCCAGTAAATCACTACAGACCCCCAGCTCAAAAAAACAATCAAACAATGGGTAGAGGGTGATGTAAACTGTAGCTGTGTGATGTGATGTTAGCTGTTGTTGTGTGATGTGCTGTTAGCTGTTGTGTGATGTGATGTTAGCTGTTGTGTGATGTGATGTTAGCTGTTGTGTGATGTGATGTTAGCTGTTGTTGTGTGATTTGATGTTAGCTGTTGTGTGATGTGATGTTAGCTGTTGTTGTGTGATGTGATGTTAGCTGTTGTTGTGTGATGTGATGTTAGCTGTTGTTGTGTGATGTGATGTTAGCTGTTGTTATGTGATGTGATGTTAGCTGTTGTTGTGTGATGTAATGTTAGCTGTTGTTGTGTGATTTGATGTTAGCTGTTGCTGTGTGATTTGATGTTAGCTGTTGTGTGATGTGATGTTAGCTGTTGTTGTGTGATGTGATGTTAGCTGTTGTGTGATGTAATGTTAGCTGTTGTGTGATGTGATGTTAGCTGTTGTTGTGTGATGTGATGTTAGCTGTTGTTGTGTGATGTGATGTTAGCTGTTGTTGTGTGATGTGATGTTAGCTGTTGTTGTGTGATGTAATGTTAGCTGTTGTTGTGTGATTTGATGTTAGCTGTTGTGTGATGTGATGTTAGCTGTTGTTGTGTGATGTGATGTTAGCTGTTGTGTGATGTAATGTTAGCTGTTGTGTGATTTGATGTTAGCTGTTGTTGTGTGATTTGATGTTAGCTGTTGTGTGATGTGATGTTAGCTGTTGTTGTGTGATGTAATGTTAGCTGTTGTGTGATGTGATGTGATGTTAGCTGTTGTTGTGTGATGTGATGTTAGCTGTTGTTATGTGATGTGATGTTAGCTGTTGTTGTGTGATGTAATGTTAGCTGTTGTTGTGTGATTTGATGTTAGCTGTTGTTGTGTGATGTGATGTTAGCTGTTGTGTGATGTAATGTTAGCTGTTGTGTGATGTGATGTTAGCTGTTGTTGTGTGATGTGATGTTAGCTGTTGTTGTGTGATGTGATGTTAGCTGTTGTTATGTGATGTGATGTTAGCTGTTGTTGTGTGATGTAATGTTAGCTGTTGTTGTGTGATTTGATGTTAGCTGTTGTTGTGTGATTTGATGTTAGCTGTTGTGTGATGTGATGTTAGCTGTTGTTGTGTGATGTGATGTTAGCTGTTGTGTGATGTGATGTTAGCTGTTGTGTGATGTGATGTTAGCTGTTGTGTGATGTGATGTTAGCTGTTGTTGTGTGATGTAATGTTAGCTGTTGTTGTGTGATGTGATGTTAGCTGTTGTTATGTGATGTGATGTTAGCTGTTGTTGTGTGATGTAATGTTAGCTGTTGTGTGATTTGATGTTAGCTGTTGTTGTGTGATTTGATGTTAGCTGTTGTGTGATGTGATGTTAGCTGTTGTGTGATGTGATGTTAGCTGTTGTTGTGTGATGTAATGTTAGCTGTTGTTGTGTGATTTGATGGTAGCTGTTGTTGTGTGATGTGATGTTAGCTGTTGTTGTGTGATGTGATGTTAGCTGTTGTGTGATGTGATGTTAGCTGTTGTTGTGTGATGTGATGTTATCTGTTGTGTGATGTGATGTTAGTTGTTGTGTGATGTGATGTTAGCTGTTGTTGTGTGATGTGATGTTAGCTGTTGTGTGATGTGATGTTAGCTGTTGTGTGATGTGATGTTAGCTGTTGTTGTGTGATGTGATGTTAGCTGTTGTGTGATGTTAGCTGTTGTTGTGTGATGTGCTGTTAGCTGTTGTGTGATGTGATGTTAGCTGTTGTTGTGTGATGTGATGTTAGCTGTTGTGTGATGTGATGTTAGCTGTTGTTGTGTGATGTGATGTTAGCTGTTGTGTGATGTTAACTGTTGTTGTGTGATGTGATGTTAGCTGTTGTGTGATGTGATGTTAGCTGTTGTTGTGTGATGTGATGTTAGCTGTTGTGTGATGTTAGCTGTTGTTGTGTGATGTGCTGTTAGCTGTTGTGTGATGTGATGTTAGCTGTTGTGTGATTTGATGTTAGCTGTTGTTGTGTGATGTGATGTTAGCTGTTGTTGTGTGATGTGATGTTAGCTGTTGTGTGATGTGATGTTAGCTGTTGTGTGATGTTAGCTGTTGTTGTGTGATGTTAGCTGTTGTTGTGTGATGTTAGCAGTTGTGGTGTGATGTGATGTTAGCTGTTGTGTGATGTGATGTTAGCTGTTGTTGTGTGATGTGATGTTAGCTGTTGTGTGATGTGATGTTAGCTGTTGTTGTGTGATGTTAGCTGTTGTGTGATGTGATGTTAGCTGTTGTGTGATTTGATGTTAGCTGTTGTTGTGTGATTTGATGTTAGCTGTTGTGTGATGTGATGTTAGCTGTTGTTGTGTGATGTGATGTTAGCTGTTGTGTGATTTGATGTTAGCTGTTGTTGTGTGACTTGGTGTTAGCTGTTGTGTGATGTGATGTTAGCTGTTGTGTGATTTGATGTTAGCTGTTGTGTGATGTGATGTTAGCTGTTGTTGTGTGATGTGATGTTAGCTGTTGTGTGATGTAATGTTAGCTGTTGTTGTGTGATGTGATGTTAGCTGTTGTTGTGTGATGTGATGTTAGCTGTTGTTGTGTGATTTGATGTTAGCTGTTGTGTGACTTGGTGTTAGCTGTTGTTGTGTGATTTGATGTTAGCTGTTGTGTGATATGATGTTAGCTGTTGTGTGATGTGATGTTAGCTGTTGTTGTGTGATGTGATGTTAGCTGTTGTGTGTTGTGATGGTAGCTGTTGTGTGATGTGATGTTAGCTGTTGTGTGATGTAATGTTAGCTGTTGTTGTGTGATGTGATGTTAGCTGTTGTGTGATGTGATGTTAGCTGTTGTGTGATGTGATGTTAGCTGTTGTGTGATTTGATGTTAGCTGTTGTTGTGTGATTTGATGTTAGCTGTTGTGTGATGTAATGTTAGCTGTTGTTGTGTGATGTGATGTTAGCTGTTGTTGTGTGATGTTAGCTGTTGTTGTGTGATGTGATGTTAGCTGTTGTGTGATTTGATGTTAGCTGTTGTTGTGTGATTTGATGTTAGCTGTTGTGTGATGTTAGCTGTTGTGTGATGTGATGTTAGCTGTTGTGTGATTTGATGTTAGCTGTTGTTGTGTGATTTGATGTTAGCTGTTGTGTGATGTGATGTTAGCTGTTGTTGTGTGATGTGATGTTAGCTGTTGTTGTGTGATTTGATGTTAGCTGTTGTTGTGTGATTTGATGTTAGCTGTTGTTGTGTGATTTGATGTTAGCTGTTGTGTGATATGATGTTAGCTGTTGTTGTGTGATTTGATGTTAGCTGTTGTGTGATGTGATGTTAGCTGTTGTTGTGTGATGTGATGTTAGCTGTTGTTGTGTGATTTGATGTTAGCTGTTGTTGTGTGATTTGATGTTAGCTGTTGTGTGATATGATGTTAGCTGTTGTTGTGTGATGTGAGCTGTTGTTGTGTGATGTGATGTTAGCTATTATTGTGTGATGTAATGTTAGCTGTTGTGTGATGTGATGTTAGCTGTTGTGTGATGTGATGTTATCTGTTGTTGTGTGATGTGATGTTAGCTGTTGTGCGATGTGATGTTAGCTGTTGTTGTGTGATGTTAGCTGTTGTGTGATGTGATGTTAGCTGTTGTTGTGTGATGTGATGTTAGCTGTTGTTGTGTGATGTTAGCTGTTGTTGTGTGATGTGATGTTAGCTGTTGTGTGATTTGATGTTAGCTGTTGTTGTGTGATTTGATGTTAGCTGTTGTGTGATGTTAGCTGTTGTGTGATGTGATGTTAGCTGTTGTGTGATTTGATGTTAGCTGTTGTTGTGTGATTTGATGTTAGCTGTTGTGTGATGTGATGTTAGCTGTTGTTGTGTGATGTGATGTTAGCTGTTGTTGTGTGATTTGATGTTAGCTGTTGTTGTGTGATTTGATGTTAGCTGTTGTTGTGTGATTTGATGTTAGCTGTTGTGTGATATGATGTTAGCTGTTGTTGTGTGATTTGATGTTAGCTGTTGTGTGATGTGATGTTAGCTGTTGTTGTGTGATGTGATGTTAGCTGTTGTTGTGTGATTTGATGTTAGCTGTTGTTGTGTGATTTGATGTTAGCTGTTGTGTGATATGATGTTAGCTGTTGTTGTGTGATGTGAGCTGTTGTTGTGTGATGTGATGTTAGCTATTATTGTGTGATGTAATGTTAGCTGTTGTGTGATGTGATGTTAGCTGTTGTGTGATGTGATGTTAGCTGTTGTTGTGTGATGTGATGTTAGCTGTTGTGCGATGTGATGTTAGCTGTTGTTGTGTGATGTTAGCTGTTGTGTGATGTGATGTTAGCTGTTGTTGTGTGATGTGATGTTAGCTGTTGTTGTGTGATGTGATGTTAGCTGTTGTTGTGTGATGTGATGTTAGCTGTTTTGTGATGTGACATTAGCTGTTGTTGTGTGATGTGATGATAGCTGTTGCTGTGATGTGATGTTACCCTGAGTAGGTAAAAGTAAAAAAAAATTACCTTTTAATTTAGCCCTCACTTTATTTGCATTCTTTTTTATTTCTGACATCAACTCTTCCAGTTCCTCTTTCATTTCTGAAATACAACAACACACATCCAACTCAGTTGTGATGTTTTTTTTTAAATACCACAATTACATTATGTGAAGGGGGTGGTTTGTCACTTATTTTACTCTCGATGCAGCAGGTTGAGTGAATGAAAACATAATTCAACAGGTGGATGAGTGATTGAAAACATAATTCAACAACTGAATGAGTGATTGAAAACATAATTAAACAGCCGGATGAGTGATTGAAAACATAATTCAACAGCTGGTTGAGTGATTGAAAAAAATTATTCAACAAGTGGATGAGTGATTGAAAACAAAGTTCAACAAGTGGATGAGTGATTGAAAAAAATTATTCCAAAAGTGGATGAGTGATTGAAAACATTGTTCAACAAGTGGATGAGTGATTGAAAACATAGTTCAACAGCTGGTTGACACTGTTGAGTGTCTATGTGGATGATGTAAACAGTGTCTAGGTGGGTGTGTCTATGTGGATGATGTAAACAGTGTCTAGGTGAGTGTGTCTATGTTGATGATGTAAACAGTGTCTAGGTGAGTGTGTCTATGTGGATGATGTAAACAGTGTCTATGTTGATGATGTAAACAGTGTCTAGGTGGGTGTGTCTATGTTGATGATGTAAACAGTGTCTAGGTGGGTGTGTCTATGTTGATGATGTAAACAGTGTCTAGGTGGGTGTGTCTATGTGGATGATGTAAACAGTGTCTATGTGGGTGTGTCTATGTGGATGATGTAAACAGTGTCTATGTTGATGATGTAAACAGTGTCTATGTGGATGATGTAAACAGTGTCTAGGTGAGTGTGTCTATGTTGATTATGTAAACAGTGTCTAGGTGAGTGTGTCTATGTGGATGATGTAAACAGTGTCTAAGTGAGTGTGTCTATGTGGATGATGTAAACAGTGTCTATGTGGATGATGTAAACAGTGTCTAGGTGAGTGTGTCTATGTTGATGATGTAAACAGTGTCTATGTGGATGATGTAAACAGTGTCTATGTGGGTGTGTCTATGTGGATGATGTAAACAGTGTCTATGTTGATGATGTAAACAGTGTCTATGTGGATGATGTAAACAGTGTCTAGGTGAGTGTGTCTATGTTGATTATGTAAACAGTGTCTAGGTGAGTGTGTCTATGTGGATGATGTAAACAGTGTCTAGGTGAGTGTGTCTATGTGGATGATGTAAACAGTGTCTATGTGAAGATGTAAACAGTGTCTAGGTGAGTGTGTCTATGTTGATGATGTAAACAGTGTCTATGTTGATGATGTAAACAGTGTCTAGGTGAGTGTGTCTATGTTGATGATGTAAACAGTGTCTAGGTGGGTGTGTCTATGTTGATTATGTAAACAGTGTCTATGTGGATGATGTAAACAGTGTCTATGTGGATGATGTAAACAGTGTCTAGGTGAGTGTGTCTATGTTGATGATGTAAACAGTGTCTATGTGAGTGTGTCTATGTGGATGATGTAAACAGTGTCTAGGTGGGTGTGTCTATGTTGATGATGTAAACAGTGTCTAGGTGAGTGTGTCTATGTTGATGATGTAAACAGTGTCTATGCGGGTGTGTCTATGTTGATGATGTAAACAGTGTCTAGGTGGGTGTGTCTATGTTGATGATGTAAACAGTGTCTAGGTGAGTGTGTCTATGTTGATGATGTAAACAGTGTCTAGGTGAGTGTGTCAATGTTGATGATGTAAACAGTGTCTATGTTGATGATGTAAACAGTGTCTATGTTGATGATGTAAACAGTGTCTATGTTGATGATGTAAACAGTGTCTATGTTGATGATGTAAACAGTGTCTAGGTGGGTGTGTCTATGTTGATGATGTAAACAGTGTCTAGGTGAGTGTGTCTATGTTGATGATGTAAACAGTGTCTAGGTGAGTGTGTCTATGTTGATGATGTAAACAGTGTCTAGGTGAGTGTGTCTATGTTGATGATGTAAACAGTGTCTAGGTGGGTGTGTCTATGTTGATGATGTAAACAGTGTCTAGGTGGGTGTGTCTATGTTGATGATGTAAACAGTGTCTAGGTGAGTGTGTCTATGTTGATGATGTAAACAGTGTCTAGATGGGTGTGTCTATGTTGATGATGTAAACAGTGTCTATGTGGGTGTGTCTATGTTGATGATGTAAACAGTGTCTAGGTGAGTGTGTCTATGTTGATGATGTAAACAGTGTCTAGGTGGATGATGTAAACAGTGTCTAGGTGGGTGTGTCTATGTGGATGATGTAAACAGTGTCTAGGTGAGTGTGTCTATGTTGATGATGTAAACAGTGTCTAGGTGAGTGTGTCTATGTGGATGATGTAAACAGTGTCTATGTTGATGATGTAAACAGTGTCTAGGTGGGTGTGTCTATGTTGATGATGTAAACAGTGTCTAGGTGGGTGTGTCTATGTTGATGATGTAAACAGTGTCTAGGTGGGTGTGTCTATGTGGATGATGTAAACAGTGTCTATGTGGGTGTGTCTATGTGGATGATGTAAACAGTGTCTATGTTGATGATGTAAACAGTGTCTATGTGGATGATGTAAACAGTGTCTATGTGGATGATGTAAACAGTGTCTAGGTGAGTGTGTCTATGTGGATGATGTAAACAGTGTCTATGTGGATGATGTAAACAGTGTCTAGGTGAGTGTGTCTATGTTGATGATGTAAACAGTGTCTATGTGGATGATGTAAACAGTGTCTATGTGGGTGTGTCTATGTGGATGATGTAAACAGTGTCTATGTTGATGATGTAAACAGTGTCTATGTGGATGATGTAAACAGTGTCTAGGTGAGTGTGTCTATGTTGATTATGTAAACAGTGTCTAGGTGAGTGTGTCTATGTGGATGATGTAAACAGTGTCTAGGTGAGTGTGTCTATGTGGATGATGTAAACAGTGTCTATGTGGATGATGTAAACAGTGTCTAGGTGAGTGTGTCTATGTTGATGATGTAAACAGTGTCTATGTTGATGATGTAAACAGTGTCTAGGTGAGTGTGTCTATGTTGATGATGTAAACAGTGTCTAGGTGGGTGTGTCTATGTTGATTATGTAAACAGTGTCTATGTGGATGATGTAAACAGTGTCTATGTGGATGATGTAAACAGTGTCTAGGTGAGTGTG
This sequence comes from Physella acuta, assembly GCF_028476545.2. Taxonomy (NCBI): domain Eukaryota; kingdom Metazoa; phylum Mollusca; class Gastropoda; family Physidae; genus Physella; species Physella acuta. Next base: position 392,668 of record NW_026732486.1, read on the forward strand.
TCTATGTTGATGATGTAAACAGTGTCTATGTGAGTGTGTCTATGTGGATGATGTAAACAGTGTCTAGGTGGGTGTGTCTATGTTGATGATGTAAACAGTGTCTAGGTGAGTGTGTCTATGTTGATGATGTAAACAGTGTCTATGCGGGTGTGTCTATGTTGATGATGTAAACAGTGTCTAGGTGGGTGTGTCTATGTTGATGATGTAAACAGTGTCTAGGTGAGTGTGTCTATGTTGATGATGTAAACAGTGTCTAGGTGAGTGTGTCTATGTTGATGATGTAAACAGTGTCTATGTTGATGATGTAAACAGTGTCTATGTTGATGATGTAAACAGTGTCTATGTTGATGATGTAAACAGTGTCTATGTTGATGATGTAAACAGTGTCTAGGTGGGTGTGTCTATGTTGATGATGTAAACAGTGTCTAGGTGAGTGTGTCTATGTTGATGATGTAAACAGTGTCTAGGTGAGTGTGTCTATGTTGATGATGTAAACAGTGTCTAGGTGAGTGTGTCTATGTTGATGATGTAAACAGTGTCTAGGTGGGTGTGTCTATGTTGATGATGTAAACAGTGTCTAGGTGGGTGTGTCTATGTTGATGATGTAAACAGTGTCTAGGTGAGTGTGTCTATGTTGATGATGTAAACAGTGTCTAGGTGAGTGTGTCTATGTTGATGATGTAAACAGTGTCTAGGTGAGTGTGTCTATGTGGATGATGTAAACAGTGTCTATGTTGATGATGTAAACAGTGTCTAGGTGGGTGTGTCTATGTTGATGATGTAAACAGTGTCTAGGTGGGTGTGTCTATGTTGATGATGTAAACAGTGTCTAGGTGGGTGTGTCTATGTGGATGATGTAAACAGTGTCTATGTGGGTGTGTCTATGTGGATGATGTAAACAGTGTCTATGTTGATGATGTAAACAGTGTCTATGTGGATGATGTAAACAGTGTCTAGGTGAGTGTGTCTATGTGGATGATGTAAACAGTGTCTAGGTGAGTGTGTCTATGTGGATGATGTAAACAGTGTCTATGTGGATGATGTAAACAGTGTCTAGGTGAGTGTGTCTATGTTGATGATGTAAACAGTGTCTATGTGGATGATGTAAACAGTGTCTATGTGGGTGTGTCTATGTGGATGATGTAAACAGTGTCTATGTTGATGATGTAAACAGTGTCTATGTGGATGATGTAAACAGTGTCTAGGTGAGTGTGTCTATGTTGATTATGTAAACAGTGTCTAGGTGAGTGTGTCTATGTGGATGATGTAAACAGTGTCTAGGTGAGTGTGTCTATGTGGATGATGTAAACAGTGTCTATGTGGATGATGTAAACAGTGTCTAGGTGAGTGTGTCTATGTTGATGATGTAAACAGTGTCTATGTTGATGATGTAAACAGTGTCTAGGTGAGTGTGTCTATGTTGATGATGTAAACAGTGTCTAGGTGGGTGTGTCTATGTTGATTATGTAAACAGTGTCTATGTGGATGATGTAAACAGTGTCTATGTGGATGATGTAAACAGTGTCTAGGTGAGTGTGTCTATGTTGATGATGTAAACAGTGTCTATGTGAGTGTGTCTATGTGGATGATGTAAACAGTGTCTAGGTGGGTGTGTCTATGTTGATGATGTAAACAGTGTCTAGGTGAGTGTGTCTATGTTGATGATGTAAACAGTGTCTATGCGGGTGTGTCTATGTTGATGATGTAAACAGTGTCTAGGTGGGTGTGTCTATGTTGATGATGTAAACAGTGTCTAGGTGAGTGTGTCTATGTTGATGATGTAAACAGTGTCTAGGTGAGTGTGTCTATGTTGATGATGTAAACAGTGTCTATGTTGATGATGTAAACAGTGTCTATGTTGATGATGTAAACAGTGTCTATGTTGATGATGTAAACAGTGTCTATGTTGATGATGTAAACAGTGTCTAGGTGGGTGTGTCTATGTTGATGATGTAAACAGTGTCTAGGTGAGTGTGTCTATGTTGATGATGTAAACAGTGTCTAGGTGAGTGTGTCTATGTTGATGATGTAAACAGTGTCTAGGTGAGTGTGTCTATGTTGATGATGTAAACAGTGTCTAGGTGGGTGTGTCTATGTTGATGATGTAAACAGTGTCTAGGTGGGTGTGTCTATGTTGATGATGTAAACAGTGTCTAGGTGAGTGTGTCTATGTTGATGATGTAAACAGTGTCTAGATGGGTGTGTCTATGTTGATGATGTAAACAGTGTCTATGTGGGTGTGTCTATGTTGATGATGTAAACAGTGTCTAGGTGAGTGTGTCTATGTTGATGATGTAAACAGTGTCTAGGTGGATGATGTAAACAGTGTCTAGGTGAGTGTGTCTATGTTGATGATGTAAACAGTGTCTAGGTGAGTGTGTCTATGTTGATGATGTAAACAGTGTCTATGTGGATGATGTAAACAGTGTCTAGGTGAGTGTGTCTATGTTGATGATGTAAACAGTGTCTATGTGGATGATGTAAACAGTGTCTATGTGGGTGTGTCTATGTGGATGATGTAAACAGTGTCTATGTTGATGATGTAAACAGTGTCTATGTGGATGATGTAAACAGTGTCTAGGTGAGTGTGTCTATGTTGATTATGTAAACAGTGTCTAGGTGAGTGTGTCTATGTGGATGATGTAAACAGTGTCTAGGTGAGTGTGTCTATGTGGATGATGTAAACAGTGTCTATGTGGATGATGTAAACAGTGTCTAGGTGAGTGTGTCTATGTTGATGATGTAAACAGTGTCTATGTTGATGATGTAAACAGTGTCTAGGTGAGTGTGTCTATGTTGATGATGTAAACAGTGTCTAGGTGGGTGTGTCTATGTTGATTATGTAAACAGTGTCTATGTGGATGATGTAAACAGTGTCTATGTGGATGATGTAAACAGTGTCTAGGTGAGTGTGTCTATGTTGATGATGTAAACAGTGTCTATGTGAGTGTGTCTATGTGGATGATGTAAACAGTGTCTAGGTGGGTGTGTCTATGTTGATGATGTAAACAGTGTCTAGGTGAGTGTGTCTATGTTGATGATGTAAACAGTGTCTATGCGGGTGTGTCTATGTTGATGATGTAAACAGTGTCTAGGTGGGTGTGTCTATGTTGATGATGTAAACAGTGTCTAGGTGAGTGTGTCTATGTTGATGATGTAAACAGTGTCTAGGTGAGTGTGTCTATGTTGATGATGTAAACAGTGTCTATGTTGATGATGTAAACAGTGTCTATGTTGATGATGTAAACAGTGTCTATGTTGATGATGTAAACAGTGTCTATGTTGATGATGTAAACAGTGTCTAGGTGGGTGTGTCTATGTTGATGATGTAAACAGTGTCTAGGTGAGTGTGTCTATGTTGATGATGTAAACAGTGTCTAGGTGAGTGTGTCTATGTTGATGTAAACAGTGTCTAGGTGAGTGTGTCTATGTTGATGATGTAAACAGTGTCTAGGTGGGTGTGTCTATGTTGATGATGTAAACAGTGTCTAGGTGGGTGTGTCTATGTTGATGATGTAAACAGTGTCTAGGTGAGTGTGTCTATGTTGATGATGTAAACAGTGTCTAGATGGGTGTGTCTATGTTGATGATGTAAACAGTGTCTATGTGGGTGTGTCTATGTTGATGATGTAAACAGTGTCTAGGTGAGTGTGTCTATGTTGATGATGTAAACAGTGTCTAGGTGGATGATGTAAACAGTGTCTAGGTGAGTGTGTCTATGTTGATGATGTAAACAGTGTCTAGGTGAGTGTGTCTATGTTGATGATGTAAACAGTGTCTAGGTGAGTGTGTCTATGTGGATGATGTAAACAGTGTCTAGGTGGGTGTGTCTATGTTGATGATGTAAACAGTGTCTATGCGGGTGTGTCTATGTTGATGATGTAAACAGTGTCTAGGTGGGTGTGTCTATGTGGATGATGTAAACAGTGTCTATGTGGGTGTGTCTATGTGGATGATGTAACCAGTGTCTATGTGGATGATGTAAAAAGTGTCTAGGTGGGTGTGTCTATGTGGATGATGTAAAAATACTTACTATCATCTGTGTTGGGAGCTGACAATATTGCACTGTGTTTTTTCTTGACCTCATCAACATTGGAGGCTATCTTGTCTATCATCTCTCTGATCTCATCCACCTGCAAACAATGGCTGGACATTGAGTTGTGAACCTGGGATACTTAGCTAAGAGTACCCTGACCCCTACCCTCCTCATCATTTCTTCTTATACCTTAAATAATGACTACTGAAGAACCTAAAACAGCAAAGGAGGCAGGCCACATGAGTTGTCATGCATTATTTATAGCACACACTTTACTTGTGGTCATCAGCCATCTTCAGCTCCATCTGAGCCTAGATTTGTTTTAGTACCATACCTAATAGATCATCAGTAATACAAGTGGGCTTTTGTTTTTTCATGACAGTCCAAGATCCCTTCAATTACAGTTCCTGGATATGTGTTACTTAGACAATTGGAAGCAGCAAATTAGAAAAGTTGTCAATGACTATCTTTCTAAGATTCTTATTTCCATGTAACAGAACTTTATTGTAGCTGTGGCCTACCTGTTCAAAAAACTCCTCCATAAAGCCACTGCTGTCAACTGTGACAGCCACGTCATCATTTTCATCATCATCACTTTGGGCCTGAAAATACAGAAACCAGAGAAAATCTGACTAATAACATCAATAATAATGCTAGTCAACTATTGATTTCTTTTACAGATTGGTTTATTAAAATAAAATAATTGAAGGAGTCCACTTACAAAATCATCTACATTAACTTCTTTTAAATTTCAGAATCCTGATATGTTTCTTTATTAATCAATTTGCCTCAAATTTCAAGCCCAATTTTCTCAAACAATTCTCTAATTAAATTATGGTTCCTGTTTGCCAGACAATGAGAAAGCCAAAAGAAGTGAAATCCTCAGGATCATACCCTGGCATTAATTACAGGTAACAGGGGTTGCCTAGGATCATACCCTGGCATTAATTACAGGTAGCAAGGGTTGCCTAGGATCATACCCTGGCATTAATTACAGGTAACAGGGGTTGCCTAGGATCATACCCTGGCATTAATTACAGGTAGCAAGGGTTGCCTAGGATCATACCCTGGCATTAATTACAGGTAACAGGGGTTTCCTAGGATCATACCCTGGCATTAATAATAGGTAGCAGGGGTTGCCTAGGATCATACCCTGGCATTAATTACAGGTAGCAAGGGTTGCCTAGGATCATACCCTGGCATTAATTACAGGTAACAGGGGTTTCCTAGGATCATACCCTGGCATTAATAATAGGTAGCAGGGGTTGCCTAGGATCATACCCTGGCATTAATTACAGGTAGCAAGGGTTGCCTAGGATCATACCCTGGCATTAATTACAGGTAGCAGGGGTTGCCTAGGATCATACCCTGGCATTAATAATAGGTAGCAGGGGTTGCCTAGGATCATACCCTGGCATTAATAATAGGTAGCAGGGGTTGCCTAGGATCATACCCTGGCATTAATTACAGGTAACAGGGGTTGCCTAGGATCATACCCTGGCATTAATTACAGGTAACAGGGGTTGCCTAGGATCATACCCTGGCATTAATTACAGGTAACAGGGGTTGCCTAGGATCATACCCTGGCATTAATTAGAGGTAGCAGGGGTTGCCTAGGATCATACCCTGGCATTAATTACAGGAATTAAGGGTTGCCTAGGATCATACCCTGGCATTAATTACAGGTATCAGGGGTTGCCTAGGATCATACCCTGGCATTAATTAGAGGTAGCAGGGGTTGCCTAGGATCATACCCTGGCATTAATTACAGGTAACAGGGGTTGCCTAGGATCATACCCTGGCATTAATTAGAGGTAGCAGGGGTTGCCTAGGATCATACCCTGGCATTAATTACAGGTAGCAGGGGTTTCACATGTTTTGATCCTTTGCTCTGCCTTAGTTACTTAATCGAAATGAAAGCTAAGCATTTTATTTTTGCTCCAACTTCAGTTGCGCTTGTAGAAACTGCTTAACAGTGCTAATCTCCTATTTGACTCATTAGTTTTCTTCCTATACGGGTTGGTGTTTAACAGCTAACAAATCTCATCTGCACAGGGGCTCAAACCCAGGACTTCTGGGTTAGCTCTCCCACCCAACCAGCAAGAAATCTATAGGCCAACTGTTACAGCCCAACCATACTTAGATGGCAGTGTTTACAAAATCACAACTGATCATGTAATGATGCTCCTGCTTATTTTATGTCATGCCTTTACTTTATATAAAAGGAGGTGTTAATAATAATCTAAAATGAAGTCACTTGATTAATTTGCTGTCAACATAATTCATGACCTTTAAACAGAGTTGTTGTATTAAGTGAATTAAAATTCACTATTGATGTGCTGATATCTGAAAGATAATCTAAGATGAAGCTAGAGGCTTATTTTATTGGATGTGCCTATAGTTTTATACTGGCAGATGGATGGAGTAGATATGTGGCTCAGGGTGACTCATGCTTAAGATTAGTTGGGGGAAAAATTGATAAACCATTTAGATACCCTCAAGTCTAAACTTTCAGATCATAATAAAAAAAATGAAATTAGCAATACTATCACAGCAGAATACCAGGTGGATGGTGATAAAAATAATCAAGTGTTTTATTTCAGTATATTAACATAGTGACCAACAGGTTATAGTGTTTGTTTCCCCCCCCCCCCCCCCAGGTTTGAGACTGAAGCCTAATACTATTAAGTAGTAAGACCACATCAAGTTCAAAATCTTTTGTTTTTCAAATGACAGTGGCAAGTAGATAAAACAATAGGCATAGTGAATCATAGAATCAATTTCATATAGGCTGAGTAATTTAGCTCAGACTTAAGCCTTAAGGTTTGTGTTTTATAAGCAAAGATTGGTAGAATCACTACTTGATTAAAATCGTTGATTTGTCATTTCATTTTAGACTAATGGACTCTTAGATAACTAGATTCTAAATTTAGATCTAACTGCACTATATGCAAGAAATGTGTAGCTACCACCTTCATAGAATTACTTTACTATTTAAGCCTGTAGATTTGCAGTAGGCTAGTTAGCCATCAATTACATCTAGATTGTATTTACAATGACTGTGTCTTGACAAACTAAGAGATGGAAATTTCTGAAAAAACTGTCTAAAAAATAAACATGAGGACAATGGGAGGCCGAGCTAGTTGGACTCTTTGAAGAAATATGCAAGGTGCTTATATCCTCTCACATCCTGTTGAGGTTTACTAAATTTAGCTCCTATTTACAGGCATAGAGTAACTGTGCCTACCTCGATCATGCCCCAAGCTAGAACACTTTCACTTTAAATAGTAGTAGCGCTGTTTTCTGGAGTATATCCATCCTTAACTTCAGTGTCAAAATTTGCTGCATTCAATAGCCAATAGAGGGATATGAGTAATTGCAAGTAACACAGTGCCAGCAGCCATTTTTATGTCATACTGATGGCCTGAGACTCGTCCCAGCTTAGAGCCTTTTTCAAACAATTTTAGGTGTATTTTATAATAAACTAAGTGAAATTGTATATGAAATGCCTGAAAGCATCTCAAACAATTTTAGGTGTATTTTATAATAAACTAAGTGAAATTGTATATGAAATGCCTGAAAGCATTTCAAACAATTTTAGGTGTATTTTATAATAAACTAAGTGAAATTGTATATGAAATGCCTGAGAGAGTTTATATTCTAATCTGTTACCTTGACCAGAAATATTTTTTTTAGAGAGGAGCTTTGGGTTAGGCTGAAAATTTTCAGTCAAATACTCTTCAACATCTACAGTTAGGGTGCAGAATAAGATTTTTAAACTTCATTATTGTCCAAGATTACTTTAACAATTAGAAACTACATTTATTTACACTTAATTTGATACCATTTATATTTATCAAGTTTAATTGGTAGCCTAGAAAATGATTTGTGAAAAAACATGTTTGTTTGAAATTGGCTATGATGATATGATTGATACTCAGTTACACCTTGGGTTAGTTAATAAGGGGTGTTGTGACGCGATTGACCGTTCACTGCCGTTTAGCAACATTTGTTCCCATTCAAATACACAGAGGACAAAATGGGCTGGCAATATTCTCAGTGATTAAACAAAAAATGTGCAAAAGGCAAGTTTGCATCAATCACTAATTGTCCATTGTTTAAAATAGATCAGTATCGTTAAATAATATGAAAAAATAACGATTATATGTTATACTTCTAAAATGACCATGAAACATTGTGAAAAAATGGAATTACAGTATTGTTTTCTGCAGCCATCATTACCATGACGACGGTAAAAAAAAGTAGGTCAATTGACAGGCTACCTATAGTAAACTACAATTGAATTATCATTAAAGCACTTTTTGCAGGGAAAGTGTCTCTTCTTTTTTATTTTCATTCCTATAAATTATATTACACAGGACCCTTTTGCAAGCTTTTAATAATTACTTAATTAACTATGTACGCTTGTTTGTTAAAATATGTAAGAGAGATCTTGTTTTATTTTTAAAATGTGCACACAGACACAAAACAACGATTATAAAATGTTAAGAATCTATATATATATAATTCTCTTCTGGGAGCCGTTCGAAAACAAGCTGCAAGCGCGCCTTACAGTCCCCTCTCTTCCTCTCTATCGCTACCACCCCCACCCACCCAGTCACATGGGCTGGTGAGCTGTGGTTCACGCTGTTTACATTTTACAATCACAGAGACGGGTTTGGTGACGGCTATTAAGGACAGATAATTTAGTTTGAAAAGATTTTAAACACAGAGGAGGTAACTAAGAAAGAGGAGGCTGCTTTCACGGGGGGGGGGGGGGGGGGGGGGGGGGGGGGTGAGGGGGGGTTTAGTGTTTTTAAGCAAATATTTTTAGGGGTAGTATTGGTACTGTCGAATTCACAAATTATGAATTACTGAAAGGTAGAAAAAACAACAACTAAATAGCGGCGTATGATATGCAGCGGGTCGGCTCGTATAACTATAGTGTTATTCAGTTAATTTAGCTACCAAAAAAGTGAAAACATATATCTATACTAGTTGATGAAAGATTGTCCCAGGTGACTCAAATATGTTTTAAAGTTGGGACCGGCAGGTTGATTTTTTATGAAAGATATTAAATAGTTATAAAGTTTAAATGAAAAGTGAATTAAATGCACATCCGTATTCTTCAGTAACACGTACCATGGGTTACCAGTCAGGGGGGATAATTTACACCTTATTTGGCGCTGCCCGTGGGACCGCAACTGTTTTTTTTTTGCATGCTCTTTGGTGAGCAATGTTTCCCTGTGTTACCTGAACTAGAGTGATGTATATAGACTTAATGAAGGTATTAATGTGATTTTGTAATACTTCTGTTTATATTATCACATTAGTGCCACATGTTGGGTACTAGATATTTGAAGTTAATTATATTTATGATACATATTGTCGTTTGTATTGTTATACTAACTGTAATAATTCTAATGTATTTTATGACGTGGCTGCTAGTTTGGTGAATATACACGTGGTTGTATATTCAAAATGTAATCAATTTTTGTTTACATTATTTTAGGGCAATATGTACTTGCAATTATACTGGAAATTGTAATTCTCTGTACACAATCAATAAGCTGATCCAGAAACAAGAAGCATCATTGTTTTTGTTATCTCTCAGGGTCAGCCAGTGGGTGACCATCACACCATATCCCGACAGAGGCAGTGTTACACTCCATTGACTGAAGAGTATTTGCAATTTTTTTTCTTTTCATTTAATGCCAAATAATAACAAAACTAGAAGCCAAAAAGTGGTAGCTAGTGTCAGGTGTTTGAGGTTGGTACAGTTACCTCCACATACTTTTAGAGTTTTTTAACACAAGTTTTGTATTATTTCCTAGAGCCTTTTGATATTTTTTACTAAATGTTTCAAGTGCTGCATGAGAGAATTGATAGTATTTATATGAGATAGTATGGTGGGTATCAAGAAGGTTTCGGGTTCAGAACCTGTTAGAAATATGGTGGTTTTTTTTTTATTTGTCATTATTGCAAATGGCATTAATAATTTTTTTTTACTGCATTAGGCCTATATCTTTCTTCATGTTTGGGATTAGGGTTTTGTTTAGGGGTCTGCCCCCCAGTTCAACCCCCAGGCAGATGAGGCTTGATAGCTGGGGACAGCAAGTTGAGCAACCCATCTAGAAGAGACAACTTCAACACTGCTGCGTTGCAGTTTGTTCTTGGTTGGACAAATGCTAAGGAAGCAAATCCAAGAAAAGAAGGCTGAAATTACGTTAACAGACCATATGCCATAATATGGTGCATAATATGTAGACACATAATACTTAATTGTGTTGAGGAAATTCAGGGTTAATTGCTTATACCAGTCTCCGGGATTTGACTACATCCGGCATCGGCCAATGAAATACGCGCTTTCTAAGCGTTTTGGTAAGGCGTGACGTCATCAGCGCGGTGTGTCAAAACTGCGGTTTTGAAGCCTAAATTTAATTTATAGTTCAAATCGCAACGCGTTTTTTCAAAATGAGGGAAAAATGACCCTTTTTAAAAATGGAGATAGTCGTTTTTTTCAATGATGACGCCACAAAATCTCAAAATATTGCCGTCCGAAAAAGCAATCATTGTTAAATATTTGCCTTTTCGTGCATTAATATTTTGTCAAGTCTACCAAAACGCTTATAAAGTGCGTGTTTCATCGGCCGATGCCGAAAGTATGTAAATAATACAAAGAAAACAGACAATAAATTTATTTTGATCATATTTTATTGCGTATTGTAGTAAAGCAAGCAAACAAAGTTGTCAACAGCACACCGCAGAGAGTTGCGCGGCACGTGTTCCAAATTAGGTCAAAGCACGGATCTAGGCTAGCCCGCGCAGCTAAATGCCAAAATATAATTTCTTAACGTAAAGTACGGTAAAGCGACAAAGCAACGTTAACTTTATAGACACGGGTGTTAAATGGCTGTCCCTGTAGGGTTTTAAATTTGCATTATCTAGAACGTGGGGATATTGGTAGATCTGTTATTTATTTTCAACTGTAACCGATCGATGGCTAAGTGGTCAAGGCGGGAAAATGAGGTCACGTGATGTCTCAAAAGTTTAGATGGACACCCGACATCTAAATCTAGTATTTCGATGAAAAGCGGCTTAGCGGCTGAATTTATTGATTAAACGCTTTGATGGAGGTATAGATAATAGATAATTAATAAAAAGAAAAAAAATATCCTACTTACAAAATACGACATCATATCCATGCAGAAAAAATTATTCCAACGCCATTTATGAATATTAATTAGATCTGCAATTTTATCACCACATGACCCTCGAAGGCTCAGACGTGTAGGTCTAGGGCTCTAGGTGTAACACACATTCGGCCCGGGATGTTAATAGTAATAATATATTTTATTGGTTTGGGGCCTATGCCTAATTAGTTGGCCCTGACATAAGGATAACCTATTTAAAATATTATTTGTAAATGAAAGTGGGTAAGGGTTAAGAAAATGTGAACACATTTTGTTTTATGTATGGCTATACGTTTAACAAGAAACATGTTTGAAAAGGAGGGCATTTATTTTTAAAATTTGATAAGTGCTGTGTGTTTTTTATTCTCACCTACTTAAAGTGACGTAAGCAAATTTGCATATGGCCTTGACCTTGTACTGCTTTGTAAAGATTCTCAAGCACCAAAAAAGGCCTGATTTATGTTATTAATACGAAAAAAGAAAATACATGGACATATTTATAACCACGATTATCTACGCGGTCAAACGATTTTTGTTACATTTTATTGGGATTGGAATTTAATAATCAATATACACGCAGTGGTCATGGAAAGTTTAAAAGATGTCACTTTTTTGACGAAGTTTACCTCCTCCTCCCCACAGTTTACAATAAAAATAGCGACCCCCCCACCCCCCGTCTCTGAAATGTGACGATGTTTATGGACGATTCCTATGTCCCACGTAGAAGGGGGGGGGGGGGGAATTAGTAAAATATATGTATGTTCTATAAAGTATTATAGATCGTTGTCTATTATGTTCGGGTCGGGGAGGGGTGGTAGGCTGTTTAAAAAATAATACTGTTTACAAATATCTCAGACCTGGCCACGCTTGGTGTGGGGGGGGGGGGGGGGGGGGGGTGTATCCAACCCCCCCCCCCCCCCCCACAAAGTACAGAATAAAAATTACCCCTCCCCCCCCCCCACAAAGTACAGAATAAAAATTAAATGTTGACCATTGTAAATAATCACTGGATTAACATAATTAATTAATTTGGTCATGATAATATTTAAGTTTAAGAAGTCTTTTCAAGACAAAAAAAAACTTTAAAAAAAAACACACCTTATAATATAAACGAACCCACAAGTGCATTAACGAAGTAATTAGCATAATTAACATATTGTAATTAAGCTAATTAATTAATTAGCACTAATGATAATGAAGGGAGATAGTTTTTTTTTGTTATGGCACCTCTCCAAATCTTATTATTTTCATAATCACTATGCAAAAAGTATTTATGTTACAAAAACTACACATCTCTGTTCTCTCGGTGCCTAGCGCGACCTATTTAGGCCAAAGTGAGTTTGTTTATGTTGACGTTTTATTTTTAGACTTCACGGTACAACGCAGATCATTGGCCGGAAGAACATATTGTCAGACACTGGTATAAGTAATCATCGAAATGAGTGAATCAGTCTCAGCCGCTGGTTGCTGAAAGTGGGCAGGGCCCATAGAAAAACAAGCCATAGAGATTTCCTATTTATTTGTAAGTTAACCTACCGCTTTTAATGCAGCCAATCTATCCTTCGTCATGATGGCATGCAGTTGTTCTGCTTAGGAGTATAGAGGTAAAAATATCCAAATCAAATTAGAGATATCCATTCATTCCAATCTAAAACTAGATCTAGATCCACTCATATCATTGTCTCAATTGTTGTAACAAATCAACACAATTGTAATATTGAGCAGTACGCTCTCCACTTTTTCTGCGCAAGACCGACTGGTGTATTCTTCTTCCGGTGAACGAATAAATTTTTAACAGCGCCATCTATAAGCTTATTAGAAGTTCGACGGCGGCTTCTTTCGATTAAGTTCATTTGTAGAAGTAATAAAAGAAGTCTATGTCTAAGCATCACGTTTTCTTGTTAAAATGTTAATAATAAGTAAGCAGTATCATCCACACACACAATCTATAAAGAGCACCTCATGCAGATTCTTATGTTTCGAGGCAGAATGTCAATAAAATATGAACAACTCATGCGGTGTGACATATGGATCTAGCTAGTGGATTGAGATAGAGTGGTTGCATACTCATTAATCAGCAGACATGACTTTTTTTTTTAAATGCATAAAAACGTTTTAATAGAAAGCTTGAGCTTTTGAGTAATTTCCGTTGAGTGGAAGTAGTAATTTACGCTATTTTCGAATATGAATTTATAAAGTACTAATGTTCCGCACTATTATACAACTATTGTTTGCCGTTCACTTGGTGAGCAATTTTTTTTTTCTACCAGATTCTATTCTATTTTTAAAAGTTAAAGTAATTTAAAAAAAAAAAAGGATTTTGCATTATAAAAAAGCAATGTTAGAAAACGAATTTTAGACTTTATTTCGCGTTTTAGAAAACTGTTTTAATAAATTGTAATAGGAATTGATTAAAATACTCTATGTTGACAGAGTTCAGACAAAATTTTGGAAAAAATATCGATGTTTTAAGAAATATTCAATTGCAATTTTGAGGGGGGTTGTAGACTGAGGCGTGACGTCATTTTAGGGGGGGGGGGGGGTCTGGCTTTTTGTGACGGAGGGTAGAGAAGGAGGTAAAAATCGTCAAAAAAAAAAGCGTGACGTCATTTATGGATGAATTGGATGACCCCTTTCCTGTGATCTTGTTTTTTATTAATATAATCAAAGCCTCTTCTTACAAACACAGGAATACCTAAATAAACCCCACACACCCACACACACACATTGTCTTTGAATCAGCTCCAGGGTCTCATTCAGACATTTGTTCTAGAAAGGGGGGGGGGGGCACAAATTAACGAAAGGGAGGGGAGAGAGTCAATGGTTAAAGTATATATTTTCCATATAAATTTATAAAAGATTTCTCTTTCGTCCCAGAGATGGGGAGGGGGCGTCCACCACCTCATCAGGATGATACATGTTAATCTATTCAAATCTGGGCTGTTTTCGTTCAAACAAAAACATGAGTACATTTCTTTAGGTTAAACTTCGGGGGTCAGAGTTAGGGCATAAATGTTATAGATCCCTATGGAAAGGGAAATAATGTAGACCAAAACAAGATTGAAATAGGCTCTCGTCAAACCTCTCAAAAGAATTACCTCTATGCTTTAAATTATCCATTAGTTTATTAGGATTATAATTGAATTTTTTTATTGGTGTTTTTTTTCCCTTTTTTTACTTTCTCGTATAAACGAAGTATAGAGAAAGTATTGTAATCGTGCAAAAAAATCTCTTGAAATTTTAACAATTTTCACCGTATTACACCTCAGTCCTTCATCACATCCGAAGTATAGAGGACTTATTTTAATCGGACAAAAATTATCAATCCAGATTTATCAAAATTAAGAGGTTTTATGCGTAATCCATTCTGAAAAATTGGGCTTTGCAATCCTGTCCGTATGTCTGTGTGTCTGTCTGTGTGTCTGTGTGTGTGTGTGTGTGTAAACACGATTACTTGAGTACCGTTACAGCTAGGTTGATGACATTTCATATATAAGTATTTTATCAAAATCGTAGATCGTATCAACTTTTGAGCGATTTCCGATAACCGGAAGTGGTACTTTTTCTACTTTGAATTTTTCAAAAGCCTATTACTTGAGTACTATTTCAGATAGGTAAATGAAATTTCACATGTGAGTAAAAGATCTAATTTTCTACCTTCTGTTAAATTTTGAGTAATTTCCGTTGACCCGAAGTAGTAATTTACGCTACTTCCGATTTCTCAAAAAACTAATGTAAATTTTTAAAGTACTAATAATATTGCGCACTATTATGCACTTTTTAATTTGGCGTTCACTTGGTGTGCAATTCTTTTGTCTACGAGATTTTATTCTATTTTTAAAACTTTAAGTATTTAAAATGGATTAAAAATCATGTCTATAGCCCGTTCCCATCCCCTGTTGTTTTATATAAGAATATTCGAGAAAGTTTAGGGGAGATCACTCCCGGTTTATTCTAATTAATGATTATAATTTCAGGAGAGTATCCATGTTTTTGGTGCCAGTTTACAAGGCACAAAATTCGACCATAAATATGAAATTAAAAAAAATAGTGCTCGTGCATCCTTACTTTGACAGTGTTTTTGTGTATAAGGGGGTCATCCATATATGACGTCAAGCTTTTTTAAAACGATTTTTACCTCCCCCCTCCCCTCCGTCACACATTGTTATAAAAAGCCAGACCCCCCCCCCCTCTAAAATGACGTTCACACCTCAGCCTACAACCCCCCCCCCCCCTCAAAATTGCAGTTGAATTTTTCTTAAAATATGATATTTTTCCAAAATCTTGTCTGGACTCTGTCAACATAGAGTATTTTAATCAATTTCTATTACAATATATTATAACAGTTTTCTAAAACGCGAAATAACGACTAAAATTCGTTTTCTAAAATTTCTTTTTTTATAATGCAAAAGTGCGACGTCACACTATCTGACCCCCCCCCCTCATCACACACCGTCACAAAATTACGGACCCCCCTCCCCCCTACGAGTGTGGCGTCATTTATGGATAACCCCTAAAAAAGGCCCTATTACAGAAGTTGTTTAACAGTTTTTATTCTAGAGGTATTAACCTTAAGACGCGTCTTTTTGGGAGCTGAAAACAGAACTCAGATTAGACTCTACTTGGGATCTACAAAAAGAGAGCGGATTAAATTCAGCTCATAAGTGCATACGGACAGTGTTTCTTCCAGAGTTTTTCTCCGGGGGGGGGGGGGGTAGACTTTCTTCGGGGGGTGGGGCTAAGATGTTAGAACATATTTTCAGTAAACATTGCTTTTACAATTAGATCTAGATCTATATCTAGAGGAGTTTTTTTTTTAGTTAGGCCTATAGTGTATTGAAAACTTATTTCTTATAAAGTCTGTAGATCTAAGTCTAGGCTATATCCTCCCCCCCCCCCACAATTTTTCATAACCAACCTGATTATTTTGCTTATATAGTGTGCAATCTGGCAATATTCGTTCTAATATTTGTTACCAAGGAAATTCAACAATTAGTTAACTGCTCTTGAATGAAAATAAATTGTAGGGGGCGTATAAGGTTGAATCCTATGAAAATGGCTGCGACCAGGCGGCTTCAAAAGGTACTTTATTTCAAGTTTCTAAGAAATTTGGATGTTTTTATAATGATATATAATAACGTAACACTAGTTTATTTAGTTCTACAAACACAATGTGCCTCGCATTAAGAGTTAATCTATAATATATTGCTATCATGGGAAACAAAAAATTTCGTGCAGAGATCTAAATTTTACTGATCTGTGAACTAGGGTGAGGGTGAACTGAAGCTGAATTCCAGTTGATCGATTCTTCTCTTTCTTCAATCGTTGGCTCTTCTACCGTTGTCTTCTCTATTATTTTATATTTAGCTAGATCTAACTTATGTAGGCTTATAACTTACTAGTCTGAATAAAATTTAGATTCTAGATCTCTAGGCCTTTCAAATACGTGAGTCATTTTTATTGAGAGTGGACAAACTTTCAGGCCCTTTTGTGAGGTCTTTTGTAACTGAAGTAACTTGTTTTTAACATTTTAGTTTTAGCCTTAAAAGTAAAAGCTTATTTAGATATTCTTGCTAAATCTAAAATTTACTTAATTTTCAATTTAAACATGATCACTGAATAATTTAGGCATCCATATATATTTAATCCATTAGTGGCGCTAGCCGTTAGGTATTAATTTTGAAGGTTTTAGCTCATTTTAGACTAGATTCTAGATCTAGAATCTAGATCTAAATTGTAGTTTGAATTAATAATTAATATTATGAAATTTTAAAATAAAATATTCTGTTATTTTACATAAACCATGTCAAGCCATTACCTTTAATGGCCTTTAACAGACCATTAGAGTTAGAGACCACTTAATTATCTAGCTTACTCAGATGCCAAGAAAAAAAGGATTTAAAAGTTAGACCCTATCCACAATGTAAATATGAAAGCCAAAAACCACATTTTGCCTCCCAGCTGGCATAACAGGACGTTGTGAACTTGTGTACACAGGTTTTAAAATGCTGCCACGGTAATTGTGTAAACATACATAGGTTATTTTACTCACAGAAAAAACCCAAAAAAAACAACTTGTTAATAATAAACCTAAATCTAGCTATTTACTAAATTGGTAAAGGAAAATATAGGCCTACATTACAAATTCTACTCTAGATGTTATTAATACCATAGGCCCTAATAAATATTTTTATTTGAAATTCTAATTTTAAATATGGGAAGACAATATTGAATATTCAAACTTAAAATAATATGATAGTTATGATAGTCTATAAAAAAATACAGTTCGTAGACGTGAAGCTCCGAGTTTGAACCCGGGGTTAGTGTCTTTTTTACATTTAATTTTTTTCATATTGAAAACATGATGTGTGATTTTTTAAAAATACAATTTCAAAACATCGTCACTTGCGTGATCGCTTGCTTACGTTTACTATCCCGTGGGTGAAAAATGACCACCACGGTCGTTAGGGTCACTGTGAGTTCAGCAGTACACGTCATAGAGAGAGCACAAGTTCACGAGATGCTCGGTGTCTTCACTTCTCTCCCCCCCCCCCCTGCATTTAGCCAAATTGAAAAACAGACCTTCTTTGCTAATTCTTGTTATTTTTTTAAGTTCACATAGGCTTAATAATATAGACTTATATCTATATAATCTACTATCACGCATGCTAGATAGCTGTAAAAACAATTTACTAAAGAGCAGTTTGATTTAGCATCTATCTAAATCAAACTGCTCTTTAGTAAATTGTTTCAGGAAAATAGTCCTAAATCTACTAGGACTATTTTCCTGATACCTTTTTTTTATATCCCGTGCTACCTAGGGTAAAGATTTAGCATAATGCGGAGCGAAGCACGCAATTTGCGGCCTAAACTAGTTAATACATTTTTAAAATTATAACAGAGTAGAGGAGAATGGATACAAAGCTAAGACTATTTTTAAAACTTAACTTTTTTTTTGTCTACACAAAAGGCACATGTTAATTTAAAACTCCTATAAGATAAAGCAAATGTAGTAAGGTGAAGTAATTTAAATATTCTATTTCAACTAGATCTATCTTGATAAAATCTGTCACGAAAAAAAAATGATACAAGCTCTCCAACCTGTACTTATACCAATTGTAATTTTAACAGACAAAAATAATGCTTGTGTAAAAAAAAATTAACTAGATCTAGGCCTAGCTATAAAAAAAAAAAATTAAACACTAAAAATGCCAGTAAACAGATTATAGCGGCAAAAGAAAAGTTGAACGAGCATTGTTTAAAATACGCAGCAATGGCAAAGGCTAACGGCCGATCAATAAAGTCTAAAAATCGCCTAGCTCTGAAAAAGGCCACTGAAAAAGCATTGATAGAAATACTATACAGTATTTCATACAAATTAAATAGACGAATAGGCCACGCAGCGTTGACGAGGATAACCACCGGTCACGAATTAAATTCAATGCAGCTGCAGTCGGCCCAGAGTGAAGAAAAAAATCAATATACTAATAAAATTACTAATACAATAATAATGTCCATAATTTTAGACTTTACAATTCATTCCTCAAAAAACAAAAACTAGTTGTTTCTGTCAGGCAACTAGCGTAACGATACTAAAAATCTTGATATACAATGTGAGACTATGGTCCACCACTCAATGTCAACAAGTGCATATGAACACAAACAGAATTACTGAGACGCATAGACTATTTTAAAAAATATGTCCACTAAAACTAAAACATTTATTCCCTTATACCATCACTTTTCTCTATCCCAATGTATTGTTACTGGGTGAAAGAAAATCAAGACTAACATTCTAGTAACTTCCTAAAAATGGTTTTCTTGATTTTTTGTAGGCCTTGAACAGTAGAGTGTGTTCACTGGGATGAATAAAAACTTAAAAAAAAACAACTTACTGAACACCATTGATATTTTAATGTGTACAAGCTTCTATATAAAAATGGTTGCTTGTACTAAGTATGACAGAAGTAATTGCAATTTTTGTTTTTCAACAAATAAAAATTGAATTTTTTCAAGAAGTACATAAGCTGAATAGCCAACTCGATTTGTTCATAACTTAATAGCTGCACAATAATAATTGCACTTACAGAGACAACTAGAAAACAAATTATTACAAGATACCCACCACTGGTGAAGAAAAATGGACTCACTTGTTTATTTTTTAGTAACAGCAAGCCACTGTTACCATAATTTTTTATTATTGCATAAATCCACTAAAGTCAAATATATTGGACCCCTCCCCCTTCCATCGCTGTGAATGTCATAAATAAGTGCTCCCATAATTGTAACAATAAAATACTTATCTATTAAACTTAAACTTATTAGAGCATGTTATTTTAAAAATGTATTTTGCTTTCTATTTAAAATACACCAATGAAATATTAGTGCAGACAAGCAGTGCCATAGTAAAACAAACAGCTATGCTATTAAACATTTCTATAAATATTTTTTACTTGATAAAATTTATATTTCACATTAATATTTGCATATTTTTAAAATGATCCATCAGGAACTAGGGGACCTAAAATCACCAAGTTCTGTTCTCAAGAAATCTTTTCGAGACATATGTGTAGATGAGTCTAATATACTCCTGTGGCATGGATTAATAGTTCCAGTTTGTACTATTTTTTATGAGTTCTAAAATTGTTCTAAAATATGATAACATGCTTTTAATTCTCTTATAAAATCGTAATTTTAAGTAGTTTTTTGACTGTAAGAGAATTTTATTAGAAGCTACATAACTTTTCCTCTTATTCTTATTTAAAAATGCATTCCTATAGAGTGAAAACCGTTGTTCCATGCCTTTAAATGTATTTTTCCCCCAGGAAAATCCTCCGTATAATAAAGGGGCTTTCAAAATAGAAATTGCATTTCCTGCTGAATATCCATTCAAACCACCCAAAGTGATTTTCAAGACAAAAATTTATCATCCTAACATTGATGAAAAAGGCCAAGTGTGTCTACCTATCATTAATGCAGAAAACTGGAAGCCAGCTACAAAAACAGACCAAGGTGAGTCCTTCTAGCTTTTGTTGGCTGAAGGTATGCAGTACAAATACATCATTTTCTCAACACTGATTTTTTGTATTTTTGGGTTTGGGAATGTTTATTAGTTAAGATTTAAAGTAAGTACTAGATAAGGTAAAGACCAATATTTGACTATTTTCAGTGGTGAGTTCTCTGATTGCTTTAATCAACGACCCTGAACCAGAACATCCTCTCAGAGCAGATCTAGCAGAAGAATATACCAAGGACAGGAAAAAGTTTATGAAAAATGCTGAAGAGCACACAAAAAAGTTTAGTGAAAAAAGACCAGCTGATTAGTAATTCCTCAATGCCAGTTGTAAAATCCAGCCAACTTTTAAAGTATGACAAAATGCTTTTGGACTGAAACATTGATTATGGTGATGTACATTTTCCCTTGAGCTTTCTCCTAAGAAACTATCTACTGATGAGACCAAGTTGTGTAGAAGAATTGTGTGCAGTCCAGCTGAGTTGATTCAGATGAACATGTAGTATTGTATAAGGCACTGGCACATTTACTGCTTTAATCTCTTTATGTCTGACCGACCATTTCATTGTTTTACTCATTTCAATTGTGACTTCTCAGGACCCAAGACGTTGGTAGCTATTTCATGCCTTCAGAGAAAATAAGTTCTAATCATATATTTTGTTTAGCATCTCTCATTTAGTTTCATAGAAATGAAAATGGTTTACATTTAATGGACTGCCAATTTAGATGTTACAGACATTATTTTATATATTTTACACTAAATAGTTTTTAGCATTAAGACTAGCTCTACAATCAACAATAATGGGTGTCTATTGTGTTCAAGCTTATTTTTCTTAATTTGTAGCTGAACTTTATTAATAAAACCTAACTTCAACTGAGAAAATCACTACGCCTAATTATACATTTTTTCCAGCTTAAAAAAATTTTAGTTACCTTTTGGTTGCTTTGTAATAGGTTGCTTTTTAAATTGTGTTGTTCTTTGTTTAAATATTGTGACTGCTGTATTGGAAATCATTTTTATCAGATTTACAGTACCGGAGTACTGTTAATTATCAACCTTAGTTTTGTTTCTTGAAAACTATCTGAATAATATAAAGGATGGAAGTAAAATATGAGACCCTTTCTTTCGAATAGCATGTCTTGTTTCAACTCACTAGCAAGCATTTTTTTCTAGTTATTTTGTGACTTCTCTTAGTCCACTTGTTCGAGCTTGTTTTTTTAACGTAAATGGTTTCACCAGTGTTTAAACAATATGGTAAACATATTGTCTGTCAGCTTGGCTGTCAACAGGGGAAAGGCATGTATGACTGCATTCTTGTCATTGTTATTCTGTTGTGCATGTGAGGTGAATATCTCTGAGGTGTGCTTTAGCCCAGGTAACGCCTTAATGAATGTCCTAACCATTTTCATGTTACATGTACAGTTTTTAGATTGTTATTTAAATGTTTATTTATATACGTAATAAACTTGAACTTGCTGCTTAATATAATCCTACATAATCTATTAGGAACAATAGAAAAGAAGATATTTTACAAACTCATTTTGGCATCATTCAACAAATACCCATTAATTTATTTTCTGTTTTTTTTTTTTGGTTTTGTTATGAAAGTTATTTTTGTTAGGCAATTGGCAGTGATTGGAACTGTGGTTTGTTTCACTGTTGTGATAGGAGAAATTTTTCCATTGGGTTAAGTTTTGGTAAATTTTAAAGTGCTAAGCAAACTAGTATACACTCACTAAAATTGATCTGCACAACTATATTGACATATATATCCGACTGTTGGTGTTTAGTAACTGTACTAACACTGTTGGTTTTTTTTTAACTAGAAAAACGTATTTTTGGTTCAATTAAAACATTTGCCTAGAGAAGCTCATGTCCATATGTTTAGAACTGCAATTTGTCTTGGTGTTTTTCAAGTGTTTAATTAACCTATGTCATGAATAATGTCAATTTCAAATAAACTTGTTCCTAACAAAAGTTATATTTTGTAAATCATGTCAATGCTTTACTTATCTCAACAATCAACTTATAGGATAAACAGAACAAATCCTGCTTATTTCAGTTTATTTATTTACAACAAAACAACTTTATTACTTTTACCTAAACATTGTTGATATTTAACCATCACCTGACTTCAATTGTCCTCAAATGTTTCTTCTTCATTTTCTTTATCTTTGCTGTGTTTTTTATCTGTTAATAAAACAATACTTGATGATCAATGAATACATTCAATTTCATTCTAATACAATAAAAATAAAAGCAATTGTTAAATGTAGCCATAATATACACTAAAATGACAAATTCTTAACATAGTTTTTTTTTTACCAGTAAAGTATCATGTCAAGTATTCATGGAAATGAGATGAAAAATCATCTCCAAAAGGAATTATTAAAAGAAATCATAGTCATCCATAGATTAGAAGCATCCAAAAAATGTATTTTTACAATTTTAGACCCCCCTCCACTCACTTCCCTACTGCAATGGTCATACTATATAATCTGTTACTAAAAGTTGAAACAAGAATGCATTCAGAAAAAAAGTATAAAGATAAAATTTTTCTTTTTAAAGCAACAACAAACTGATGCAGGATTCTAAATGCTTGATTATTTGTATTGAACACATTTTCTGTGGTGATATGTAGCATTAAGTTAAAAGAACTCCTGTTACCAAAAAAGTAAACAAATGACGCTGAACACACTACTTTGAACCCGGTTTTTCATAAATAAATAATGCCTTTAGGGTCTTAACAATGTCATTTTTAGATTCATTGATGGTTATTCTGTACTGATCAAATAAGTGGGAAATTTATGCTTTGGTGGATTTATGAAGAAAAGTACTCCCGCCCATGCCGTTAAGCTGGGTATCATTTTGCCATCATGGTCTATGGTAGCATCAGCATTCAGTTCATTTAAAATTTTAAAACTTATTGCATTGATCTTTGCTTTAAATGTATCTCAGCTTGGAGAAAAATCTCTTACAAGCTACTTGAGTATAGGTTAGTGATTACTTTATATGCACAAAGATGTTAGTGGGTTTGACCAAAATTTTGTATTTATGAATACAAAAAAAAAAAAAATAAATAAATAAATGTACATAGCATTTTGCAAGATTTAAAAAATCTTACTGTAACCCACAACTGGGTCCCAGAATTCATTTGGTAAATCTCCACTAATTAATTAATTAACAACACACTTTGTAAAGCAGTCGGCACCTAGATTTCTGGAATCTCAATGCTAGCCATGCATTTAAGTTGGTATTAGTATGCTTCAGGCCAATGGTTTTTACCTATCACAGCAAAACCCAGAATATCCCCCTTTTGGACCCTCTAAATGAGACATCATAAATAGATGATCCTATCCTCAATAAACTATTTAATAAATAGCTAAATATAGTATATCTTACAGGCTGCACTATTTCTGCTTTTCTTTGGTTCTCTAACTTGCGCTTCTTGTTTGCCTCCATTCTCTGTCTCCGAAGCTGTAAAAAAAAAATTATATTATTGAATATGTTAAGTTATGGTACTAAGAGGAAAAATAAAATTACAATGTGAATACCACTAGCATGCATCACATGATAGGCTTACCTGTTTTTCTTTATCTTTTTCTGTCTTCAATTGTTCCTGTATGTCCTTTAACCTTTTTTTTTCATTCCTGAGTTCCATTTTCTGTTCCCATGTCGTTTTCATAGCTTTCACCTGTTTAATGACAGAAGATCTGAAACACAGAGCACATTGCTAGTAACAGGAATTCAAATGTTAAGTGTTTTTACAGAGTTAAATTAACTTAGTAAAAAATAGATGAGTCATTTTACATTGTTTATTTATACGCTTTCTACAAGTGGACTTTACAACAATATAAAGTGTTAACGATCAGAGGGTATTGGCCTTACATTAACAATGTGGCTGAATATTTCTGACAAGATTATACGAACTCTCAATGACCCCATGTTGCTATTGCTCAGGCTATGAGCTATATTAAGTTTTTAAAGCACTGACGGTGACCCGTCAAACAGTTGTATTTTTCTTGTGAAGACAAGAAGAAGTGAGCATGCGACAATGTTTGGAAATATAAATAAAGATCTAGATTTAAAATTTTTTTTTTATCTCAGAGAACTCACAAGAAAATCTGAGTAAGCGATCATAGGAGCAATGGTGTTAAGATTTTTTAATATTTAAAAAAAATCTAAATTAGATCAAAAGAAATTTTTTTTTAAGAACAACAAAGGCCTTCAACACTCATGATATATCTAGCTAGATCTACTTGTTTAGTTTATAACTTTTACTAGCGTACCCGACCCCCGCGCGTTGCCGCGGGGATAGAAGAAAGTTTGACGAAATATATTAGGATTTCACCAACGCGTTATCAATTATAATTATATGTTCTTAGACGCGTGACCTTATTTTCTAAAAATGAGTTATTTAAATGTAAACAATGCCTGCGCTTGGATCATAAAATATCAGGACACGGGTATACCTATACTACCGCATGAAAACCTTGAGTGTACATTAATCACTCACCGAAATAATATGGTAACACACTTCGGTGACCGCCTCTGTGTCAGAGCGTAGAGGGGCGCTCTCAGGGCCCCCACCCCCCGATTACACTACTGCATAGGCGCGGCGTACTACCCCTGGCTCCTTAAAACTAACAGGCGCCATCGTGCCAAATAGCATCCTGTTAATAATGATGCAGATTTCGACATTTGCTAAAGTGACACAAATGAACAGGATTTTTTTCTTTAACATATAAAAAATTATTTGACGTGTTTAAAATATCATTGTGACTGATGCAATATGCTAGCGTTACTAATGGTCTATTATTAGATGCTCGATCTCAATTTCTGACTGGATTGTCTAATAATAGATGCTTATTGCATCATTCGCAAAGTGACGAAACTCTACAGTAGGCTCCTCATATACAAAAAGTTATTTTTTCATCTTTCGCAAGGTGACGAAACTGTACAGAAGGATTTCCTCGCGTTACAAAGTTATTTTTAGAAGCCTGTTTTAGTTTTACCGCTGAATATAGTAGTACCCCTTACTCGCTATGCAGGACGCTCGATTAACGGATGCCAAGTGCCAACATCGTCGCTCTAAAACTATGGGCGCCAAACAGTGTACTGACGAAAGTTGTACCCTATATGGCGCTGCCCATAAGAAACTTTATTTTCTTTTTCGCAGAAATATTCTCGGGAGTATTCTCATCTACTCCCTAAAGTTTCATGGTACTCGGATGAACCGCATCCGAGTTTTATTTTTTATATACCGTGTATAGAGAAAAAAAAATCACCCCCCCCCCCCCCCAGAGGGCGCCGCCCTTGCAATATTAAACAATATTTTTTTTTTTTGCAGAACCCTACTATTGAGTTATCTAATCATCTCCTCAAAGTTTCACGGTACACTGATGAACGGTGTGAAACCGAAATAGACTTTTATTTTTATAAACTGCATATAGAGAAAAATCGCAGCCTCCCGTGGCGCCGCCCTTGCGAAATTTAAAAAGGATATTTTTTTTTACAGAACCCTTCCCTGAAATGTTCTAATCAACTCCCCCAAAGTCTCATGGCTATTGGATAACGGTGTCACACCAAAATCGACTTTTATTTTTATATACTGTATATAGAGAAAAATTGCACACTCCCCTGGCGCCGCCCTTGCGAAATTAAAAATGATTTTTTACAGAACCCTTCGTAGAGTTTTATAATGAACTCCCCAAAGTTTCATGCCTATCAGATGATCGGTGTCACTGCAATTCACTTTTATTATTTTTATATACCGTATATAGAGAAAAATCGCACCCTCCTGTGGCGCCGCCCTTGCGAAAATAAAAATGATTTTTTACAGAACCCTTCCCTAGAGTGGTATAATGAACTCCCCAAAGTCTCATGGCTATCGGATGAACGACGCCAAACCAAAATCGACTTGTATTTTTATATACGGTATATAGAGAAAAACAAATCGCACCCTGCCGGGGCGCCACCCCTACGAATTTAAAAATGTTTTTGCGTAAAAACCTCCCCAGGAGTATTCTCAACATCTTTCTAAAGTTTCATGGCGATCGTGTGAACGGTGTCACTGCAATTTACTTTTAATATTTTTATATACCGTATATAGAGAAAAACAAATCGCGCCCTGCCGGGGCGCCACCCCTGCGAATTTGAAATTTTTTTTCCCGCAGAAACCTCCCCAGGAATATTCTCAACAACTTCCCAAAGTTTCACGGCGATGAGATGAGAGGTGTAGTAATGCATAAAGGACAAACACACACACAAACACACATACATTGCTTTTTATATATATAGATAGATAGATAGATAGAAGATAGATTTGTGCACCCACATGAAAACAAATTAATCACAAACTGTCTCACTATCCTATTTAGTAATTTACCAGTGATTTCACAGGTATGTCACACATTTTCTTCCAGCAATTTACCGCCTCACCAATTCAAGTTTTGCAATTCACCAACACCCTTACTTATCATAGTAAATCATCAGATGACAGATTGGCACATTAAAATTTGGGTATAATAATGTTAGGTATAATCATTATATAGCGTCGGTTATTATTACGGAACTGTACAGCAGTAAAAAACAGTAAAAATATGGCATAGTCTGTCAGGCCATTCCGGAAACCACTGGAAATACTGTAAACCATCATTTATTTGCCGCCATAATATTTTTAATACATAATGTTTAAAAATGAACAAGGATTGATTTTATTTGCAATTTAAATACTGTTTTACTACACTCGACTTTATTAATAACATTTAGGCCTAGATTTACTAATTGTTGCTAGTTTTATGTCAATTAAACATTAAATTAAGTTGAAACATAAATTTAATTTTACGAAGTAACTACGCGTCTCGCAGAGCGTGGCCCCTAAAGAATAGACTACGCGTCTCGCAGGTTTGATTTGCCATCTTATAATTGAAAATGCTTACTTTTTACATCTCTATCACATTCGCTGTGGTTAAGTCAACAGTGTGCCAGCTGTAGTCTGAAGTTCATAGACCCGGAGTTCAGAGTTTGAACCCGGGGTTAGCTCAGCCCGTACTAGTTTTTTTTACATTTTTTTTTCATATTGAAAATATGACGTAGACTATGCTTTTTTTAAATAAAATTTCCAAACATCGTCACTGTCGTGATTGCTTGCTTGCCTTACGTTTACTATCCAGTGAGTGGAAAATCCCACCACGGCCCACGAGGTCACTGTGAGTTCAGCAGGCCTAAAGCATACGTCATAGACGTTCCACACAAGATCGTCTGTCTTCACTTCTCTCTTCCTCCCACCCCCTCCCTCCTCAAGCAATTTGAAATTTTTTTTTAAGTTCACATAGGATAAATAATATAGACTTAGATCTACTATCACCTACAGGTTAAGGACAGTTTGATACAGCTAGGTTGCTGCTAGATCTAGGATTATCATCTGACCTCACAAATTTTCCTTGACACTACACTGTACTGTTTTTTTTACAAGTAATAGACTCTTAGATGTTGAAATAATATAAATACACTTAAACTCGATCTAGATCTATGTCAACATTAAATTGTTACCGCCAAAAAAAAAAAAAAATAAATCGGGCAGTCCTGATATCTGTATTTTTTTAGATCGAGTGCCACCTAGGGTAAAGATTAAGTGTACCGCGGCGCGAACTGAGCAAATGCGGCCTTAATTTTAATGTACTTGACTCTATTTTTATTTCAACGCTCAAATAAACTATGGTTTACAATAACGAATGTTACCAAAAAACAACAAACATTACCAGATAATTTCCGACACTATATTGTGATTTTACCTATGTTAATGATGTTGGCAGACATCTTTGCATTTTACCTCCCACCCAGCATCATCAATTGACAATTGGTTGAGGTAAAATGCGATACAAATCTGGGTAAAACCTTAGTTTAGCGTCGGTTATTATTCCGGAATCGTATAGCAGTAAAAAACAGTAAAACAATGCCAAAGTCTGTCACACACTTCCGGAATTCACAGGAAGTACTGTAAACCATACTTTATTTGGCGTCATGTTTTATTTTTATACAGAATGTTTAAGATTCGGATAGATTTATTTTTGTAATCATTTTTACATTTTGTAATCATTTTTACTATTTTTGTAATCTAGATTTTTTTAACTTGGCCTAGCAGCTAGATATCTAGTAGTATTTCTCGCTAACTTGGAGGCGTGGTCGGTTGCTAACAACAATATGGCGCCCGGACCGGACGTTTAATTTCCGGTGATTTTTCGGCCAAATTCCAGAGACCTTCAACTAATTACATTTAAAAATGTTTACCACGCGCAAAATGGCGGGATTTCCGTGTCATAACAACAAACCATAAGTGGCAGGGTTAGATATGCCAGAAAAGCATTTTAAAATTTGGTTTGGAGAACGGAGGCTAAATTCAAAAGTTGGTTTCATCAAAATTAATAGAATTTAAAAAATATCAACAGTGTAGGTACAGAAATGAGCGAGAACGTAAAGCATTATTAGTTTTATCAGTCTATGAAAAAAGAAATCAAATATTGTGAGCTGTTTTTTTATAAGACCGGCGTCCGTATCACAACCAATTTATTTTTATTTTTTAAAAACCACGTGACCGCTATTTGGTGATCACTAGTGAGGAACTCTTGTGCATGGAGTCTAACCTGATTTGTGGTTTTCTTTAGCTTCAAGCTTAAGAAGAGTTGTCATGGAGAGATGTGTTGGACATGGCAGTGATTGACAATAAATATTAAATTAATTTAGTTCAAAACGAACTAAAAACTCCAAAGTTAGTGCCTAATGGATTAAATATGGATGTCTATTATTCAGTGGTCATGTTTAAATTGATAATTGCGTAAATTCTAGATTTAGTGAGAAAAACTAATATCTAGCTAGATCTAGATTTAATTAATTAATAATTAATGGTCGCAAATCCGCTGCAAGCCAAAAACATTAAATTATTACATTTGACTTCATTACTTATATTAATATATGTTTTCTTTATTTTTAGATCTACTAATTTAAATCTACTATGATATTTATTCTAGTTTCCTTTTGTCGATTAAACTTAAAAAATTAAAACATTAATTTACTACAATCGACTATCAATTTATTTATATTTCAATGGTCAAATAAACCATGGCTTACCGTAACTCTAGTTACCGAAACTCAACAAACATTACTCGATAATTTCCGACGCTAAACTAAGGTTTTACCCAAATCTGTCACTAGACTAGCAGATTTCGAGCCCATCTCATGTAAAATTGCCTCACCATTTCACATTTTCCAAAGACTCAAGAGTAGAGAATCAGTGGTACCAGTCAGTACCCCAACACATTAATAAAACTCAGCAAATTAAATAATAAAAGTCTTAAAAGTTGACAACCAAAAATTATTAAATTATTAATTAAAGTTTATTAAAGTTGACAATTTTGACAACAAATAACCCAGCACAACGCATACAAAAATTTTCATTTACGGTCAGGTAAGCGATTTACCTCTGGGTTCTAACTTCTTTCCACATACGACCTGATTTTGGTTTTCCTCTAGGAATTTCATGGAAGATTTTTTTAACTGGGTCTGTTTCTGTTTTGTTATTAGACAGCTTATCGCCTGCTCCATGCTTCTCCATCATTGTTTTCAATTATTTACATGTATTGCCAGATTTAAAACCTTTAAAAGTTGCCAAATCGAAGATTTATAAATTTGCCAACTTGAAGAGTTCGTACACATTACACTTTTTGATAGGCCCTACTGGATTAAAAAAAAATATTGTAAAAGTAAAAGGTAATTAATAAATTATGAGTGTTAATTTATAATTTCTGAACAATCATAAACATTTGATTTAAAAAGAAATGTTTTTATGCATTTGTGTGTAACGACAAACACACACACAAATAACTATATTTGCCATCAAATAAACAAGCACAAAGAACTTAATAAAAATAAGGTTTTAAATGCAATAAAAACAAGAAAATAAACAAATTTTCTTAGTAAAAAATGTTTAGGCCCATATTTTTCCTATTATAATTTATTATTATTTACTTATTTGAATGCATTTAAAAATGTATGATCATAAAGGATTTTATAACTGTTTTATTTAAGTAATTTTCTACTTTTTACTAAAAAATTTTAGTATTGAGATATTGTAACCATTAAATTAAGTTAAAAAAAAAACCCAGCTTATATTTAAAATTATTTCCCTGCAATCAATATTGAGTCAAGACTTCTGAGGAAGAAATTTGTTTTGTACCCAAGTGACTTAATGTATCTAATATTTCCTTTAAAAAATTACTTTAAATGACCATTACCTGTGCTTTAGTAGCTTTTCGCTATGACGAAAATATTCAACATGAACATCAGCTTCCTGACTAATTAAGTGACTTACTTTGACTTGACTTAGTCCTCTTTGCTCCTTATGGAGCATAGGGCCTCCACCATTTCTTCCTATCCTCGGCTATTAATTTTGACATCTCCCAAGACATCCCTATTGGCTTCAGTTCTTCAAGAAGACTCCGCCTCCAGGTCTGTCTTGGGCGCCCTCTCTTCCGCTTTTCCTGGGGGTTCCACTCAAGCGCTTGGCGTGTAACATTTGTGTGAGCCTTTCGCAGTGTGTGACCCACCCAGCGCCACTTCCTCCTTCTTATTTGCACACCTATAGGCTCCTGCCTAGCTTTCCTCCATAGTTCCAAGTTCGGCACTTTGTCCTGCCATCTCAATTTCAGTATCTGTCTAAGGCATCTATTCATGAAGGTCTGTATCTTTGCTGTGCTTGCCTTGGAGACTCTCCATGTCTCTGCTCCATACAGCAGAACTGGACTAATTAAGTAATCACTACTAATTATTATCCCCGACTCATTGAGTAATCACCACCATGGTTGGGTGTCACCAGGTACAGTCATTATTATCATTGACTTATCAGTGACTTTTTATCATTCCCATTAGTAATTGAATATAACAATTATTAAATTATTTTTCTAATGATTAATTAAGTATCCATTCAGACTGAAAAATTGACATGCTTGAACTATCATTGGGAAGAAAGTGCTGAATTAGAAATGGTTCAAAATTTAGTTACCAAATTTGACAAATCCAACTCTTACATATAGACTGATATAGTAAACTAAGAAAAGCTATTTAGACAACATACTGCAGAAAGTAACAAGAAGGATAATGTTTCAACATTATGTTTTATTTCAATAACATGTTAAGGTATACTTTTGTGTAAAATGTTGCCAACTTCAATTTAAATATAATAACCATTTTTAACCAACATTTAAGAACCATGAGAGTTGTTTACTATAGCTGGTATTAGAACTAGGGGATTGCATAATGGGTGGTAGATGAGGCTTGGGGAATAATAACCTAAGAGAGACAACTCCAAAATAAAAAAAAACCCTGCTGATTGGATTGTTTCCTTTTGGTAGTTGCTGAAACTAAAACTGGTACCAAACTCAATGCCAAGCACTCCTTTGGCCAATACCTGCACAGGTCAAGAAAGGGATCACAATGAGTAGGTCACTGGTTGTCATAATCTAATGTCCAGGTATGGGCCCTGGCAAGGATCTCGCCAAGTTGTGGCAAGAGGAGCCATGTTTTATTTTTTTCATATTATTGTTTCTTTCATTCTAACCAAAGACGAAGTAAAAAATAAAAACTAGCAGCATATGTCTGCACAAAATATGAACTTAAATGCTAAATTAATGCAGTATTTATAATATTAAAAATGGAATGATGTGATGATAATGGTGGTTTTTTTAATTTTCAAAGCTGGGTACAAGGAAAATAAAACATACTTTCACCTGAGTAAACTGCTTAAATATAAAAAAATATAAAACTAAAAGATTTTGTTGATTTTCACAGATTTATTTTATGATCTAATTTAAAGAAAACTCAGCAAGCTACTGTTTAAAATACAATCAGATGAAAAACTAAAGAAACTTGTTTAAAAATTCATGCAGATGATACACTTCTCCATGTTTGCTTGAGATGTCCATAGAGATAAATTCATCAATGTTGTTGGACGAGCCTGTGGTGAAATAAACATTCAAACAATATCTCAGTCTACTGTAACTAACAGGTAACTTGATGTAAACATTCAAACAATATCTCAGTCTACTGTAACTAACACTAACAGGTAACTTGATGTAAACATTCAAACAATATCTCAGTCTACTGTAACTAACAGGTAACTTGATGTGACAAGCAAGTAAAGACAGTACCCTAGAGGAGGAAACATCACTTACCTGGACAAGTGATTTGTGGATAGTTAGGTGGAGGTGACAACCACTCCTTTCTATCATTGAGCATATGAGATCGGTCTGAGGCAAATGTTGTTAGGAACTCAGGAGCAGGGATAACTCTAAACATTCTAACAGTAAAGGATTCAAGTGTGAATTAAAACATGTTCAAGCCCACTGGTAGAGAGAAACATATCTTAAACAACCAGTAGGCTAGAACACTGTACATAACAATTATATAGGCCCTCACTTTAAAAAAACTAAATGAAAACTTAACTTTGGTAGTTGCAAAGATAAATTAATTTCACCTTTTGAATTTATCATCAAAGTTTCTTTCATCCCCAAGACATGCAGAGTTGTAGTCCTTGAGAGTGCATGGGAAACCCAGCTCAGTGTCTAGATCATACACCAACGTACGTCCAGCATCAACGTATAACATAATCACATGGTAGTCCTACAGGACAAGATCATATGGTAGTCCTACAGGACATTATCTGATAGTAGTCCTACAGGACAAGATCATATGGTAGTCCTACAGGACATTATCTGATGGTAGTCCTACAGGACATTATCTGATGGTAGTCCTACAGGACATTATCTGATGGTAGTCCTACAGGACATTATCTGATGGTAGTCCTACAGGACATAGCAGTCATTCAAAAGAAGGCTACCTTACAACTCATATAACTAAACTAAACATTTGTAACTTGTGTAGTATTGGACTAAAAATTTGTAACTTGTGTATTATTGGACTAAACATTTGTAATTTGTGTAGTATTGGACTAAAAATTTCACAAAACTGAATCCATATACAAGACAACATACAAGATAAACTTCTACTATGAATACACAAGAGGTTAAAAACATATTTCAAGTAACAAAGCAAGAAGAAAAGAGCTATAAGGGGAACAAACCCATACGATCAGCCTGTCTTCTGCTTTGCTAGCTTTTTGATGCCACAGTGGAATCTGAAATCAAATACATTTAATAAAATAGAAAATGTAAAGAAATATAGTTTTAAACTTTCATCAATCAAACCTGACATCTTAATTAAAAAAATAGTTGTTTTGACTTATTTATTTAGAACAAGATTCAATAAATGTTACCTAAGACTGTTAAATGATTTATTTGAATAAAATACAAATACTCTCAATGGAAAAACAAACAAAACAGTTATAGGTTTTATTTCTTAACCAGGAACAAAACATTTAAGCCAACTAAAACTGTGAAATGTCAGAACCTTTTTAGATTTGTTTGAGATAAATACAGAGTAGCACTTTGAAAGTTCAGACTCATGGCATTCTTCTTGTATGAGAGCACACAGTTTCCAAATATTTTCCTCACTGAAACATTAAATTATACATTCTTGTATGAGAGCACACAGTTTCCAAATATTTTCCTCACTGAAACATTAAATTATACACATACCTACAAACTTTATTTAGGGATGCATACTATTGTCAAATAGCATTTAGCTGATTTTAGTAGTAATATTAAAGATTTTCATTTGTGTTTAACATATTTCACATTTGTTTAACACAAAAGAGAACTAAGGTGACCACACACAAAATATATGTGGTTCCCTGAAAAAACTGTGACATATATATGACCTAAATATTTGTGGTATAAATAAGAAAACTACCCACAAGAATTGGAAATGTAAAACAAACAGAAGAAAAACATATTAGTTCTCAATGAGTAGTATTTTTTCGTACTTTATGTTAAAGTGAAAGTAATTATTTATGAAACAAGTATAACAACATTTATAACATTAAACTTTTAAATTTAATAAAGAAGTAAAACACATATAAATGTTCTTATTAAGCTAAATAATAAAAAAAAAAAAATAATAAAAATAAAAATGTTAAATAACAAAAAATTGTCCAAAATTGAGTTGAACACATCATTTCTGTGATCAAAGCAAAAGTTTTAAAATGAGATTGTGTCTGATTCCATACAAACTGTGCATCTATCAAAAGATTTGTTCATCTTTGATTAACAAAGGGCTGAAGCTTTATACATAGATCTATAATGCATTCAGTATAGCCAATTTGCCATGTTTATGAAGTCAATAAATCTCCATAGATTGGGATGACATTCTAACCTGAGAGCTTTAGTGCCAGCCTTCAAATACAATTTTTTTTTGTTTTCACACAATTGTGTAAGTGAAAATTACCTTGTCGTCAGTGTTGAATAAATTGTAAAAAAAAACTAAATTGGGGTGGGGGAGGAGGTTTATGTCCAGTTTTTGTTGTGACTCCAATAATCTTACTGAATAATCTTCTTTTTCTTTTTTATTCTTAATTGTAATGTTGGAGGGATATTCTCCAACACAATTAAGTAGGCTATTGTGTGTCAACTTGTTAAGAGCCATATACTCTGATTTCTGCCAACTTTTCTTTCTGGATTTGCTTCCATAGCCTTTGACCAACGAAGAGCAAACTACAAGGGGGGGAGGGGGGGACGACGACTATTCATTATAGTATTTATAGCAACCAGGAGCTTTACTGAGTAACTATCGGCTGACATTTACTAATCCCAAATGTATTTTGAACAAGTGCAAATAGTCTGATTTACTATTTCTTTTATCGCTATCTCTAACTAAATTAAAACTATTATTGCTACAAACCAGTAACAGCTTGTGTAAGTACATTTAGCAGGTTCAGTGATCACTTGTTCGACTGTTTTATCACTTGTCATAGTAGTGATATTAGGTCTATGGAAACAAAAACAACACATGAGGCTATTGTTGACAGAGCTGTATCATTCAAATAGAAAAATCACAACACTTGAATGTTGGTTACACTTTGTTTGGGATTATTTTAAATTTAATATTCTTATCTGTATCTGTAATCTGATATCTCTGGTCTAGTGGAACTTTTAAAAGGATTGCAACTAAAGCAGTATGATGGTTGTTACTGTTACCCCATTAATTATTATTATACTGAAAAAGATGTCTAGCACACTAACAGTAACAGAGCTCTACTAATTACTAATTAGATGTAGACCTACTTGTAATTGGTAATGAGTAGTGAAGTGAAAAAATTTCTTGGCTTTTTAAATGACTTTTAAAAAAAATAGGGCTTAAAAAAAGCTAAGTGTTAAACTAGAAAAGTTAGGCCTACTAAGATCTAGACTAGTACTTTACTTAGTTTAGTAGTTAGACTATATATAGTTAATAATAAAATAATATGTAGGGCCTATGTATTAATTAGATCTAAATAAATTATGTAACTAACAAACTACACTGCAGTAATGAGTAAGTAAGTAGAATCTAGATCTAGTCTAGAAAACATCTATTCTAACAGTTAGGCTTTAAGTGTTAGTAAGTACTAGATCTAGATTCTCTAGATCTAAGTACTAAGTACTGTGTTAGTCTGTCTAGAACACGGGTTCCCAACCTGGGGGTCGCGACCCCCCTGGGGGTCGCGAAAGGCTTTCTGGGGGGTCGCCAACTGGTATACTAAACCTTAGTAATTTGAAACAAAACATAAATATTTAGAAGAATTTTTGAAATTCGGCTTTACTAACATCACTGGAAAGGGAATAGAGAAGAAGCAAAGCGTACTGTACAAAGTTGTTCTCAGTCACGAGTTTATGAAATCTTCAAAACTAAAACGTCATTTGAGACGAGTCATTCGAAACACACCAAAAAAGATATGGAGTTCTTTCGTCGGTATGAAGCTAGTTGCAAACGTCAGAGACTTGATCGAACAGAACGTTTTCACCAAGAAAACACAGCATTAGTCAAGCATCACATGAAGTCGCGACAGAAAATGTCCAGCAAAAAAACACATTAGGAGAAAATCTCATCAAACGCTGCATGTTGAAGATGGTGAAGTTAATTCTTACATGTCCGTAGATGTTAAATAACACATTTTTATTG
This sequence comes from Physella acuta, assembly GCF_028476545.2. NCBI lineage: Eukaryota > Metazoa > Mollusca > Gastropoda > Physidae > Physella > Physella acuta. The sequence goes on from NW_026732486.1 coordinate 429,018, forward strand.
AAATTAAGCTTTCACCATTGTTTGCTTTTCAAGTTGATAAATCAACAGTCGTTAGTTCGTGTTCGCAGTTGCTGGTCTTTGTCTATATTCATTCAGATGATAGCAAAGAAGAGTTGCTCTTTTGTGAAGATAGCATGGAGAAAATAATTTTTTTTTTTAATTGGATGATTAAAATGGGTTAAAACGGCTGTGAGGGTTTGTGCGGATGGTGCACCATCTATGTTTAGGTCAAAATCGGGCTTTCAGAAAGCAGAAAAGATTTCGCTCCCTAACCACAACCCTCACCAATCGCCATCACAAAGAGTCCATTGCTGGTATAAGTGGTAAATTATATAAAATCTGTTGCCAGCATTCACGATGAATTACAAGATGAATTCTTTGATTTGTAGAATGATTCCGCGTAAGATAAAAAACTGCACACTCAATTTTGGTGTAGTATTCACCATTCATACCCAAACGTAAAATTGATTGAATTTTCGACAATAGATTTTCAACACTAATTTTCGATTAAAAACAAAATTAAGATAATGATAATGACATATGTTAGCGTTAACAAAAAAAGATACTTTAAAAAAAAAATTAACCGCGAATGTTTAGTGAATAGTATGCAATTTTACTCATGGTATTAAAACAGTTATTAAGAGTAGTTCATATTGAAAGTCTACCAAAAAATCTTAGTTTAGTGCTTATTGATTTCCATAATAATTTCGCCTTTTTAATTCTATGGGGGTCGCGGGTCACTTAATTTTTATAAAAGGGGGTCGCCACTCGAAAAAGGTTGGGAACCACTGGTCTAGAATCTAGTAAATTAGTTAGCACAGCAGATCTACGTCAGTTAGGGCCTAACCCGCCCTAACTGACTGTTACTAGAAATAATCTACTAGATCTAGATCTACTACACAAGTACTTAGTTACTAAGTTAGATCTATAGCCGTATTATTAAATGTTGTTAATTATCTTTTGGATTTTGTGGGAGACATTTCTGTTTCTGTATCAAGACATTTCTAGATAATAAAGCTATTCTACGGCCTGTTACGTTTGTTTAAATGCAGAAATAGATCTTCTTTGCCTATGAACTAAATCGCTATTAGAGAAGTTATAAGTTTAGTCTGCTAGGCTACACTTGACCAGATACGTTTTTAAAAACAATGCCAGGTTTTAAAATCTAACATAAATGAAGCCAAAATAAGAAAGATGAAACCAGAAATTTTAGATGAATGAAACTTTAGGCTAAAATTAAGCGATAAAAGAAAATAAAGGTGAGACACTAACTCTGAGCTAACATTTCCCCCCCCCAGAAACCAGACCTACATGTCGGCCCTAACACAACAAAGTAAAGTGCGCCTTCTGTAAAAGCACAAACCCAAGTTTAGTTGTGATAACGAAAGTAATTTTTTTTTACAAATAAAGCCATAAATGATCCCGTTTCATCCTAACTAATGATCTCGGCTCTAGGCCCCGAAAACATTTCTTCCATGGAGTACATAGAGTACGCTTATAATATATATATATATATATATATATATATATATATATATATATATATATATATATATATATATATATATATATATATATATAATGATGGGCGTCAAATTATGAGTTCGCCATGGAAGAAATGTTTTCGGGGCCTAGGGTTAGGGTTAGGGTTAGATGTATCCTATGGATGTATAGGGCTCCATTTTGTCTCGGGAGTCAATAGAAGCACTCAAACAAGTGGAGTATCAGGTCATTAGCCAGAAGTTATGGGTTGTCCATGCCTTGCGATCTCTCTCTCTCTCTCTCGACCTTTGCCGGTACACTCTGTACACAAGACTTCTAGGCTAAAGCATGATTTAAGCTCCGGGGAAATGTTGGTGTAGGTTGAAGAGGATGGTAAGAGGAACTACACTTCTGCTAGTCACCCTTGAAATGCTCGTTGGGGCACTTAATTCACTTACTCGTTACACTATTAATGCTACTTCTTTTCCTAAAACATAACTTAACTATATGTTATTGAGTATAACTTAATGCTACTGTACCATGTTTTGTTACTTTCGCTTAATTTTGGACAATTTTTATTGGAAATGTTGGGGGGGGGGGGGGTGATCTCGAAGTTCAAGGTAAAATATTTATTTATTTTGTAGATACTTAAGCTTCCCCTACCAAGTGCACACGAATATAAACAAACGTTGTTATTTTTTAACCAAAGAATATTGATTAAACTGGAAGTATCTATAATATATTTTCCTCTACGAGTCTAAAAACAATCATTAACGTGATGTGTACTCAGTAGTCAGGTAATTAATGAACTGAAAAGTTCAACTATCAAAATTAACGGTTCAATAAAACCGGCATTCGAGAAAAAAAAAAGAATCTTATAGCCCTCAAGTCTGACTTTTGCAGCAATCTTTGACAATCTAATTTTATTTCTGTCAGACAAAGCGCCGTCTGTTAGGTAAGTCTGAAGGTTTGGCACAATGGGCCACCGAGGGCCCTTTGAAAGGCACCGAGGCAGCGATAAAAGCACAGCTCCGTCCTGTGTTGAATTGATTTGGTTTGTTTCGTTTACTTGCGCGTGATTGGTATCATTTTGAATAGTCGTTTTGTTTTTGAGCTAGCAGACACCAGACACGATACATTTTGTAGGCTGTGCTTGTGGATTTATTTTTGAGTAAAAACCCTCGTAAAATTGAAGGTTTGTTATTTTTTTGGTGCTAATGTAGTCTACATCTTCGTTATTCATGATACGATTTAGGCCTAGATCTATTTTAGGAATTTTTAAACTGTCATAAACATTAGCCGAGGTAAAAATGGATTAAATTGACATTTTTTTAAACAAAAAAAAAAAGCCTCTCATTCCTGCCGGCTAAATTTCGCAGAGCTGAAAGGAGGAGCAGAGATTCTAATTCTAGTTAATTCTAACTTTGATCCATTACCAAAAGTCGTCTAAAATTGGTAATCATTCGCTAAAACCCGGGGGTTATCCCCGGGGTGTCCCGTGGGGTGGTCACTTACTCTTGACTAGATTGATCTCACATTTTACTTTAGGGCGCCATCAGCCCCCCTCCCTTCCAGTCAAAATGTCAGATGTGTATCCAACCCGTGTGATCAACAGGCTGACCCCTGACCTCCGTTAAGTCCTATTGATTTCTACATTTAAATTAAAGACAATCCTGCTGTGTTAACCCCCACCCTCCCCCTCTCAGCTGATCGTTCGCCGTGACGGCGGGACGTTTTGTTGCGACATTCCTTGTGTTCAAGTGATCCAATGTTTTATTAAAGTTTATCTCCATTCTCCCTGTTGGCACCACAGCTGAAGACTTATTGTTTAGTCGCCCCCTCCCCTTCACACACGACAAGTTCACTGAGAGGTTTAAGACACGAGGAACAAAAGTTAACGGGCGATTTTTTTAAATCGAATTAAAAATGTTACACAGTGGCAACACACGTCATAAATATTAAAACTATCAACACGACTGGCGTGTCTGGTCAATTGGTCAAGTGGCCAGCAGAGTTAAATGACGCCACAATTTGAGTAGATTGAACTACGTGCAACACATACATACAACTTACACCAGCATTGAACTACGTGCAACACATACATACAACTTACACCAGCATTGAACTACGTGCAACACATACATACAACTTACACCAGCATTGAACTACGTGCAACACATACATACAACCTACACCAGCATTGAACTACGTGCAACACATACATACAACTTACACCAGCATTGAACTACGTGCAACACATACATACAACCTACACCAGCATTGAACTACGTGCAACACATACCTACAACCTACACCAGCATTGAACTACGTGCAACACATACAAACAACTTACACCAGCATTGAACTACGTGCAACACATACATACAACTTACACCAGCATTGAACTACGTGCAACACATACATACAACTTACACCAGCATTGAACTACGTGCAACACATACATACAACCTACACCAGCATTGAACTACGTGCAACACATACATACAACTTACACCAGCATTGAACTACGTGCAACACATACATACAACTTACACCAGCATTGAACTACGTGCAACACATACATACAACCTACACCAGCATTGAACTACGTGCAACACATACCTACAACCTACACCAGCATTGAACTACGTGCAACACATACAAACAACTTACACCAGCATTGAACTACGTGCAACACATACATACAACTTACACCAGCATTGAACTACGTGCAACACATACATACAACTTACACCAGCATTGAACTACGTGCAACACATACATACAACCTACACCAGCATTGAACTACGTGCAACACATACATACAACTTACACCAGCATTGAACTACGTGCAACACATACATACAACTTACACCAGCATTGAACTACGTGCAACACATACATACAACCTACACCAGCATTGAACTACGTGCAACACATACATACAACTTACACCAGCATTGAACTACGTGCAACACATACATACAACTTACACCAGCATTGAACTACGTGCAACACATACATACAACTTACACCAGCATTGAACTACGTGCAACACATACATACAACTTACACCAGCATTGAACTACGTGCAACACATACATACAACTTACACCAGCATTGAACTACGTGCAACACATACATACAACCTACACCAGCATTGAACTATGTGCAACACATACATACAACCTACACCAGCATTGAACTACATGCAACACATACGTACAACTTACACCAGCATTGAACTACGTGCAACACATACATACAACTTACACCAGCATTGAACTACGTGCAACACATACATACAACTTACACCAGCATTGAACTACGTGCAACACATACATACAACTTACACCAGCATTGAACTACGTGCAACACATACATACAACTTACACCAGCATTGAACTACGTGCAACACATACATACAACTTACACCAGCATTGAACTACGTGCAACACATACATACAACTTACACCACCATTGAACTACGTGCAACACATACATACAACTTACACCAGCATTGAACTACGTGCAACACATACATACAACTTACACCAGCATTGAACTACGTGCAACACATACATACAACTTACACCAGCATTGAACTACGTGCAACACATACATACAACTTACACCAGCATTGAACTACGTGCAACACATACATACAACTTACACCAGCATTGAACTACGTGCAACACATACATACAACCTACACCAGCATTGAACTATGTGCAACACATACATACAACCTACACCAGCATTGAACTACATGCAACACATACGTACAACTTACACCAGCATTGAACTACGTGCAACACATACATACAACTTACACCAGCATTGAACTACGTGCAACACATACATACAACTTACACCAGCATTGAACTACGTGCAACACATACATACAACTTACACCAGCATTGAACTACGTGCAACACATACATACAACTTACACCAGCATTGAACTACGTGCAACACATACATACAACTTACACCAGCATTGAACTACGTGCAACACATACATACAACTTACACCAGCATTGAACTACGTGCAACACATACATACAACTTACACCAGCATTGAACTACGTGCAACACATACATACAACTTACACCAGCATTGAACTACGTGCAACACATACATACAACTTACACCAGCATTGAACTACGTGCAACACATACATACAACTTACACCAGCATTGAACTACGTGCAACACATACATACAACTTACACCAGCATTGAACTACGTGCAACACATACATACAACTTACACCAGCATTGAACTACGTGCAACACATACATACAACTTACACCAGCATTGAACTACGTGCAACACATACATACAACTTACACCAGCATTGAACTACGTGCAACACATACATACAACTTACACCAGCATTGAACTACGTGCAACACATACATACAACTTACACCAGCATTGAACTACGTGCAACACATACATACAACTTACACCAGCATTGAACTACGTGCAACACATACATACAACTTACACCAGCATTGAACTACGTGCAACACATACATACAACTTACACCAGCATTGAACTACGTGCAACACATACATACAACTTACACCAGCATTGAACTACGTGCAACACATACATACAACTTACACCAGCATTGAACTACGTGCAACACATACATACAACTTACACCAGCATTGAACTACGTGCAACACATACATACAACTTACACCAGCATTGAACTACGTGCAACACATACATACAACTTACACCAGCATTGAACTACGTGCAACACATACATACAACTTACACCAGCATTGAACTACGTGCAACACATACATACAACCTACACCAGCACGAGCCCAAATACAAGATTTGAAACAGATATTGTTGCTGATTTTTTGATTCATTAAAATTTTTTAATTACAATTTATTTTTTTAAAATATGGTGACATAGAGGTTATACAACATTAAAAACTGTTGACACAGGTGAAACGTCTCTTACGGGTGACACAGAGGTGAAACGTCTCTAACTGGTGACACGACACAGGGGTAAAACGTCTCTAACTGGTGATACATATGTAAAACGTCTCTAACTGGTGACACAGGGATGAAACGTCTCTAACTGGTGACACGACACAGGGGTAAAACGTCTCTAAAGGGTGACACAGAGGTGAAACGTCTCTAACTGGTGACACGACACAGGGGTAAAACGTCTCTAAAGGGTGACACAGAGGTGAAACGTCTCTAACTGGTGACACGACACAGGGGTAAAACGTCTCTAACAACTGGTGACACAGGGGTAACACGTACATAAACACAACTGGTGATTACATTATCTAAAAGCGGGAGGGGGGAGGTAGAATGTTCTACGAGAAAGGTTACAAATGGAAGCAAACATTGTCATCTGCACCACGGAGATTGCTGTTATTTTTAGCTTACAGAATACAGAGAAAGTATTGTAATCGAGCACACAAATCAAATGAAATTCGGACAGTTTTCGCTGTTTTACAGTAAGTCCTTTATACGAAGTATAGAGGACTTATTGTAATCGTGCACAATACCTCAATCGAGATTTTGATAATTCTCAAATTCTTAGCCGATTTCATACATATATCACATTCGTAGTTTGCTTTCAACGTTTAAACTATTTCCGATAACCAGCAGTGATACTTTCTGGTTTCTTAAAAGCCGAAAACTTGAGTACCGTTTAAGTTAGGTGGACGAAATTTCATATATAAGTATTATATTGAATACGCAGGTTTCGATTAAATTGTGAACTATTTCCAGTAATCGGAAGTTGTACTTAAGTTTATTTTCCTTTAAGTTAGGTGGACACAATTTCATCAATAATTATAAGATCTTATACTTGGATTACTTTCAATATTTAGAGAGACCTCCAATATCCAGAATTGGTAGCCCACTTTACTATTTTTTTTGGATTTCTATAATACCGATAACTGTCAGGTAGGTGGGCGATATTTCATACAGAGGTATAACATCTTATTAACTGGTTTCTTTCAAATTTTGAGTGATTTCCGGTACAATGCGCATTTTGCACTTTCTCCAAAAAACATAAGAATTTGATAGTTTTCTGTCATACTTTTAAGGTAACATTTTCTAAGAACTTTTCGCCCCAATGTGTTTTGTCACAAAGTTGTGCTATCCCAACCGTTGATGTTTTATAGGAACGTACGAGAATGTTTAGGGGGGATTACTCCTGCATTATTATATCTTAGTTTGTGAATTGAGCAAATGTTTTTTTCTTCTATTTTTATAAGCTTTTACTTAGTTCACAATGTTTTTTTTTGGTGTGAGATGTAGTACATCTTTTAACTTGCAGCGATTTTGTTCAAACGTAGCAGATTTTTTGACGTATTTTAGCGACTGACGAAAGCTTTTATTAAAGAAAGCAAATAAGTTTTAATTTCTAATTTTAAGTGAAGGTTTTTAAATATTTGTTTTACCTCTCGAAGGCGGCAGTTCTGTTTACAGGCGGGTGATGTCCACCCCTCGGTTACGTCAGATGTATGAGACCAGACCACGTAATGTCTACGTCATGGTCCAAAATGGGTTGGAGGATGTGTACGTCAGACCGCACTCGCTGCATGCTGTCACTGAGCCCTCGAGCACAGGGGGCCCTATGAGCCGTCATTCACTGGTGGACACAGGGGGCCCTATGAGCCGTCATTCACTGGTGGACACAGGGGGCCCTATGAGCCGTCATTCACTGGTGGACACAGGGGGCCCTATGAGCCGTCATTCACTGGTGGACACAGGGGGCCCTATGAGCCGTCATTCACTGGTGGACACAGGGGGCCCTATGAGCCGTCATTCACTGGTGGACACAGGGGGCCCTATGAGCCGTCATTCACTGGTGGACACAGGGGGCCCTATGAGCCGTCATTCACTGGTGGACACAGGGGGCCCTATGAGCCGTCATTCACTGGTGGACACAGGGGGCCCTATGAGCCGTCATTCACTGGTGGACACAGGGGGCCCTATGAGCCGTCATTCACTGGTGGACACAGGGGGCCCTATGAGTCGTCATTCACTGGTGGACACAGGGGGCCCTATGAGTCGTCATTCACTGGTGGACACAGGGGGCCCTATGAGTCGTCATTCACGAGGGGAAAACTCCGAACCAATCAAAGAAACATCAGTTGAACTTCCGCTATTTACATTTAGCGATTCTGTCATGCGCAGTGCAAGTCTACATGAGTACATCCTGCTGGACGTTCTACAGACACGTAAAGCTGCCAAAGAGAGGTCACGGAGTTTATCTAGAGGTCAAGGACGTGCCTACAACAGCGACCTGGGCGGATCTATCCCAGACTTCCTCAGCACATCCAACAAACTCCCCAGACCGAGCACCGCCGTAGACCGCTCCAAAAAACCGCTAGCCTGGTCTTACCCTCGTTTGCCGGAGATCTCCCTCGGATCTGACCAACCCTCCACCTTTTCTCGTGAAACCTGTCCTGTAGAGCCAGGCTACGAGGGTTCCGTCCCCTGCAACATCCAGCGACTGCAGCGCCGTCTGTCGGAAGGTCTTGTTTACCTGGGCCAACCCCGCCGGCCACACTCGCAGTATAGCGGTCAAGATGGTCAGGTCAAAGATCTACCTTTTAAGGCGGGAATCGCCGCTGGTCCAGTCGACACCTACGACAGCACGTCACGTGATTGCAAGGGGTTGGGGGACGAACCAGGCAGACAACTTTTTCAAACTTCGGGACGCGTGAATCCTCCACACGGTCGTCTGCTAGGCTCCTCTACAAGTCACATCGCCGGCTCCCACAGAGATGCCAAGGACACGGAGGACCTTCAGGACATGGAGGACCTTGCCGAGAGGACGCAGCCAGCAGAGAGTGACCAATACGGGAGTGTAGGGGACGAGGCAGGCGACCAATCAGAAGACGTGCCTGAGTTTATTGAAGCATTTCCACAGAAGGCGATGTGGCACAGGGGGAAGCCACCTCAAACTTCGGACTCTCCCTACAGCGAGGCTGCAGTGCGCCAGGGTTCGAAACCTGGCGTGGAAATGTTTAAAGTGGTGGAGTGGGGTGGTGGTGGTGGCCCGCGGGAGGAGAGGTGCCCCAACTGTCAGGAGGTGCTACACAGAGCCCACACCAAGTTCGTGGCTGTCCCGGGGGAGGAGAGGACTTTTACATGGATGTTCTCAAAGTGGCAGAAGGTAAGACGTTTTTTTTGTCTTCTGTGTCTGGCACACACGTCATGTACACGTCAACACACAGACGTCATGTACACGTCAACACACACAGATGTCATGTACACGTCGACACACACAGACGTCATGTACACGTCAACACACGTCATGTACACGTCAACACACAGACGTCATGTACACGTCATGTACACGTCAACACACACGTCATGTACACGTCAACACACACACGTCATGTACACGTTCACACACAGACGTCATGTACACGTCAACACACATACGTCATGTACACGTCAACACACAGACGTCATGTACACGTCAACACAGACGTCATGTACACGTCATGTACACGTTAACACACGTCATGTACACGTCAACACACAGACGCCATGTACACGTCAACACACGTCATGTACACGTCAACACGCGTCATGTACACGTCAACACACGTCATGTACACGTCAACACACACAGACGTCATGTACACGTCAACACACAGACGTCGTGTACACGTCATGTACACGTCAACACACACACGTCATGTACACGTCAACACACACACGTCATGTACACGTTCACACACAGACGTCATGTACACGTCAACACACATACGTCATGTACACGTCAACACACAGACGTCATGTACACGTCAACACAGACGTCATGTACACGTCATGTACACGTCATGTACACGTTAACACGCGTCATGTACACGTCAACACACGTCATGTACACGTCAACACACACAGACGTCATGTACACGTTAACACACGTCATGTACACGTTAACACACACACGTCATGTACACGTCCACACACACGCCAGCACACGTCATGTACACGTCAACACACAGACGTCATGTACACGTCAACACACACATACGTCATGTACACGTCAACACACAGACGTCATGTACACGTCAACACACGTCATGTACACGTCAACACACAGACGTCATGTACACGTTAACACACAGACTTCATGTACACATCAACACACGTCATGTACACGTCAACATACAGACGTCATGTACACGTTAACACACAGACTTCATGTATACGTCAACACACAGACGTCATGTACACGTCAGCACACGTCATGTACACGTCAACACACGTCATGTACGCGTCAACACACGTCATGTACACGTCAACACACGTCATGTACACGTCAACACACACGTCATGTACACGTCCATACACACACACCCACACACACACACGTCAACACACACACCATGTAAACGTCCACACACACACACACACGTCAACAAACGTCATGTACACGTCAACACACACAGACGTCATGTACAGATTAACACACGACTTGAACACATCAACACATAAAAAATTTGACATCAACAGACCAACATTTGAGCACATCATTGCCACATCTTTGTTTTCTACTAACCCAAGAATTATTTACTAACCTTATCTTACTTTTATATGATACTCTTTATTTATATCCTCTAACCTTATCTTACTTTTATATGATACTCTTTATTTATATCCTCTAACCTTATCTTACTTTTATATGATACTCTTTATTTATATCCTCTAACCATATCTTACTTTTATATGATACTCTTTATTTATATCCTCTAACCTTATCTTACTTTTATATGATACTCTTTATTTATATCCTCTAACCTTATCTTACTTTTATATGATACTCTTTATTTATATCCTAAAATCTATCCTTCTATATCCTATGTTATCATTGAATCCACTCTTAAAACCATCGGTATCATGTCAAATATAATCCCATAATTATAACATACAGGTTAAATTGTCAACATGTGGGTCAAGATGTGGGTCAACTTGTGGGTAAAGCATCTGTATAAACTTGTGTCATCATGGGGGGGGGGGGGGGGGGGTAAAATACTGTGCCAAAACACCCAGTTTAGACAGGACGCTCCAAACGACTGTTGACCTTTTACTTTTCGCTCCATCCACCCATCGCACTCAGTAACCCCACTGTCCCCTCCCTCCCCCCTCCATCACTTACAACTACTGAGTCGTGTAACATAACACTGCGCTGTATGACGTCATTCCGGTGTTTGAAATCTAGCCACGCCATATTGTTTTTCTTGACAATTTTCATTTCCGTTTGAAGATATCGATCGATTCAAGTATCGTTCCCAACACGTGATCGATTTAATTTAAAGTGTTTCTTATCGATTTAAAAATCACACAATCGATGTACTAGCTGGCTTAACAGGAGGAGGAGAGACCACGGGAAACATTTTCAGCATTTTCTTTGGGGGGGGGGGGCTTGGTCAATATCAGGGATGGCTGGACGCTTGGCACTGACGTGGTCAGTTACTTCACTCATGTGGTCAGTTACTTCACTCATGTGGTCAGTTACTTCACTCATGTGGTCACTTACTTCACTCATATGGTCAGTTACTTCACTCATATGGTCAGTTACTTCACTCATATGGTCAGTTACTTCACTCATGTGGTCACTTACTTCACAATAACATTTAGCTCTTGCATTATTGACCTTGACATACCTTATACCACGGTAAGTCGTGTGTTTGTAAGATGTCAGAATATTTGAAAAAAATCTTGAATGAATTTTGTTGCACCATAGAAGTTCGAAATCAAATTTTATTTTGTATTTAATCTTTGCTAATCTTTAATTCCTGGTAATCTAACGAAACACTTCTTTAATCGCTGGTAATCTAACTTAACACTTCTTTAATACTGGCTGATCTAAATCAACTCACGTCCAAAAAGTCGGCCATGCTTGTATAAATCAATGACGACCAAAATTAATTGAAGAAAAACAGCCAGATGGAAGAGATACACATTTTACTTGTGATAATATCGAGTTCACAAAACGGAATACACACTTTGATCACCCCCCTCCCCCCTCCCCCACAGTCTGCTATTTTACACGCTCTACAATATGAATTTTTTATTCATTCTTCAAACTACATTATGTTTCTGAACTACCTAGAAGACAAATCGATAGCTGAAATAAGACAAACAAGTAATTACCAAAGTATAACTAATCTCAAGTTTCCATTTACTCGTAGCATTCCATGCCTGTCATTAGCTAAGTACACAACGATATTGATTTCTTTATCATTCAATTACATCTACCATTCTCTCACTACTAAAGTAGATTATATTTACAAAGTCTGAAATTAAATTATTTAATTTTCTAACTCTAAGGTTGGCCAGACTAATTTGTTTAATTATAAGCATGACGACAGTGTTAAGCGGAAAGCTTGTTGTTTGCCACAAAAGCCGCTGCTATTTGATTAGATCACACGTTGTCACGGTGTAAAGGTTTACCAGCGCTGTCACTAGAAAGTTATTTTTTGATCGTCAGGACAGTGCCGACTTGAAAGATATCTTTGTATCACTAGATATATGTTAACAGTGTAACATCCCCATATGTCTGTGTAGCTGTAACATCAACATATGTATGTGTAAAAGTGTAAACAGTACTTCTAAAATGTTTTAGTCCTAATAGGGGAATCATCTCAGCACCGTAACGCTTGTTACCATGGCAACAACGCAGCCCTTCAGCCCCAGTTGGCCAACCAATCAAGCAGATCTCAGTGAGCAGACGCTGGGGCTGTTCACCTTAATTTGTTACGTCATCCTGTCTGGGACCATCAGCTTCATCGGCATCATCCTCAACATCGTCTCCATCTCGGTCTTCGTCAAAATGGGTTTCACGGAGACCACGACCGTGTCCTTGCTGAGCTTGACCGTGGTGGACACGGGCATGCTGACCATGATGCTGGGCTACAGCGTCCTCTACAACCCGCTGCTGGTGCAGGCCATCGGCTCCGTGGAGCTGGTCAAGGCCGTAGATTACCTGGTCATCGGCTGGCCGCTGCTCTGTCTAAGCCGGACGTCTGGCTGCCTGACGGCCTTCATCAGCCTGGAGAGGTTTCTCTGTGTGGCCATGCCGCTGAAGGTCAAGGCCGTACTGACCCCCAGACGAGCCGTGTATGTGGCCGCTGGGATCTTTACAGCCATGGTGTCGGGGACGATTCCTGGTCTGTGCGCCTCTAGCATCGAGCAGGTCATTGACCCGCTGACCAACAGGTCCGTCCATAGACTGTACTACAGAGAGCACGGCTATTTCATGGACGACCTGTCCTTGTCTTTCAACGTCTTCACGCAGATGACGTCATTTGCCTCAGTGACTGTCTTCACCGTTGGTCTCATCGTTGAGTTCCTGAAAAAAAGCCGGTGGAGGAACTCCGTATCTGGGTCATTTAATTATATCTCCGTATCTGGGTCAGTTAATTATATCTCCATCTCAAAACGAGACAGGAAGTTGGTGAAGATGATTATTTTGGTCTCGGTTGTTTTCATCGCCTGTTCTCTCCCCTCAGTCGTCGGCAGCGTCGTCATGTTTGTCGTCGAGGACTTCAGCTTTTCTGGTCGGCTCAAAAATCTGCTGATGGGCACGTTCTCCACGTTCTTTGTCCTGGGCTCTATCAACTGCTCCGTCAACATCTTCATCTACTCACACATGAGTTCAAAGTTCAGGAAAACTCTGCTCACGATGTTTACATTCACTTCACACAGCAACAAAGTTCGCGGGGGTTGAACAATCTCCTCCAGCGTGGTCCTGTGGTCTAATGGGTGGGAACTAGAAGGCTGGTGTGGCGGACAAGTTCGAGCCTGCCCATCCAGAGTTTACTAGACCCTGCTGGTGTAGCTATTTTGTGAGTGTCAGATGATGTCAAGTTTTACTGGTGTCGACTCTGGTGGTGGTGACAACACCGCACAGTTGTTGACACAAATTGGTGACACAAGTTGGTGACACAAACCCGACACCCCAACACTGACCACATCATCATGTCTTACTGACCACACCAACAGGTCTCACTATACCTCCTACTTTGCTTCATGTCGAGACTGTAAAACAATCTGGAATGTAATATTTGATATACTCGATTGATTTCATTTGGGCAAAAAAAGCTGTTTAGGAAATATGTTGAAATATTTATTTTTACTATTAACTATTGGCGCCATTTATCTTGATATATTATTTCTTGTCGCAATATATTTCTGTAAAATAAATTGGTGTGGGTGGAGAGAGCTTATTTCTGGCCAACGACCATTTAAAATACATTCGGCCTAAATGTTAAATGTTTTTATTATGCTAATCTACCGTAGGTATTAAATCAATCTGTACACCAATGTACGTCTCTAATGTAATCAGTTCAAATATGTCTAATTCATTAATGATATTTTATTAAAAAAAAAAGATTCAGCCTTTTCCTAGCCACTGTAATGCTCTGTGTCACCTTTACTCGACAGCTTCACTCAACACTCGAAGATCAGAAGATAAATGATCACCAACTAATTGAAATGTTTCACACAAAATCTGATTGTGTAATCACGTGGCTTTGTCTAACACCACAAGAGCTTAACGTGTCAGACAAGAAATCAAGATTAAAACCCCTAATCTTCCCAGCCTTCCATTGATATAATCCGCAAACAGACGATCACAAGAAACGAGTGACAGTAGAAGTGTTGAGCTCGGCTAACTAGGGGAAACCATTCTGTCTGGTGTTGTTGTCTGTCTTGCCGAGGTTGTCTGTCTTGCTGGGGTTGTCTGTCCTGCTGGGGTTGTCTGTAGAAACACGGTTATGATTTTAAATATTCCTTACAGTTTTCACATCGTTGCATATGTGTAATATGAGACGAATAATTTGCTTTTTAAAACAACCGCGGTAGTATTTGTAATAGGCCGACCTGACGGGTCACGATGACATAGGTCGACCTGACGACCCACAATTTTTCCTGTGTTTTCATGTCCTGCCACTGTACCCTGTGGACCGCACGTGAGAACCGCCGTGTTTCTGACTGTCTGGCCGGTCTTTATAAATAATTCAAATATTGTTGTTGACTTTAGAACTTACTCATAAACCCAAGATATACGTGTTGTTTGTAGGTAGATAATAATTAAATTCGACAATTCTTATTTTTAAATGTTTCAATAAATTCGTCAACTAAATATACACAAATAATAATGTCAACGATTTAGATCTTAACAATTATGTATTTCCCTTTGCGTTGATTGGATGAAAAGAATTTTAGAAATATCGAATAATTTAATGTGACTCGTTGAAAATCATTGGCAACAAGGATGGATAAAGACGACACAGGATGTTCTGCCCTAAAGGTATGATAGAGGCAACAAGAAATTGGCCTAAACTTTGAGGTAATTGCTTTCAGTTTTGGATAATTTCTTGAGACACAGGCAAGATCTGTAACTCTAAAATGGTCGGGGAAGTTGTCAACGATATTTGAGTTGAAAATTGGTGAGACCCACATTTGTTAACTCAGGAAAGTGGGCGGAGCTTGTGTCCACGGACGGCCGTGAACTTGGGAAATTGAAATTGATTTCGTTTAAAGTTTAGCCCGATAGGCATAGCCCTGAACCTCATTAACATCGCCGTGTTCTGGTATAATTAGCCCGATAGGCATAGCCCTGAACCTCATTAACATCGCCGTGTTCTGGTATAATTAGCCCGATAGGCATAGCCCTGAACCTCATTAACATCGCCGTGTTCTGGTATAATTAGCCCGGTAGGCATAGCCCTGAACCTCATTAACATCGCCGTGTTCTGGTATAATTAGCCCGATAGGCATAGCCCTGAACCTCATTAACATCGCCGTGTTCTGGTATAATTAGCCCGGTAGGCATAGCCCTGAACCTCATTAACATCGCCGTGTTCGCCAAGCTCGGCTTTCACGAGAGCACCAACGTCTCACTGGTCTTCCTGGCCGTGGCAGACATCAGGATCCTGCTGACCATGCTGACCATGCTGGACTACAGGTCTCCTACAACCCCTGCTGACCATGCTGGACTACAGGTCTCCTACAACCCCCTGCTGACCATGCTGGACTACAGGTCTCCTACAACCCCCTGCTGACCATGCTGGACTACAGGTCTCCTACAACCCCCTGCTGACCATGCTGGACTACAGGTCTCCTACAACCCCCTGCTGCTCCGTGCCCTAACCGACGTCGACATGTTTGCCGTCGTCTGCGGCTGGACCATGTCGGCCCGGATCGCCGGATGTCTGACCACCTACATCAGATCGCCGGATGTCTGACCACCTACATCAGATCGCCGGATGTCTGACCACCTACATCAGATCGCCGGATGTCTGACCACCTACATCAGATCGCCGGATGTCTGACCACCTACATCAGATCGCCGGATGTCTGACCACCTACATCAGATCGCCGGATGTCTGACCACCTACATCAGATCGCCGGATGTCTGACCACCTACATCAGATCGCCGGATGTCTGACCACCTACATCAGATCGCCGGATGTCTGACCACCTACATCAGATCGCCGGATGTCTGTCTGACCACCTACATCAGGACTGTGACACCCCCACTACCCCCCCCCCCCCCCAACCACCCGTACCGCACACCCTCTACTACACTATATCAGTCTGACCTTTATTTCTAAATACGTCACTTACAAGCTGTATAACCATGTGACTACTAATATCAACAATCGATACTTTAAAAGTAGTTTAGACCCGTTCATCCGAGAACTACATTTAAATACCTACATTATTATTAAAGCTATGGAAACATAATACTTAATATTTAAGCTAATAAATAAATTTAAAGTATCTGCTCCGTCCGTGAGAGTAGAGAGGCTATTGTAATATAGACGGGGCAACGCCTAGCCGGGACGGATGATTTAAAGCCGTCACAGCTAGGGTGGCTCCGGCTATATTTTGGCATTTACATCTTAAAGCTTCTATAACTTCGTGTGTGCCTACATTAGCGGGCAAAAAAAAATCCTAGTCGTGAAAATGTGTTTGCTCTTGTCATCTTTAGCATCAGTTTGGCCATCACAAATTTTGTCGAGCTGGCCGTGTTTGCTCTTGTCGTCATCTTTACTGTTGGCTTGATACAGAAATTTGTGGACATTTCCAAGTGGCGTAAAAACTCGTCATCTGTTTCTAAAAATAGCAGCATATTTACACGAGAGGAAGTCTTGGTTAAAATGGTTCTACTGATATTTGCGGTGTTTATCGTCTGCTCATTTCCTGAAGTTGTCGGCACCATTGTCATGTTTTTTCTTAAAGAGTACAGTATCAAAGGGAGAGAAATCAATATTTTCCTGGCCACTTTCTCTGTGTTTTTCAACATTACCTCCCTTAACTCTGCAGTCAGTATTTTGATTTACCTGAAGATGAGCTCCAAGTTTCAGCAAAGTTTACGTTCGCTCATCCCAAACTTTTGTTGGCTGACCACTGGCCAGCCTGGGATCTTGCAGTCTACACCTCACAGCTGAATGCTAGTGGTTACTGTGAGTAAAGTTACCAAGAACTTTCTTGTGAAGGACAATCTAACTACAACATTGCCTTTCATATCTGGATACCAAGGCTCTGTCAGATGTGATTCAATTGTTAATTTTTTTTTTAAATCGTCATACCCACACATTTAAATACAATCAGATACTCCCTCCCTCCACACGACTGCAATGTGACTCGACTTAAATTATGGCATCCAAATGGCATCACTTTTGCATTACGACCCACTCCTATCTTTGTATTTCCTCACAACAAAAGCTTTTAAACCAAGAAACTGCAAGCCTAGCAAACTGGAAAACCTATGTGAATGTTATTGTTGGAGTCTACGACTAATAAATATTCTGAACAGAACGAATCTTTGTGTGTGTGTGTGTGTGTGTGTGTGTGGAGGGGGGGGGGGGTTACGTGACGTCAATCTATTTAAAAACAAATTAAACCCCGTCCCCCTATGTGCTACTCTAGTGTCACCGTCCACCTATGTGCTACTGTAGTGTCACCGTCCCCCTATGTGCTACTGTAGTGTCACCGTCCACCTATGTGCTACTGTAGTGTCACCGTCCCCCTATGTGCTATTGTAGTGTCACCGTCCCCCTATGTGCTACTGTAGTGTCACCGTCCCCCTATGTGCTACTGTAGTGTCACCGTCCACCTATGTGCTACTGTAGTGTCACCGTCCACCTATGTGCTACTGTAGTGTCACCGTCCACCTATGTGCTACTGTAGTGTCACCGTCCACCTATGTGCTACTGTAGTGTCACCGTCCACCTATGTGCTACTGTAGTGTCACCGTCCACCTATGTGCTACTGTAGTGTCACCGTCCACCTATGTGCTACTGTAGTGTCACCGTCCACCTATGTGCTACTGTAGTGTCACCGTCCACCTATGTGCTACTGTAGTGTCACCGTCCACCTATGTGCTACTGTAGTGTCACCGTCCACCTATGTGCTACTGTAGTGTCACCGTCCACCTATGTGCTACTGTAGTGTCACCGTCCACCTATGTGCTACTGTAGTGTCACCGTCCACCTATGTGCTACTGTAGTGTCACCGTCCACCTATGTGCTACTGTAGTGTCACCGTCCACCTATGTGCTACTGTAGTGTCACCGTCCACCTATGTGCTACTGTAGTGTCACCGTCCACCTATGTGCTACTGTAATGTCACCGTCCACCTATGTGCTACTGTAGTGTCACCGTCCACCTATGTGCTACTGTAGTGTCACCGTCCACCTATGTGCTACTGTAGTGTCACCGTCCACCTATGTGCTACTGTAGTGTCACCGTCCACCTATGTGCTACTGTAGTGTCACCGTCCACCTATGTGCTACTGTAGTGTCACCGTCCACCTATGTGCTACTGTAATGTCACCGTCCACCTATGTGCTACTGTAGTGTCACCGTCCACCTATGTGCTACTGTAGTGTCACCGTCCACCTATGTGCTACTGTAGTGTCACCGTCCACCTATGTGCTACTGTAGTGTCACAAGTCGACGATAGGCCACGTGATCACGTGATACAAAAAGTTTTTTCTTTAACAATGAGCAGGACATGTTCTAGAAGTTTGGACCTGCAGTCCAGACTTCTAGAACATTCCTGCACGGAAACAACTTTAATCTTCTGCACGATGTTCCTCTAAAGGCGTGACTTCCAGTGGTACTAGCTCAAGAAAATGACCAGTAACATAGCACTATCGACAAATGATAAGACTACAGATAAAATAGCATGTACAACATATGAGGTCTCTGTCATGAAATGTTTGTACACCTTCGAAAGTTAATGATTTATTCAAGATATGATTTCAAATTGTAAGTGAACTCTTTCATTGAATTTTAAAAAAAAAATTCTTTTGTAGTAATTGAAAAAAAAAGTAAAATCCCTCAACAAAGTTGTAGAAAAACTCGACAGTTTATAATTTTGTAATCATCAATAAAATAAAATTATAGACACGGCAGACCTAAGCAGGACGTTGATTAAAAATAAATATAGACAAGAGATACCTTGTTTAAAAATGATGAACTGAAATTATTTAAATTTTAAGTCTCTGATTTTGTTTATTGCTTTAATCTTATACTATGTCACATATTATAAGGCGGGGACAGCATAACATATAATTTAATTGTTCAATGCTAAAAAAAATATCCTTTCATGGATTATAAAAAGCGAATTAAAAATGGTTTAAGTTGCTTATTGTTCTGTCATTGGTGAGTTGTTTTAAGGGGAGGGTACGGTGGTGGGTAGCTTGGAGGGGAGACTGAAGGAGGTAGAGTTGAAGGGTCGAGTCTTTGTTCTGATACTGGACTGTTCATGTGTAGCCACTGTAGGGACTGTTCACATGTAGCCACTGTAGGGACTGTTCACATGTAGCCACTGTAGGGACTGGGACTGTTCATATGTAGCCACTGTAGGGACTGTTCATATGTAGCCACTGTAGGGACTGTTAACATGTAGCCACTGTAGGGACTGTTCATATGTAGCCACTGTAGGGACTGTTCACGTGAAGCCACTGTAGGGACTGGGACTGTTCATATGTAGCCACTGTAGGGACTGTTCATATGTAGCCACTGTAGGGACTGGGACTGTTCACGTGTAGCCACTGTAGGGACTGGGACTGTTCATATGTAGCCACTGTAGGGACTGTTCATATGTAGCCACTGTAGGGACTAGCACTGTTCATATGTAGCCACTGTAGGGACTGTTCATATGTAGCCACTGTAGGGACTGTTCACGTGTAGCCACTGTAGGGACTAGCACTGTTCATATGTAGCCACTGTAGGGACTGTTCATATGTAGCCACTGTAGGGACTAGCACTGTTCATATGTAGCCACTGTAGGGACTGTTCATATGTAGCCACTGTAGGGACTGTTCACGTGTAGCCACTGTAGGGACTGTTCACATGTAGCCACTGTAGGGACTGGGACTGTTCATATGTAGCCACTGTAGGGACTGTTCATATGTAGCCACTGTAGGGACTGTTCATATGTAGCCACTGTAGGGACTGTTCATATGTAGCCACTGTAGGGACTGTTCATATGTAGCCACTGTAGGGACTGTTCATATGTAGCCACTGTAGGGACTGGGACTGTTCACGTGTAGCCACTGTAGGGACTGGGACTGTTCATATGTAGCCACTGTAGGGACTGTTCATATGTAGCCACTGTAGGGACTAGCACTGTTCATATGTAGCCACTGTAGGGACTGTTCATATGTAGCCACTGTAGGGACTGTTCATATGTAGCCACTGTAGGGACTAGCACTGTTCATATGTAGCCACTGTAGAAACTGTTCATATATAGCCACTGTAGGGACTGTTAAGATGAACTTGTCTCTACAACTTTTGGTGCTGACAACATACGACCTGGATGATCCACTACACATTAATTAATTAATTAGATAAGAAATTAAATATTTTTGGAGAGATTAATTCAAGTCAACTCGTGCAGGACATGTATTTAATGTTTTAATATCGCACATAAATCAACGTCAAACAAGCAATGGCATAAGCAGAGTTATACAGTATTAGCACGTGATCGTCAAAATATAAAAATATATTAAAAAGTGCAAAGCAGGGTGTGACCACAATGTGTGACTTAAACGAGTGACTAAAAGGTGTGACTAAAAGGTGTGACTAAAAGGTGTGACTAAAAGTGTGACTAAAAGTGTGACTAAAAGTGTGACTAAAAGTGTGACTAAAAAGTGTGACTAAAAGGTGTGACAATTTTAAAAGGTGTGACACAAACTCTCAGCTTACACTGGCGTGTACTTATAAAGTATGTGCCTCTCTAGCTAAACATTGACTCTCTACTGTCGTGGTGTAAAAAAAATTAGTTCCTGACAATTATCCTAACACATTTGAAAAACACAAAGCTAAAATATTCTAGTTTCAGCACACATATATTTTTACCACTAATGTCTTCGTAACATTTAGTAACACTGTAAACTAAGAAAACAAAAATATCAAAACATATAACATAAATATAAATTATAAATATTGCAATCATCAGTGATGTTAGAATGATGTCTTGAAGATGTATCGATGACATGTCGGTGTCACTTTTGTCATGAAGATATAAACGTAATGGAAGTTCTCGATTTAAAGCTGATGTTACAATTTCTATGGACGGCTATGAGAAACAGTTATAAGCAGTGTGTATGGCAAAGATTATTTCACATGTTTCTCCCAATTAAAAGTCTTAGCAGACATCGCAGGCAGACAAACGATTTGAGCCGAATTTTGTTGACAGAAATTTTCAGTTTGTAATCGGAGCTAGCGGCATCAATCCGCACAGAGACACAGAGCGCCAGCGAGATTCGAACACAGCTCTGTAGGACGGGCGCAGTAGAGTGGAGCTGTCTCAGACACACGGAGAACCCGAGGACCACCGAGCCCATGTGAGCTGTGTTGGTCAGCACGTGCTGTAGCGTGCAGACCACGAGCACTGGGCAGGTCCAGCAGAGCATGAAGAAGATGTAGTCAATGTTTGCGTCAGGCATTCTAGGCTTCAGGCGAAGCTACTGTAGTCGGCAGGTAATATCATAGTAGGCGTCAGCCATTTTTGCGTCATGCAATTTTGGCGTCAGTAATTTACTTTTGGCGTCATGCATTATTCATCGAACACCCCTAAAGTTGTGTGTATTCATCAAACACCCCTGACGTGCGCCCCCGAGGTCTTGTCGCATCAAATGTACAGCTTGAATCCCTGTAAACCCCATACGGTGTGTGAGTGCGTGAGTTTCACGTGAGTGACAGACACCTTTGTGTGAGAGTTTCACGTGAGTGACAGACACCTTTGTGTGAGAGTTTCACGTGAGTGACAGACACCTTTGTGTGAGAGTTTCACGTGAGTGACAGACACCTTTGTGTGAGAGTTTCACGTGAGTGACAGACACCTTTGTGTGAGAGTTTCACGTGAGTGACAGACACCTTTGTGTGAGAGTTTCACGTGAGTGACAGACACCTTTGTGTGAGAGAACTTGAATCTGCGTGTAATGGAACAATACACCACTGCTTTATATTCTTCTAATTTATCTAAATCATCTCAAAGAAAAAATGTAATATTCTTCTAAATCATCTCAAAGAGAACACTTAACTCCAACTCAGATTTAAAATATTTTTGCGAGAGAAGTCACATTGGGTTAAAGTTAAGAGCTCTCCTAGACAAAGAAATCAGAAGATGGTGTGTTTTTTATTTTTGTTGTAGGTATTTAACACAGATTTCTACTGTAATAGCTAACGACCTGTTCAAACATTTACATTGCACTAAACAAACTATAGGAGAAAAGTTTATCTGATAATTTGTGTAGCCTTGTGCCGTGTAATAATGTGGTATCAATGGAGAATCGAACCAAAGTTAATTTCACTCAAATTTGACTGAGAGTTTCACGTCAAATGGCCGGAGATTTACATCCGTTTATCGATATCGACCTGTCCGATAATTTCATCGATACAGTACGTCATCGTTAGTCGAGCACGTGCAGTTAATGTTTGTTGTGCAATTAGACCAACATTTTATGTAGGTGAGCAGGCACAGTCTTTGTGTTTAAAACTCGAGATTATTCTAGCGTCAAATTATTTCGTTGACGTTGGGCTAATCAAGGTTCTGTCTTCAGTGAGACTAGCCCCGGGGGAAGGGGGGGGGGGGAGTAACCTTATTAAAATCTGCTCTCAGATTAAATGTTACGGATGTTTTTCTGGGGGCCGGGGGCAGAGATTATACAGGGGTGCATCATGAGGTCGCAATGTTCAGTCATTACGTCGTGATGTAGGTAAATGTTCTACTTAACGACACTGAAGTATAAATGGTGCCAGTGATGGCGGGCGGCGTTATAGACAGTAGCTGTCATTTTCTACAGACAACAGCTGACATTGTCCACAGACAGTCATTTACATTGCTCTTTGTCTTCATAGAAAAACATCATGTACTAGTGTCCACAGCAAGAGTTCAACATTCCTTTTCTTAAATGCCGCCATTTTGACGTGACCCAACAGTTACAGTAGACCACACGACGTTTACACGGGGTCGGTGTGAGTCAGTTGTATTCATACAAGTCAGGACAGCTTCACACGTGAGACAGTCTTGATATAAGGCTACTTCACACGTGAGACAGTCTTGACATAAGGCTACTTCACACGTGAGACCGTCTTGACATAAGGCTACTTCACACGTGAAACAGTCTTGACATAAGGCTACTTCACACGTGAGACAGTCTTGACATAAGGCTACTTCACACGTGAGACAGTCTTGACATAAGGCTACTTCACACGTGAGACAGTCTTGACATAAGGCTACTTCACACGTGAGACAGTCTTGACATAAGGCTACTTCACACGTGAGACAGTCTTGACATAAGGCTACTTCACACGTGAGAGAGTCTTGACATAAGGCTACTTCACACGTGAGACAGTCTTGACATAAGGCTACTTCACACTTGAGACAGTCTTGACATAAGGCTACTTCACACTTGAGACAGTCTTGACATAAGGCTACTTCACACTTGAGACAGTCTTGACATAAGGCTACTTCACAGATGTAGCAAGCACATTTTAGCGGACTGTTTTTGGTCCGATAAAAACCTGATAATGATGAGATAGACTACTCGTAGTTGTCATGTAACATTTCGTACGATCGAATTTATCGTCCTACAGCCAGGACTTAACATTTTGTCTATCTGTCAGTCCGCCGTGATGGAGGGCGCCGACTATTTGAACGTGACGGAGCGTATGGAGGGCGCCGACTATTTGAACGTGACGGAGCCTGAGGACGACCCGTTCCTGATCAGCGCCGACCTGCTGCAGTGGTTTACACTCGTCAACTACGTGGCGCTGTCGGGCACCATCAGCTTCATCGGCGTCATCTTCAACATCATCAACATCATCATCTTCATCAGACTCGGCTTTCACGAAACGACGAACATTTCCTTCTTGAGCCTGACCTTAGCGGACATGGGTGTGGTGCTGATGTTGGTGGGCTACAGCATCATCTACAACCCCGCGATGGTTGGCGCGGTGCCCACCCCCCAGATCATCGACTCTGTGGGTTACATCCTGTTCGGGTGGCCGTACGCCTGTTTTAGCCGTATAGCCGGCTGTATGACGGCCTTTATTACCGTAGAAAGGTTTCTGTGTGTAGCGATGCCCCTCAGAATAAAAACTCTGGTGACGCCACAGAAAACCATTCTTATAGCGGCATCGTTTTTCGTCATTCTGTTCGCCAGCGTCGTCCCAGCCTTCCTGGCCTCACGACTTGACCGGGTGTTTGACCCGAGCATCAACCAAACCGTGGTGGGGCTGGTCTTCTGCCCGGACACGCCCACCCTGGAGAACGCCTCCCTGACGTTTAACGTGGCCGTGCAGCTGGCCGTCTTCATCATCGTCACCGTCTTCACCGTGGGCCTCATCCGGACGTACGTGCGGAAGTCCGAGTGGAGGAACTCCATCTCGTCCTCACAGGGCAGCAAGTCCATCTCCAGCCGGGACAAGAAGCTGGTCAAGATGGTCATCTTCATCTCGGTCATCTTCATCGCCTGCTCCATCCCTGGCGTGGTGGCCACCTTCCTCATGATGTTCATCAAAGACTACAACATCCTGGGCCGCTACAGGAACATCTACATCGCCACCTTCTCCACGTTTTTCCCCATTGGCGCCATCAACTCGACCGTCAACATCTTCATCTTCCTGGACATGAGCTCCAAGTACCGGCACATCTTTCTCTCTATGTTTGACCTCAGGTCAGTCGCCAGATTCGACACGAAATCTAAGACTTAAACATTCATGGTTACACTATACTGGTATGGTTTAAATTTAACAACTTAAAGATTAATTGTTAAACCACATTGCAATGGTTTACAATATTTTAGACAATGGAGGAGGTCGAGTTTGATAAGTTGGATTCAAGCATCATTGTCGACGTGGATAAAAACGTGTTCTTTTCTTTTTACATTTTGCCATCGAAGCGGAGGTAAAAAAGTACATACAAAAAAGACAACAAAAGAAAACAACAATGAAACAGAAAAAAATACAACAAAACATAAGCCTGTAATTCAGAAATTTAATACTTTTAGAATCAATCTTTCAGAAATTACAAATCCGGAGAGCTTAAAAATAGTTTTTGAGTTTAAGTCTACATTTCTGTTTATTTTTATCAATCTTAAGTTATAACCTGAAGTTTCACTTTTGTAAGACATACATTGATTGCCCCAACATGAACTCCGTGATCCATCTATCTTCTGAAAACCGCACATTTTAGTCATTTGTTCTTAAAACTTTGTCGATAAAATAAAAAAATAAAACTGCATGACGTGGTTGTACTATTTTTTTTTTACATTTGTTTTTGATAAAATGTAAACATACATACTTTGTTTGGCTTTGTAAAATTGAGTTTAGTTACCGAAAAAACTTAAAATATCACAAACATCCACTTTTAATTGAAGTCCGTCAAATATCAAACAGTCAGGCTATCTTAACTGCATCTATTTTAATAACATCGCGCCAGATTAAAAAAAAATAATACAAAAAACATATAACTTATTTCTTCAACATCCCATGTACCTGGGGTAGTTGGTGAGTTGTGTTAAATAAGACGACAGGCTGACCACTTGAAAATTAAATCTATGAGACTCTGGTCATTCTTGTGTTAAGTAAGACGACAGGCTGACCACTTGAAAATTAAATCTATGAGACTCTGGTCATTCTTGTGTTAAGTAAGACGACAGGCTGACCACTTGAAAATTAAATCTATGAGACTCTGGTCATTCTTGTGTTAAGTAAGACAACAGGCTGACCACTTGAAAATTTATTCTAAGAGACTCTGGTCAATCTTGTGTTAAGTAAGACAACAGGCTGACCACTTGAAAATTTATTCTAAGAGACTCTGGTCATTCTTGTGTTAAGTAAGACAACAGGCTGACTACTTGAAATTTAAATCTATGGCCATGTTCGTCTAAACCTCTATTTTTTTATTCACCTGTATGTCCATTAAATTGCAGATGTATTGATGTCTAAATAAGGAAAATATGCGGGAAATGAAAAACACATTAAGCTTAACATTATATATATATATATATATATATATATATATATATATATATATATATATATATATATATATATATATATATATATATATATAAATTAGTGTTTCACTTTGTCTTTTATGCATTATTACACCATTGATCCGGTTTTAAGCATATCCCAGCAGAATGTCTGTGTACATTTTAAAAGTATGCCCCCCCCCCCCAACAAGGGCCTTAATTTAATTTAATGGAGAAACAATACATGAATTAGCAAAACTATCGAGTTATCTCCCTTTGTCCGATAAGCATACCTATGTTCCAACCAAGGTTTTGGGCATACAATATTTAAAATATTGGATGGTTGGCGCCCGGCGCAAGTGTGCGCCTGTACGTCCCGAGTTCTGCCGCAATTCCATTGCACCAGGTTTCCGTTGTTTGGGCGCCCAAACTGCATCAACGGGTCCTCCGACGCCCCTACGGTCTTCTTACCCTAAGTGCCTCGGGTATACGAATGAACAACGTTGCGCCTACTTTTTTATTGAACGCCATAGACAAGGTATGCGGTGGGCTACTCCAATCGATGAATTAGCAGACACAAGGACGACTCTAATGAAAACTGCCGATCTAATCCACCACCACTTTTGTAACTCTAGCCCTAACTCATCAAAGTGGGTGGGAAAGGGGGGGGGTACTCTGACTAGTGACCTAATTTTGTTCTTCCATCTAAGCTCATATTCCTTAATGGACGTCTTGTATAAGACAAAAGTTGATGTCATGGTTTTATCTGACACAGTTGCTTGCTGGACGGGCACATAGAAGTCAGGTGTTGAGTCCCAACGGTAGGAGGTCGAGCCTAACCAAACAACTGTCTCGTGACTTCAGTAGATCACGTGGTACAGGCCATTGTTAACTGAACTTGTCAGAGACTCGTCTTGAGCGACTGAAGGTTGGACCGTGATGGAGAACACAGAACCCACCTGAACATTTAATTTTTTTATGAAGCTTGTGGCACGCCAGTTGCTCATCCACCAATGTTAAATAGTTTGCTGAGAGACAATCCATTTATAATAGTTGAGGACGGTCAGTTAATTTACAATATTTAGTTTGCTGCAAATAATTTACAATTTGATGACTGTCAATTAATTAGAATTTGATGACCGTCAATTAACGGACAACTAGTTGTTAGTGAGGAAGCAGAGCAGTCAGGCTAGAGACATGGATGGACCAGGGTTAACAACAACTGAAGCTCCAGAACTTGCCAGAGTCCTGCATAGATTGATGGATGATGAAACTTGTAATTTGTTTTCTTTCTGGGCGCTTGTAATTATATCTGGAGCTATCAACTCGCTGAGTATACTTTTCAACAGTACAATCATCATCGTCTTCATCAAACTGGGCTTCACCGATACCATCAACATCTATGGTGGTCATCTACAGCCCTGAAATGACACAGGATAAGTCAAACACAAAAATTATCCGTGCTTTTACCTATCTTCTATTTGTTATATTTAGCCGTATTTCCGGTTGTCTGACAGCTTTTATAAGTCTGGAAAGATTCCTCTGTATAGCTGTGCCACTGAAGGTCAAGGCCCTCATCACACCAAAGCGAACAGCCATGGTTTCCTGCGCCATTTATGGCTGTATGTTTTGTAGTGTTATACCGGTATATGTATGTAATAAAATTGGACCGAAATTGTATACCGACCAAAATTTAACTTTAATTGGATTGATCTGAAAACACTGACGCGATAGAAAACATCAGTTTGGCCATCACAAATTTTGTCGAGCTGGCCGTGTTTGCTCTTGTCGTCATCTTTACTGTTGGCTTGATACAGAAATTTGTGGACATTTCAAAATGGCGTAAAAACCTGTCATCTGTTTCTAAAAATAGCAGCATATCTACACGAGAGAAAGTCTTGGTTAAAATGGTTTCTTAAATATCTGCGGTGTTTAACGTCTGCTCATTTCCTGAAGTTGTCGGCACTATTGTCATGTTGTTTCTTAAAGAGTACAGCATCAAAGGGAGGGAAACCAATATTTTCCTGGCCACATTCTCTGTGTTTTTCAACATTACCTCCCTTAACTCTGCAGTCAGTATTTTGATTTACCTGAAGATGAGCTCCAAGTTTCAGCAAAGTTTACGGTCGCTCATCCCAAACTTTTATTGGCTGACCACTGGCCAGGCATGGGATCGTGCAGTCGACACCTCACAAGTTTTCATTTCTGTGAGTTTTACCAAGAACTTATATGAGAGATGTCACTTGGAGTTAGCCATCCTTTTATTTACTTTTTCCTGTTTCAGTAATTTCGTACACTTTTAAATTTAGGAAGAAACGTTTATATATTTAATATGTTGTCATGTAATATCTTTAAGAGACAGGTGGATTATGGGAGTTTTCAGCAGTTGGTTCAACAAAATAAATTCATCACAACAAGCTTAAATATTTTTGTCAATCAACTACCAGTAATTTATCTGTCGACTAGCAGTAATGTATCTGTATGTATCGACTAGAAGTAATGACGATAGAGTGTAAAACAAACAAAACGATACTCACGATTTTCTGACAAACTAGTTCTACTGTTCATTGACCTTATGGACAACAAAACAACCGTAAAAACAAACAACTACTTTTGTTATACAAATACAAACACGTATTACCAAACGTTGTAATGTTTTAGAAGCTTTTATTTAGTTCGCAACGTCCATTTGTTTGTTTGTGGGTTTGTGGCAAATCTTGTAACTCAATTTTGACCCACTTCATTTGCAGCGATTTCGTTCAAACTTTACAGATACGTTCCACTTCGATGACAATACTTCTTTTTCTTCTTCGTTCTTAATTTTAGTGTTGGATGGGATTACCTCCAACACAATTAAGTATACGTGTCAACTGGTTATGCGCCGTTTAGGGCATTGACTCCGATTTCAGCCTGCTTTTCTTTTTGGATTTGCTTCCATAGCCTTTGTCCAACCAAGAACGAACTACAAGGCAGCAGTTGTTTGATTTTGGAGTTGTCTCTCCAAGAAGAGTGGCTGTCCACAGCTAACAAGCATCATCTGCCCTAGGGTTCGAACTCGAGACATTTCGGTTTAGCAACCATGAGCTTTACCAACTCGACCACTCCGACCCCTAGGTGACAATACAAGTCTATCTATTTTTAAATTGAATAAGATGTTTAATTGGTCATTACAATTAATTAAATAACAACATTAAATCACTCGTCCATTAACTTACTTTTGTGTGAGGCGCCCTTACATTATCAGTTCGCACTATTCATAGATACCAAATGTGTTTATAATTTTCGGTTGCAAGCTCACAGTTGAGTGCAGTCATGTTATGAGCACACAGTTGAGTGCAGTCATGTTATGAGCACACAGTTGAGTGCAGTCATGTTGTAAGCACACAGTTGAGTGCAGTCACGTTATAAGCACACAGTTGAGTGCAGTCATGTTGTGAGCACACAGTTGAGTGCAGTCACGTTATAAGCACACAGTTGAGTGCAGTCACGTTATAAGCACACAGTTGAGTGCAGTCATGTTGTGAGCACACAGTTGAGTGCAGTCATGTTATAAGCACACAGTTGAGTGCAGTCACGTTATAAGCACACAGTTGAGTGCAGTCATGTTGTGAGCACACAGTTGAGTGCAGTCACGTTATAAGCACACAGTTGAGTGCAGTCACGTTATAAGCACACAGTTGAGTGCAGTCATGTTGTGAGCACACAGTTGAGTGCAGTCATGTTATAAGCACACAGTTGAGTGCAGTCACGTTATAAGCACACAGTTGAGTGCAGTCATGTTGTGAGCACACAGTTGAGTGCAGTCATGTTGTGAGCACACAGTTGAGTGCAGTCAAGCGCATCACAAGACACACAAAGACAACAACAAACTTTTAACAAAACAGACATACACACCTTAATTTACATGTATATATATATATATATATATATATATATATATATATATATATATATATATATATATATATATATATATATATATATATATATATATATATAAAATAGTAAAATAGTTTTCAAAATACAGTAATACAAATTTGTAATACGGTACGCCAAATTTCCATTCAAAATAAGCTAGTACATTATATTTTATGCACAGTTTAGAACAGTTTTGCTATATCAACATTTTTTATTTATTGCGAGGTAAGGATTAGTGTATATAAAAAAATACCTACCTCCTTGGCGATTATTCAGCCAACCTCATTTCAAAACTGAAATCGGAAATGAATATAAAAAGTGTCTTCTACTAACAAACGCATTTGTAAGTGTGGCGATACTAAAGGGATGCAACACAATAATTTATGAACTTTGTAATGTGAACATTTTTGTCTGATCATAATAGTATGGCTACAGTGTACCAAATATGGGTATATTATTCTATTGAACCAGAATACGTTTGTAAGTATTTCAAGATTGAGTTCCTCAAAATTTGTTCGTATATTCTTATATAACAGCAAAACCTGGTCCAGTGCAATCAGGCTTTAAAAATTGCAGGTAAGTTTGTGACAAAACCGCACATCTTTGACGAAACACACATTCTTTAAAATTCTGTGAATTTGCCTCTTTATAAAATATGATATCAAATCATAGAATTCTGAAGGTGTTTAAGAGAGCGGAGTTAAAATAAATTTCCACTTCCGATTACCAGAAACGGCGCAAAAGTTGAAAAGAACTTCAATGTAGGTTAGAATTGTTATCTTTAAAATTTCGTCCACCTAATTGAAGCGGTACTAAAGTTATCGTGTTCATACACTCACAGACATACACACAGACATCTAAAGTACACCACTACAACACAAAAATCGTGTTTTTGTCAATTTTGCCTTCAAAGCTACCGTAACAAAAAAATAAATTTAAAAAAAGTTAAATTTGAAAACAAAATTTCGACTCAGGTAGGTGTGAAACTTCTACTTTCGCACAGTATTACGTAACTCTATCACTGATAAATCTTACGTAACTCCCGAACTCTTTTGGGGTGGTTCTAGACTGATAAATTATTCGAAACTATAAACGATTATTAGGAACAAAAACTCTTCGTAGACTCGAATCTAATGTCTAGGGTTAAAAACAAATATGAAGACCTTCTGATACTAATAAAACTTTTAATCAATCTAAAACCTTCTAAAAAGCAAACAAGTCTAAATAATAAAATACTATGCAAAAAAATATACAATAATGAAAAACCCAACTACAATTTCAGGAATAACACACTGAAACTACTAACACTGGATAAGGTACCTAAGTTATCACCACAACCTACACGTTATTAAAATAAGACCCAGAAAAATACTGAATACACTGGAACTTTGAGATAATTACTGCTTAAAGTACAACATGGACTCGTGGCTCTCTCTCTCTCTCTCTGTGGGTGTCTAGTGGGCTCCTTGTGCTAGGAAAATTCCTCCTTTATATACTACTCCAAAATTATGGGATGTTGACACGAATGCCAAGGACCATTCGGGGATGGATCCACAGCACGAGTCACACGAACTCAGTTGTGAATACTATCACGTGCGTCTGGTGGAAAATTTCTTTAGTTTGAACAACAGATAGCTCAAGGCCATTTAAAATATTAATAAAATTAAACTATTAAAAAAGAAGACCTAAGTAGGTCACAACAGAAATAATTCATCCCTATTTGCGGTATATGAGGAAGTAGAAATAGACACAATGCAATTCGTTTAATCCCAATACAAGAAATTACAGGCTAGAAATGGACGAAAACATGTTGAAAAAAATCCTTCCATCATTATTGATGACGGATAAAAATCGTGTTTTTGTCAATTTTGCCTTCAAAGCTACCTTGACAAAAAAAAATAATAATAAATTTAAAAAAAAGTTAAATTTGAAAACAAAAGTAAAATTAAAATTTTAAGAATCAATTTTATAATATTTAAACGCAAAGAACTAAAACATATTTTGTGTGTTTAAGGCTACATTTCTTTTTATTTTCATCAAATTACAATACAGTTTTACTTCCATAAGGCAAGCATTGATTGGCTTTACACTACTTCCGTTATCGATTTTCTGAACATCCCCACTTTCTAGTAATTTGTACTTAAAACTGGGCTGATAAATTTTTTTATAATTCAAATTATACTTTTAAAAACAACATGGCCTAGTTGTGCCATATTTATTTACATTTTCTGTGACCAAATGAAAACAACTAAATTGTTTTAGCTTTAAAAAATAATTGTTTAGTTACTCGAAATATGTAAAAACATCAAACACATCCAATCTTTGTTCACGTCTGAAAAAAATCAAACATTCAGGTTTTTATAACCAAATCTACTGCATTAACATGGTGCTTGATTTTTAAAAATATTTAATGATCCTTTCGAATAATTTTCGTTTGTGTCCATTAGCAATTGAAATTAAAGCATAAAATAACTGTGACTTAGCAACACAGCTAATTTTTCATAATAATTTAAATGCTTTAGATGGATCGAAATGTCAGGCAGCATTCAAGTACAAAATGTTTCGCCTATTTCCAGGTGAGGGACGGCTACCTGGATTCTGAGATCTTATTGTGTATTTACTGTAACTATCCACATTTTACTCAATCACGAGCTACCATTTTTAAAAGTTGGGCGCAATTTTTGTGTCTGATGTCTTTTTCTACACAGTGAGATTCAGCTTTCTTGCTGTCAGTATCTGACCATTGCCCAGCTGTCAGTGGTTCATTCGTGTAACATCCAGCTATTGGTAGTTAAACTTAGACACTCCTATTAGTGTACATTTAATATTGGTGACTGAAATGATCTAAAAAAATGGTCTAAAGGTATAGGTATCACCTTAAAATTATTTTAAAAGCAAGAAAATAAACTACTACAATGTGCTAGAGAACTGTCACCTCACGAGAAGTTGGAGATGCTACTCCCCCCCCCCCCCACCTTTAGATTTGCTAATCTAAACATCCCAGTTAATGAGATAAATTTATAAAACATTTATTATACTGCTGCTGACGTTTATAAGTCATCTTTTGTACAAAATATGATTTATAGTTGATGTATAAATCGTTTTAATTATTGTGTAATTATTCAATCATCCAAACATTTTATAAAACCCAATTATTTTAAATTATATATAATGCGGATAAAAAATGAATATACTATAGAGCTTATACGTCGTTTAATTCATAAGCATAGAATTTAAAAAAATATCAGTCCCCTTGTACAGAAGAAAATGGGGACAATTAAAACAATCAATGGCCGACTTGTAATTAGCTGCTCTAGGGCTTTGACCTAAAACTGTTACACTGGAAAAGTTGTCTAGTGTTTTAGTCTAGTAATTACACGATCCACGAAATTTTAATTAACGGCGCCCAAGAAATAATTCGCAGGGTTGTTGTGACGACGATTTGACGATCGATGTCCTCAGATTTTTGTCTTAGAGTTCATCATCACATACTCTGGTAGGGGCATCAGGGACCAAATGAAGTCTTACAGTACATGTGTGGCGTTAACCGGCGAGGGCTGTCAGTGTGATGTAGGGCGAGCTTTAGAAAGTCAAATCTTCACGTTTAAACTGAGGTGAAATGAAATCTGTCTAGTGTTAATCAAAATCTCGGGTCACTAAAGAAGTTTGTCTTAATGTTTCCAACGTTTGGTTGTGGTTGTCATGGACTGACTGGCTGTCTGGATAGCTGACACGGGGCTCGTGTAGTGGACAACAGGAGTGCTACTGTCTCGTGTAGTGGACAACAGGAGTGCCACTGTCTCGTGTAGTGGACAACAGGAGTGCTACTGTCTCGTGTAGTGGACAACAGGAGTGCCACTGTCTCGTGTAGTGGACAACAGGAGTGCTACTGTCTCGTGTAGTGGACATCAGGAGTGCCACTGTCTCGTGTAGTGGACAACAGGAGTGCTACTGTCTCGTGTAGTGGACAACAGGAGTGCTACTGTCTCGTGTAGTGGACAACAGGAGTGCTACTGTCTCGTGCTATTGTCACTGTTTTTACATCGTGCGATTTGGTGTTTTAAAATTTTAAATCAGAATTAGGGCGCAGAGTGACCACTAGTTTTACCTTAGTTTTTTTTTTTAAATTCTAACCCAGGTGAGTAAAACAGTTATCACCTGTAGTGGGTGCAGGATGGCATGCCTGGGCGTGGACAGGTCAACAGTGACCAACAGTCTGGACCCCACAAGAAAGGAAATTGTACAAGTCGGTCTCATGGATGACGTCACGTTTGGTTATTTTGCTTTGGCCAGTTTGGTCATCATCGGTGGAGTTATCAACATTGCTGGTCTCATCTTCAACAGTATCAACATCATCGTCTTCATCAAACTGGGCTTCACCGATACCATCAACATCTCTTTGTTGAGTCTTGCCATAGCGGACATCGGTATACACATCACGATGATTGGCTATGTGGTCATCTACAGCCCTGAAATGACACAGGATAAAACAAACATCGAACTCATTTATGCCGTGAGTTATCTGATCTTAGGCTGGCCTCACGTGATGTTTAGCCGTATTTCCGGTTGTCTGACAGCTTTTATAAGTTTGGAAAGATTCCTCTGTATAGCTGTGCCACTGAAGGTCAAGACGCTAATCACAAAGAAACGAACAGCGATAATTTCTTGCAGTATTTATGGCTTCATGATTTGTAGTGTCATCCCAGCCTTTGTTGCCAACAAAATTGGACCAAAATTTGACACAGAATCGAATGTAACTGTGATTGGTCTAATTACAATTGATAATAGTGACGCTATAGAAAACATCAGTTTGGCCATCACAAATTTTGTCGAGCTGGCCGTGTTTGCTCTTGTCGTCATCTTTACTGTTGGCTTGATACAGAAATTTGTGGACATTTCCAAGTGGAGGAAACATGCGGCATCGGCTTCTAAAATTAGAACGCTTTCAACACGCGATAACGTGTTGGTCAAAATGGTTTTATTTATATCTGGCGTATTTATAATCTGTTCATTTCCGGGTGTAGTGGGAACGATTGCACTACTTTTCGCCAAGGATTACAACGTCAAAGGGAAAGAAGTCTATGTTTTCCTCGCCAGCTTCTCCGTGTTTTTGAACATCGCATCCCTGAACTCTACTGTCAGTAT
This sequence comes from Physella acuta, assembly GCF_028476545.2. Classification (NCBI taxonomy): domain Eukaryota; kingdom Metazoa; phylum Mollusca; class Gastropoda; family Physidae; genus Physella; species Physella acuta. The sequence continues at coordinate 465,085 of NW_026732486.1, forward strand.
TTTTATTTACCTGAGGATGAGCTCCAGGTTCAAACAAGTTTTCCGGGCGTTTTTTGTCAGCAGCGTCCCTGTGTGTGCCCCAGTTTATAAGGATTAACTTCAACTCTATACTAAAACAGTTGAAACCCAATTTTTATTCGTGTTGTTTTTTACTTTCTCGTATACGAAGTATTGTAATCGTGCAAAAAATGAAATCGAGATTTTCACAAATCTAGAAGTTTTACACCTCCCTGAGTCGGAAAAACATAGTTTTGCAATTTTGTCTGTGTGTATGTGTGTATGTCTGTGAACACGATAACCTGAGTACCGTTACAGCTAGGTTAATGAGATTTCATATATAAGAGTTGTATCGAATTTGTAGTTCAACTTTTAAGCGATTTTCGGTAACCGGAAGTGGAACTTATTCTTCTTTCAATTTTTCAAAAGCCTATAATTTGATTGCTGTTTCAGATAAATGAAATTTCACATGTAAGTAAAGTATCTAATTCTCTGCCTTCTTTCAACTTTTGAGTAATTTCCGTTGACCAGAAGTAGAAATTTACGCTATTTCCGATTTCTCAAACATCCCCCCCCCCAAAAAAAAAACCAACAAAAAAAAACCAACAAAGAAAAACAAACAAACAACAACAACAAAACAAAACGAATATGAATGTATAAGTACGAATATTCCGCACTATTAAACAGATATTGTTTGCTGTTCACTTGGTGCGCTATTCCTTTTTTCTTCGAGATTCTATTCTATTTTAAAAAGTTTAAGTAATTAAAAATGGATTAAAATCATGACTATACCCCGAGTTGCCATCCCCAGTAGTGTTATATACAAATATTCGATAAATTTTTACGGAATATCACTCCCGCTTAAAAAAAATTCTTAATAGTCACTGCCTTGTTCAGTAGATAATATAATGTACACAAACTTTAGTTTCCTTATTTTCTCGAACTGGAAAATGTGGCAAACGTATTGTAACACAACTGTTGATATTGGTAGAATTTAGATCTTATGACACCGTCGAAATAAAAATGTTGAATTTGAACCAATGGTGTGCGTTGTGATTTTCCCACTGTGTACATTAACTGAACTTTTTAAGAAAATGAACCAGTTTGCGTATTAAATCTATGTTTTATGGATTGAAACAATATTTTCGGGTTTATTTCTCGCAATATGATGCGAGTTTTATATTTGATGTGTAGCATTTACCTCTAAGTTAACCTCAGCCCTCCCCTCCCCCCATTTCCAGCCAGGACGTCGTAAAGAGAAGTTGTGGTAGTTTGGGTTGGTCTATGAACTTGGATTCATTTGGGATAAAAGGCGGGCGTAATGGCGTATTGGTTTGTTTTGTGCAGTTCAGCAGTCAGACAGTTTTCCAATGGGAAACATGATCGTATATATATATATATATATATATATATATATATATATATATATATATATATATATATATATATATATATATATATATATATATATATATATATATATACAATATATATATATAGACAATATATATATATAGACAATGGCCTCTGTGAAAAACCTATCTGTAAAGGTCCATGACTTATATGTTTAGTAATCAGCATATACCCGACATTGCCCGGGTTTAGAAAATGTAATTGCTTTACTAATGAACTCTAAACACAACCAACTAAATCCAAAACACAAATACAAATGCAAACACAAACAAAAAACAAACAAAAATACAAACGCAAACTAAACGCAAAGAATAACGCAGAACATAGACACGAACGTAAATGCAAACTTAAACGCATAATGCTCATAATTTAGCATGGGTCGCGGAAATTGCACCCTACCTGGGCGCCGGCGGAAACACCTGATTCAACTTAGTAAACGACTAAAATACCCTATCTTATCCATAAGCGATCGAACAGTTTAAACTGAACGTAGGCACCAGATCGCTCAATGAAGGCCCGGGGTGACAAACAGCACTCTCTTGGGGCGCCAGAGGACGCCCTGGATTCGATTTACTGAACAACTTAAGTAACTTTTTTACAGCTTTTCGCACTCTTTAAAACAAAAGTACGTAACCTAGCACTCACAGGATAGCCCAGAGCGCCAAAGCGCACCTTGCCGGGGTGAACGACTATAATACCCCAAGCTTATCCGCGAACGGAAAGATAGAGGTAAACATACAGGACATTTAGGAGCGGCTTCTAAACTGTTATTGATTAAAAATAATAATTAGTAAACAGTACGTTCAGTGTATAAAATAAATAAAAGGCAGTATTTAAAATATCCATGTTTTACCTACCACATTGCACTTAATCAATCAATGATAATAATGTTATTATTTTTTTCCCAACACCAAAACAAAGTAATAAAAAGTATCCCATCACCCCCCCCCCCCATGTTATTGTTTTTGTAAAGGGAAGTAATTGAGTTTTTGTAATTTACCAAGAGAATTAATTATTGCTAAATGACTAAAGGAAGTAATTTTCAGACCCAATTAGAATTTTTGTGAAGGGTGATACATTTTCTTTAATTTTGTTTACTGTGCATGCCGTCAATAAATACTATAAGTTTGGAAATGAAATTGGTTTTATAATACCTTCAATATTAGTTTTTTTAAATCATTAATTTCGATAATGATCACTTTAGATATATTACACTTTAGTTATATTACACTGTGGAGATAAAGGCGAGTTTTTTACTATATTATTTCGTACCACGGCCCGTCCGTCCGCCCGCCACATACAGAATTAGTAAATGACCATGACTTATATGTTTATTAAGCAGCATATACCCTGCTTTGCCCGGGTTTAGGAAATATATTACTTTTCTAATTAACCCTAACAACAATCAGCTAAAAACAAAACATAAACAAAAACAAACGCAAACATAACGTAAACGCAAATACAGACAAAAAAAAAACAACGACCGAAGACACAAACATAACGCAAACACAAAAGCAAATGCAAACGCAAATTTAAACATAAACACAAACACAAACGCCAATACAAACAGAAACATAAACACAAACGCGACGCAAACACAAACATAAACATAAACACAAACGCCAACACAAAAGCAAACACAAGCACAAACGCAAACGCCAGCGCTAACACAAACACAAAGATAGACATAAACACAAACCTAACGCAAACAATAATGTAGAAGATAAACACAAACTTAAATGCACACATAAAAGCATAGTGCTTACAGTATAGCCCGTAGGGCCAAACAGCACTCCCGTCGGAGCACCGGCGGAACCACCTGATTCAACTTAGTAAACGACTAAAATACCTCATCGTATCCAAAATCTATCGAACAGTTTAAATTGAACCTAGGCGCCAAAGCTCTCACGGGAAGGCTCGGGGAAATAAATAGCATCCTGTCGGGGCGCTGGTTGACGTCCGGTTAAGATTTAGTGTACGACTATAGTTACACATTTTATTCACAGACTATCGCATTTGTCAAAACAAACGCATGCACCATAGCGTTCACAGTATAGACCAGAGCGTCAAATCGATCTGTGCCGGGGCGCCGGCGGACACGCCTGATTCAATTTAGTGAACGACTAAAATATCCCAAGCTTGTTCGCAAACGGAAAGATAGAAGTAAACATAGAGGACATTTAGGAGCAGCTTCTAAACTTTTATTGATTAAAAATAATAATTAGTAAACAGTGCGTTCAGTGTTTAAAAGGCAGTTTTTTACCTACCAAATTGCACTTTATCAATCAACGCAAATTATATCTTTTTTTTTCCAATACGAAAACTAAGTAATAAAAAGTATTATTTCCCTGACTTAATGTTTTTTTTTAAAGGGAAGTAAAAAATAAATATTTTTTAAAAAATATCAAGGGAAGTAATTAGCTATAAAAGAAAAGAAGTGAAGTATTTTGTACACTTTAATTTTTGTGAAGGATGATACATTTTCTTTGACTAGTTTTTTCCTCGTGACGTTAATTAAATGTTAAGTTTGGAAATTGTAACTTGTTCTACAAAACAATCCACATTATTTTTTAAAATTATTTATTTAGATATTAAACACTTTAGGTGTATTACACTATGGCGATCGAGTCGAGTTTTTTACTATATATTTTCTATTGTCAATGTGCCCACCTCTGTCCATTTTCACAGAGCCTTAGAATCCTTTTGAGTTTTATATCTATATATATAATTCTCTTCTTGGAGACGCTAGAAAACAAGCTGTAAGCGCGCTCCCTACCACCCCACCCCTACATGGTCTGGTGAGTTGTGGTTCACGCTAAATGTTTACAATCGTAGAGCCGGGTTTAGAGACGGCTATTAGGGGCAGATAATTTAGTTTGAAACGATTTTAAACTTAGGGGAGGTAACTAAGAGGAGGCTTCTTTCACGGGGGGGGGGGGGGGGGGGGGTTGTGGGAAAGGAGGGTGGGGATAGTATTGTCCTTAACGACCTACTGATAGTGTTTTAAAGCAAATATTTTCAGTGGCAGCATTGGTACTGTCGAATTCACAAATTATGAATTACTGAAAATAAGAAAATAAAACAACTAAATAGTGGCGTATGATATGCCGCGGGTCGGCTCGTATTAGATATAAAGTTTCCCTTTCAAACCTGACGGTTTATGGGGCAAGTGAAGTAGAGTTCACTTGTTTCTTTGACCTCGGCATATAAAGAGATAGTGTGGTCAGCACTATGCCCGGCCTCCTTTACTATCCCTAATTTGAGTTAGGTACCTATCAGAGTTGGGTGGACTCAGGGACGGTCTACTGACTTGAACTCGGATTCGAACTCGAGACTTACGGGTTAGCAGTCCAGATATATTAGATATATTTAAGATATATGTCTAGCACATGACGAAAAACCTTTCACACAGATAGTCAGTAAATTCAAGAATTATACAACTGAGACCACTGTCTATGTACGGCATACACACATGTCATTGAGATGGTCAGTGAGGTGGACAGCAAATAGTGAAATTGTTGGAAAGTAAAAATAGAAGTTATTTATATAGTTTTAGAAGCAGGTAAAAATAACTGTATATTTTGCACTCCCCTTTATCAGCACGTACACATAAAACATTCGGTCTTTAGAGATACTTGACTTAAGAATGCCAGGGGTCGATTAACTTGTGATTAACGTTCTAATAAAAAAATAACCGGACAATTTTCTGTCGTTGTACACATAGAGGATCGAGACAACACCTCAGCTAAGATAAGGTAGAAATCACAAGGTGCTAAGGGTGTTTAAAGATCCAGCACATCACTAACATCACGACAGCACATCGCTAGCACATCACTAGCACCACGACAGCACATCACTAGCACCACGACAGCACATCACATTACTAACATCACAGCACATCACTAACATCACGATAGCAGCAGACAGTAGCACATCAGCAGTAGTGTTAATCTAGGCTACTTCTTGAAGAATTTGATGTAAGTTGAAATAGAAAAACGCAGGCTTTCTAGCCGTATAGTATTTTTGAAATACGTTAAAATAATGTAAATGGCATAGTTGCTATTATTTCTTTTAATTGTTATAGTAAATATTACGACGGTTTAATTGTTAACACTATGTGTTCAATAAAGCGGACATCAACCGTACAAAATTGGACAATTTTTGTGAAGACGAGATTGTTAGGTCTGGATATAATTACAACTAAAATTACACATTGAAACCGGTGAATGGAAGATAATCACATGGTAGATTCTATATGATAAACAAACCTCACATTTATTTTATAACATCCTGTAATTTCTTTCATACAATTATTTCAAGTCATGGTAATCATGCGGAAGAAATAAATAAAGTATTTTCCTTTAGTAACAATTTATTTAAAATAACAAAAAGAAATATATTAATACACAAGCAGATATTGTGTGATTTCAGCACAGCCTAGCAGTTGTTTAGTTTGTGACTGGAAAAGTTTATTAGCCTAACTTTATTTTGTCTAGCTGACAACGGTTAGCACCTTTTGGATCCATGCGACGTTAGCTCTATAGGATCGTAATTTAAGTGTCAGGATATCTACTTGCATAAATCTATACATACATTTTAGTTGTCTTCTGAGTGGCTAAAATATTTACTTTTAATTTTAATTTCAACCCGTGTTCAAAATCACCTTGAAACTAGGGTCAACGTAAGTTCATTACACTGTTAAACATGTTGGCAAATAAAACAGTGAGGGGATAATTTTAACACAAGATGGACGCCACAATGGACAGCAACAACTGTACACACCTGACAGATGCCCCATACATCAGCAGCAGGGGTCAAGTAGATTTTGGTTTAATGGACGAAGCGACGTTCAACATATTTGCTTTCGTTAGTTTAGTCATCATCGGTGGGGTCATCAACATTTCTGGTCTCATTTTCAACATTATCAACATCATTGTATTCATCAAACTGGGCTTCACTGATACCATCAACATATCTTTGTTGAGTCTTGCCATAGCAGACATCGGTATACACATCACGATGGTTGGTAACGTCATCACCTCCAGTCCAGACTTTCTACAAGACAAATCAAATCTGGAACTTGTTCATGGGGTGGGTTATCTCACGTTAGGCTGGCCTCACTTGATGTTTAGCCGTATTTCCGGTTGTCTGACAGCTTTTATAAGTCTGGAAAGATTCCTCTGTATAGCTGTGCCACTGAAGGTCAAGGCCCTCATCACACCAAAGCGAAAAGCCATGGTTTCCTGTGCTATTTATGGCTGCATGTTTTGTAGTGTTATACCGGTATACGTCGCGTATAAAATTGGACCAAAATTCAATATGGACATGAATTCAACGGTCGTTGGCCTTATAACGTTTGAAAACACTGACGCGATCGAAAACATCAGTTTGGCCATCACAAATTTTGTCGAGCTGGCCGTGTTTGCTCTTGTCGTCATCTTTACTGTTGGCTTGATACAGAAATTTGTGGACATTTCCAAGTGGAGGAAACATGCGGCATCGGCTTCTAAAACAAATACTCTTTCAAAACGAGATAAAGTTTTAGTTAAAATGGTTCTATTTATATCTTGTGTGTTCATAATTTGTGCATGTCCTGAAGTAGCTGGCAGTATTGCCGTTCTGTTCGTTAAAGATTACAGTGTCAAAGGGAGAGAAATCTACGTGTTTATGGCGACCTACTCTGTGTTTTTCAACATGAACTCCCTTAATTCTATGGTTAGTATTTTTATTTACCTAAAAATGAGTTCAAAGTTTCGCCAAGCGTTTTGGAGCTTGTTTCGATCAACTTTTTAATTTCGTAGATCTGCGACTCTGAGCGATTTGTTTGTGGTTTTTACATTTTGACACTGCTTCGAATTGTATTGTGATCACCTAAACTAATAAACACATGTGATAAGTTGAATAAAAAAGAATCGAATCTTGTAACATTATTTTCAAAACTTAAATTATTATACTGGAATCTTAAGTAGTTCATGAATGTTAAAATGAAAACGGACAAAGAATGGAGTGAGGAAATTAGGTGTCTCTAATTACACATCTACTGACTGGCTTGATGAGGTTCTAAAAGTTCTTTACAAAACAATTAGGCTCAACGTTTTAGAAGATAATTCGACACAACGTGCAAACGGCAAACTAATCTAGTAATGACTTGTGGAATTGTAATTGCCTACATTTACCTATATTCGTAGATTGGGGGGGGGGGGGAAGAGTACTGTTATCACAACCGCACTCTTGTTTCACTATTTCTAGTAAGGTGGTTGCGTTATGGACGTAATTGTTGTTGTGTGTGACTTAGATAGGCGTAGGTAGTACAAGAGGATTAGCGTGGGTGGGGAGATCTAGATGGGCAGCGTAATTAAACCATCGCTAATATCATACACCTGTACACTTTACGGAACTTAACATTGATGGAAAACTATGCTTAATTACAAATTAAGCCGTTTCAAACTAACCCAAATTAATGAACTAAATATATCCTAAACTAAATGATAAAACTTCTTTTTTCTAATCCAATGATAAACCTACACTTGAATTTTAACACTTAGCGTACTCCACAAATCTTAATTTGATTCGAACTGAAAACTAAACTATGTATAAAAGCTAATATGGTTGGTAATATAAATCTTAATTTAATTTTATGCGTATACCTTAATAACTAACTGAAACATAACCATCAAACAACCATAACTAAACATCACACTTAAAGTCTGGTATCCAAAACCTAAATTCTAATAAAAATTCCAAGCAAACGCCTGAGATTGAAACATAAACCAAAACAAAACGCTTTTCTAATTGTCTTATGTCCACGTTGTAACGCTGCGCATCAAAATTGAGTCAAGTCCCCCTATACGTGACTTTTGTAGATTTCGAAAAGATATTCGAAAGTTGGGTAGAGATGGTATCTGGATGAGCAAATATGGAATACCACCAACATTTATATTTATCACGCAGAACTTACACAAATACTCTACTTGTCAGAAAAGGAAAGTTAACACCCCATGACAGTGAAGACCTGCGAAAGTGATGTGTGTTTTTGCCAATGATATTTTTGATGGTACCTGACAGTATCATGCAGACGACCACAAAAAACGACACAGGAATCCGATGGTACTTCACTAAAACCTCTCGACTTTGCTGCTGACTTCACAAGGAACAACATGCCCAAACCAAACTTAATTGACTTTCTAAAGAAGTCTCCAAAGTAGCACTCAAATTAATAGAAATAAAACAGCGTCATCAGAATCAGTAAAAGCCAGGATCTTCCCATACAATTAAAAAGAAAAGAAGACATAGGATAGACCAAGAAAATCTCGTATCTTGGACGTGTGATCAACAAGGGAAGGGTGAGGACATAAAAGCCTTATCGACAAAGCCAGATGATCCTTTAACTCACCACGCCAAATATGGAAACTGCACAGCCTTGTCACTCCAGAGCGAGATAGAAATCTTCAATACAAAAGTTAAGGAAGTGTTGCTTTATGGTCCAGAGACCTGGAGGGTTAACAAGTCAGTTGCAGATAGAGTTCACACGTATATTTTTACGACACACCCTTAAAATAAGATGAACCGACAAAATTTCAAATGAAGACATGTGGCGAACAGAGCAACAGCCAATCAGACAAGGACATTAAAATTCCGCAAATGAGAAAGATTGGGTAGGAAAGAGAATAAAATCGTCAGGCAAGCGTTAGAGTAAAATTCCCAGGGGAAGGGGAGATTATGACGGCCAAAGAGGTCACGGAGAAGGACAGTGGAATGATAATCAATGGCTGCCAGGCTTAAGTGGGCTCAGAGTTGACCAAAACTGTGTCAGGTGGAGAAGTGTGGCTGCAGCTCTTTGCACCTCGGGGGCTCCAAGGGAGTAATCAGAAACTTATTTAAGTCCATGTAGAAATATTAATCTAACAAAAATTTAAAACTTAATTAACGATTGATAGACGGATATTGAAATTTGAATAGAAATGCTAATAAACAGAAAACCTAATCTGGTGTGTTAATATGTCTTTTACAATAACGCTAAACTAATCTGAGTTTACATTTTAGACTAAGAATATGTTCACTTCTACTATTAGATTAGATAAAAATATTATCAATGTTTATGAGTCACCGTGCAGTTTTCTTTTTGTGTGAAAAATTATTTGTTGATGACTTAAAATAATGCATATTCCTCCAACAAAAGCCAAATGAATTGACGATTCAGGTAGGACACCATGACCATGCCAGTAAATTTTATCACAATTTCACACACTGTTGGCTCTTTCAGTGTTTGTAGGAGTAACTCTCTCGAAGCCAGCGGTCCACGGGACAGAGAGATGGAGTTGATCTTTTTTCTGTGACCTCGGCGTATAAAGGGAAAATGTCAGCATTTTTTTCAGATTCCTTTATTTACCCTAAGGTTAGTCAGGTACCCATCAGAGCTGGGATGACTCAGGGACATCCTCTGGACTGCCCGGGATCCGAACTCGAGACTTTCGGGTTTAGCTGTCTTACGCTCTACCATCCGATAACGCCATCGCAAGTTTTATCTCAGCTAATAAATAACCTGGTCCAACTCACCTGGTCCAACCTCTGTAAGGCTTATGCCAATATCGAACACTTCAGTGTGGTTTGTAACGATCAATCATTGAACTGCTTTCTTCAAGTGTTGCCTCGTCCATATCAGGAAACAAGTTAATTAAAAAAGTCTAGTGACATTTGTGCGCAATTTCCTTATGTTATCTAAAAATAGCTCTGACGTATAATGTTGGGGTGCGTTCAAGCTAGAAGAACGATCGGTTTGTAGGTGTTTATGTAATTTTAAAATTTGTGACCGAACGAGAGGATATTTTTGAAAACTTTCTTCGGCAATATTGTTCCAAATTATGACAGGAATCGATTGGTACATGTTTCAAGTCGCTAAGTGGCCTGGTTGCCGAGATATGGGCCAAAAACTGAATTTTTTCGAGGTTTTTTGGCTTTTCCGGGAAATACATGAAAGAAACCCGGAATTTTTATGGCCTATGCTCATTCTGGTAACCTGCTTAACATAATTGCTTTTGGAACTAGTCATCGATATTGCTTCGTTGAGGAGGAGATACGACTTAAAGCCCGGACACACATTCATCCATACATTCATTCATCCATCCATCCATTCCCAGAAATGACGAGTTAATAAACGCAATTCTCCAGAATGGAAATTGCGCTAAAAAATATGTAGATTGAAATCATCAGTGTTTACTTTTTCGTTCTCAGAGCATAAAGAAAGGATTGTAAACTTGCTGAATAGTTAACATAGATTTTGATGGTATTCACAGTTTTACGGCTCCCTAATTTATCGTATATCTTAATATATACAACTTCATGTGAGCACTTCTCTCTCTCTCTCTCTCTCTCTCTCTCTCTCTCTGTCCGCAAAATATTTTCACAAGCTATGATATAAGTATATTCAGCGATTTATGGAAGACTTGATACGGACTTTTGTTGAAAATAATATGCTAAATGTTTTAAATGCATAAGCAACATTTTATTTAGAAAAGAAAAATATAAATAAAGGCATATTCGAATGTAGATAAACAATTTTAATTGTGCAACCGGAAATTTGTTGATAGTTGTGATAAGAACGCAATAAACAATGACGTCACTATGCCAAATTTTACACTAAGGAAAGAACACAAAACTAATGGCGTCCCCTTCCGATTTTAGAATATAAAGAAATGAACTATTTCATTCAAATTTGATTTAGATCTACGTATGCTATGAAATGTATACAATAACATTTTTTCGGCATAAACTTATAAAATGTACTTAATATATTTGGATTCTAGATCTATATCTAGACATTCTAGAGCTACGGAAAAACTAGACTTAAACTCTAGATAGATCTAGATCTAGACTCTGTCTATAACGTCGTATTTTACATAAGTGCGAACACATTAAAGAACAACATCAACACAGGACAGCATCGCTGTAAAGCAAGGTAGTTTTTAAAGAACCAGATAGACGTTTATAAAATAATAGCCATGTATGTCGCATCGTTGGAACTCATTAATTGGTTAAATTATTCACTTAATTGTTGGTTAAAGTCATCACTTAATTTTTTAATTACTTAGACGGTCTCTATACTGCGGGTATCAATTTTACGGAATTGGTCTGTTTAGTTAGGTAAAATTAAAGGTTTTCGATGCGAAATTAGCCGTGTGATTTAAACTTGTTATATATTTAAAACTGATATTACCACTTAATCATTCATTGTATGAAAGAAAATAACGTGTTAGTCTTTAATATAATAATTAAGCCCCGTTATTAGACTCAACTCGGGATCAATTCCAATTATTAACATTTTTGAAAATCTTTAAATGATTAATAAACGAAACTTTTTACAGCATTGAATGTATCACTGAATTTAATATCACTAGGGATAAAATTCACATCCGTACTGGTCACATTGTTCTTTATTTGTGGTACACAGCCACCACCGCTTATCTCAGCTCGACAGCTCTGGTACACCTGCTATAAGATCTAGTACACCTGGTATAAGATCTGGTACACCTGCTATAAGATCTAGTACACCTGGTATTAGATCTGGTACACCTGGTATAAGATCTGGTGCACCTGCTATAAGATCTAGTACACCTGGTATAAGATCTGGTACACCTGGTATAAGATCTAGTACACCTGGTATTAGATCTAGTACACCTGGTATAAGATCTGGTACACCTGCCATAAGATCTGGTACACCTGCCATAAGTTCTGGTACACCTGGTATAAGATCTGGTACCCCTGCTTTAAGTTCTGGATTAGCGACCTAGCTGATAGAAACTAAAACCAAAGGACTGATGAAAGACATGTATGACGACGGAGTGCCCCTCACGAATAGCACAGACAGAAGTAGCACAGGCTATGTACGTGTGGGTTTAATGGACGAAGGGACGTTCAACAATTTTGCTTTCGTTAGTGTAGTCCTCATCGGCGGGGTAATCAACGTATCTGGTGTTGTTTCCAACATTATCAACATCATCGTCTTCATCAAACTGGGCTTCACCGATACCATCAACATCTCTTTGTTGAGTCTTGCTATAGCGGACATCGGTGTACACGTCACGATGGTTGGTAACGTCATCACCTCCAGCCCAGACTTTCTACAAGACAAGTCAAATCTAGAACTTGTGCATGCTGTTGGTTATCTGATCCTGGGCTGGCCTCACGTGATGTTTAGCCGTATTTCCGGTTGTCTGACAGCTTTTATAAGTTTGGAAAGATTCCTCTGTATAGCTGTGCCACTGAAGGTCAAGGCCCTCATCACACCAAAGCGAACAGCCATGGTTTCCTGTGCCATTTATGGCTTCATGTTTTGTAGTGTTATACCGGTATATGTATGTAATAAAATTGGACCGAAATTGTATACCGACCAAAATTTAACTTTAATTGGATTAGTCTCCATAGAAAACACTGACGCGATAGAAAACATTAGTTTGGCCATCACAAATTTTGTCGAGCTGGCTGTGTTTGCTCTTGTCGTCATCTTTACTGTTGGCTTGATACAGAAATTTGCGGACATTTCGAACTGGAGGAAACATGCGTCATCAGTTTCTAAAAAAAGCACAATCTCAAGACGAGAGAAAATATTGTTTAAAATGGTTCTATTTATATCTGTGGTGTTTATAGTGTGTTCATTCCCCGAAGTTTCTGCAAGTATAGCGTTTCTCTTTGTTAAAGAGTACAGTATCAAAGGGAGAGAAATCTATTTGTTTATGGCCACATTTTCTGTGTTTTTCAACATGACCTCCCTTAATTCTATGGTTAGTATTTTTATTTACCTAAAAATGAGTTCAAAGTTTCGCCAAGTATTCTGGGGCTTGTGTCGACTATCTTCTTACTGTCATAGACCTGCGGCTCTCGACCACTAATCACATCTGTATCTGCGGCTCTGGGCCACTAATCACACATCGAGATCAGATCACTAGAGATTTGTTCTACGGTCACACGGCGCCACCAAAGCTTGACGTGGATTTGCTCACGTCAATTATTCTAAAGAAATAGATATGCTTGTATTGTCATCGAAGTGGAACGTATGTGGAAAGTCTGAACGAAATCGCTGCATTAGAAGTGGGTCAACATTGAGTTACAAGATTTGCCACAAACCCACAAACAAACAAACAAACGAGCAAACAAACAAACGTTACATTTACTATTTCTCGGGCGTCTTGTACACAGCCAGCCCAAACCTGTGAGAATTGAAATAAGCTTTCTGGTCCTAAAATAGTACACATTTTATAACGAGCTAAATTAATCTAATTAATACAAGATTAATTAAACGTGTATGCTTGGTCAGAAAATAAATTTTAAAAGGCGGTAATCAAACTACTCAATTCTAGAAATAATCTCACCTAAAATAACGTCAGTGATAGTCTGCAAGTATTGTCTGAATTTGTCGCCTTTTATTTTCTCCCCCCCCCACCTGTTTATACCATTGGTGCTTAATTAAGCTAGCACGAGAGACGACACAACATCAGTCTCGATGTATTGCCGCATTGTTGTTGTCACCCACTTACACATCTACATACAAAAAGCAGAGTTTGACATTCTAAATAGCTAGTTTGAATTTATAATCAGCCAACATTAGCAGAATAGGGCTTGGATGGTGGAAGAATACAACTAGGATATTACAGCCCCCCCCCCCCCCCCCGCCAAACACCCCGGGTAAGTACTTTGTCTGTCATTACCTGATTGATGAATTAACCCCGTCTCGGTCAGTTACTCCAATGTGCAGCCCTCACCCCCCCCCCCCCCCCCCAAAAAAAAAATCAACAATAATAAACAGAAAGCAGCAGTAGAACATTACCCTTGTTAAATACCACGTCCCAACGACTTTGAAATACAGATAGCGATAGGTTGAGGATACGTAAGGGATACGGTTTGGGGTATGGTTAGGGATAGATATAGACTTGAGGAAATGATTTGAAACAGAAGCAGGTATATGAAAGGGATGGCAATAGAGTCGTGGATATAGTTAGAGAGTTAGATGAAGATATTGATAGGGATAGGTATAGGCATGGTATGTATTATAAAGTAGGGTGAAATTACTCAGTGGATTATTTTACAGGGGGTAATTGATCCGGGGATTAAAGGCGGTAGGAGGGAAGGTTGACCTGGACATTTAATCAATAATTCTACATTTAAATTATAATTAGATAAACTTGCATTGTTATCGGATATGCATTTATCTGGAAAGTTTGACAGTAAACGCTGCAAAACAAATCTTTAGACAGTATGAACTAAATGACAAGTTGATGTTATTGAATTCAAACACATTTCCTCGGGCGTATACGCGTTTTACAGCAATCGCCCGTCTACATCTATATACTACTAAAACTCAAGTTTGTATACATGTTTGAATAATTATTTGTGGTTTTTTTTTGTTTTTTTTTTGTTTGTCTTATTGGCTAATGGAGAAAATCTGCTCTATGTGTAGGGCTGTAAAATAGTATGTAGATAGAAAACAAGTTTTGTTTTCAGACAGACTGTTAATCACAAATTTATTTAAAGACGTTAATTAATTTATTGATTTATTCATTGGTAGATTAACCACATTAATTTTAAAATTTTAGAAAAACGACTTTACTTTGAGTGAATAGTGACGTCACATGATTTGTTTACTTTTTAATACAATTAAATGGCGGCTCCAATACAAGATTTAGTATCTTATTAAATCTTTAACGCGTTTTAAAGCTAATTTTCTGTCGGCTATGACTTTAACAATACGCCCGTTTGCTGTATTTATTACGTTCCAACACTTATATAAATTTTAAACTGTCTTTTTCATTTAGTTTTACAATAAATTTTGAAATCATAATACATTTTGAGTTTCTTTTATTAAACTACTTTAGTCCTTAAATACTTGATATAAAAACTAGACTTAAGCAAACCAGTCGTAGAATATAGATAATTCTATCTAGATTTAGATAATAATGAGTTTCTGTATACTAAACTATTTCAGACCTTTATTATTTTATATAATCTTTGTTTGTTTAGCTATGGAATTAACTAATTTAAGATAAAATTTAATTTGAAAATTACTAGACTTAGATCTAGATCTAGATAGGGCCTATGTGCGTAAATCAAGTTGCATAAGGAGACTCAAAGTATTATTATATAGCACAAATAAACCGGGAGTGATCTCCCATAAACTTTCTCGAACATTCTTATATAAAATAACAGGGGATGGGAACTCGGGCTATAGACATGATTTTTAATCCATTTTAAATACTTAAAGTTTTAAAAATAGAATAAAATCTCGTAGACAAATTAATTGCACACCAAGTGAACGCCCAATAAAAAAGCGCATAATAGTGCGCAATATTATTAGTACTTTTAAAATTTACATTAGTTTTTTGAGAAATCGGAAGTAGCGTAAAGTACTACTTCCAGTCAACGGAAATTACTCAAAATTTTACATAAGGTAGAGAATTATATCTTTTACTTACATGTGAAATTTCATTTATCTATCTGAAATAGTACTCAAGTTATAGGCTTTTGAAAAATTCAAAGTAGGAAAAGTACCAATTCCGGTTATCGGAAATCGCTCAAAAGTTGATACGGATCTACGATTTTGATATAATACTTGTATATGAAATTTCATCAACCTAGCTGTAACGGTACTCAAGTTATCGTGTTTACACACGGACACACAGACACACACACACACAGACATACGGACAAGATTGCAAAATTATGTTTTTCCGTATCAGTGAGGTGTAAAACGTCGAGATCTGTAAAAATCTCATTTTTTTTTTTTGCACGATTACAATACTTTCTCTATACTTCGTATATACTAGAAAGTAAAAAAAAACAACACGGACGTCACGAGTCTAGATAGCTAAGTTGTTAGTGTAATAGGCTTTCATGCGGGTGGCACGGGTTCTAGACACATCACGTCAATTTAAAAAAAAAAATCAATTTGTTTTTTTTTAGATGTGAATGATAAAGTTGCCTATCTGAACTTGGCGGGATACAGGGCAGGTGAAGTAGAGTTCTTCTGTTTCTTTGTCCTAAGCATATGAAGGGATAGTGTGGTCAGAGACATACTTGGCCGGAATCGTTTTTTTAAACGATAAAAACATGTTATCTGAGACTTGGCGGGACACTGGGCAGGTGAAGTAGAGTTGAGTAGGTCACCTGTGACGTCAGTATATGAAGGGATAGTGTGGTCAGACCTATGCTCACCAAAAATCGGTGTTTTTAAAAGATAAAAAAAACGTCTTTTTGAATGTGGGGTCTGGCTATTTTGTAATGATAAGTGACAGACGTGATGTCATTTATGGATGACCCCCGAAACCCACAGTTATCCAAGGGATGACCGGGTAAGTCTAGTCTATCTATATACTACTAAAAGTCAAGTTTGTTTACATGTTTGAATATTTATTTGTTTGCCTGATCGAAAATTGTGATATGTTCGACTCTATCTGGAAAGCTGTAAAATGGTATGCAGGTAGAGAATAATTTTTTAATGCAGACAGACTGTTGATCACAAATTTATTTAAAGACGTTAATTAATTTATTGATTTATTCATATGCAGATTAACCCATTTTTTTAAAAAAGATTTGAAAAGCCACTAGACTCGACGGAAACAGTGACGTCACATGATGTGTTTATTTTTTTACATCGATAATGGCGGCCTATCGAAGAAGATTGTGTTCCCATTCCAATGTTTAACGCGTTCTAAAGCTAATTTTCTGTCGGCTTTAACTTTAACAATACGTCCGTTTGCTGTATTTATTACGTTCCAACACTTATATCAATTTTCAACTGTCTTTTTCATTTAGTTTTACAATAAATTTCTCTAGATCTAAAGATCTGCTGTCGAAGGAAAGTTATGAATCTAGAATCTAGCCTAGGGCCTAGATCTAGATCTAGGTCACTAGACTCAATGTAAATTCTAGATCTAGATTAATGTAAATTCTACATCTAGAATCTATTTCGGGCCTTAATTATTTTATATAAATCTTTGTTTAGCTTCAATGATCATCTAATTCGAGAATACATGGGCTTTTTTTGTTATCTACGTTCTATATCTAGATAAAGTAGGATTACTCACTAGCTTGGAGGCGTGGTCGGCTGCTAACAACAATATGGCGTACGGACCGGACGCATGTCTGCCGATCATTTTTAGGCCATGTTTACCACGAACAAAATGGCGGGTGTTCACATTATTTAAACATTGTATAGGTGGCCAGGGCTAGATATGCCAGAAAAGCATTTTAAAATTTGCTTTGGAGAATGAAGGCTAAATTTTAAAGTCAGTGTCATAAACATTAATAGAACTTTTTTTTTTTTTACGTTTTCAATTATTTTTTCTTAAGCCCTATATGTGAATGATAAGGTTGACTATCAGGACCTCGCGGGGCACAGGGCAGGTGAAGTAGGGTTCATCTGTTTCTTTGTCCTAAACAAATTAAGGGATAGTGTGGTCAGAGACATGCTCGGCTGGAATAGTTTTTGTTGTCTGAGACTTGGCGGGACACTGGGCAGGTGAAGTAGAGTTGAGTAGGTCACCTGTGACGTCAGTATATGAAGGGATAGTCCGAAATCGTTGTTTTCGGTGTTTTTAAAAGATAAAAAAACATATTTTTGAATGTGGGGTCTGTTTTTGTGACGATAAGTGACACTGCAGTAGCGTAGCGAGGAGGGGGGGCGGGAGGGGAGGGGAGGCGGGGGGGGGGAGGGGAGGCGGGGGGGGGGGAAGGGGGGGGGGGACATATGTTGGGGCGCTAAAATGGTTTGGAAAAATAAATTGAAAGGTTGAGGGGGGGGGGGGGTTCAAATCGAAAAGTTTGTCCCCGGGCGCCGGGAAGGGTCGCTATGCCTCTGAGTGACAGACGTGATGTTTTTTGATGGATGACCCCCGAAGCCCACAGTTATCCAACGGATGACGGGTATTCTAGTATCTAACTAAAAATGTTCCCGAACAATTATTCACACCTCTTTTATATTCACACTAGCCGTACCGCCCAGGCCATGTATTGGCCTCTGTGAAAAACCTATCTGTAAAGGACCATGACTTGCGTGTTTAGTATTCAGCATATACCCGGCATTGCCCACCCTAACCACAACCAACCAAATTCTATACACAAAAGAAGCCGCAAACATAACACAAACACAAATACAAACACAAACGAAAACACAAACGCAAACACAAACGCAAACCAAAAAGCAAAAAACAAAAAAACAAAAACACATAATCCAAACACAAACCCAACCACAAATGCAAACCCAAACTCAAACACAAAGGAAACCCAAACTTAAACATAAACGCAAAGTGCTCAGTCTAGACTGGGGTGCCCAATCACACCACGCGGAACCGTCTGATTCAACTCAGTAAATGACTGTGGTACCCCAACTTATTATTAGTTTTATGCGTCACTTAAACGAACGTAGACGCCATAGCGAACACGAGAAGGCCCAGGGAGAAAAATCGCACCCTGTCGGGGCGGCAGTGGACGCCCTGGATTCGATTCAGTTAAAGACTATATTAACCTGCGGGAATTCCTGTTCCCGAATAAAGATGTCTTTTTTTTTACGTCAATTGTCTTTGATTAAAAATAATGATTAGTACGTCTAGTGTATAAAATGAATAAAAGACAGTATTCAAAATACCTACAACATTCCACTTGGATCAATCCACACTAATTATGTAATCATTCTTTTGCCCAACACCAAAACAAAGTAATAAAAAGTAAATTTTTTACCCCCGATGTTATGTTTATTTAATAAAGGGAAGTAATTGTGTTTTCCTAATTTATCAATGACTTAATTAGTGCTAATGAACTAAATGTAAATAATAAAGTTCATACTTGAACTTTGTATATTAGATTTGAACTTAGGTTAAACTCCAGAGATTAAACTCAACTCACAAACGCACATTCCGTGTGTCCTAGACTATTGTTAGCTAACGTCCAAACGACCACCCAGTTATGATTGTGATAACTATAAATATTGACTAACAATCCCGGCAAACACACTATGATACTCTGACTAAACAAAACTTTTCGTTGACATGCACCTAATTGCCAGTTTAAAATGTACATTCCTTGGAATTTATACACATTTCTGGAACATTCAATAGAACAATTAATACCTATTTAATAAATTAAAAATAATTTACATCAACTTATTAACCATGTAAGAAAAAAAACAATTTTAATAAACGAATTCACACATAAATAATTCAACCACACACTTATTCACTCAATGAAACGCCTCTTGTTTCTTAATTTTGGACAAGATATAGATCTACATGGTGGCGAGGAAAAGAAAATAATCTTTCGCGATGCATCGCCTCGTACCGAACATCAACACTTTCGACATCACCTCGTACCGAACATCAACACTTTCTACATCACCTCGTACCGAACATCAACACTTTCTACATCACCTCGTATCGAACATCAAAACGTTCCACATCACCTCGTACCGAACATCAACACTTTCTACATCACCTCGTATCGAACATCAAAACGTTCCACATCACCTCGTACCGAACATCAACACTTTCTACATCACCTCGTATCGAACATCAAAACGTTCCACATCACCTCGTACCGAACATCAACACGTTCTACATCACCTCGTACCGAACATCAACACGTTCTACATCACCTCGTACCGAACATCAAAACGTTCCACATCACCTCGTACCGAACATCAACACGTTCTACATCACCTCGTACCGAGCATCAAAACGTTCTACATCACCTCGTACCGAACATCAACACTTTCTACATCACCTCGTACCGAACATCAAAACGTTCCACATCACCTCGTACCGAACATCAACACGTTCTACATCACCTCGTACCGAACATCAACACGTTCTACATCACCTCGTACCGAACATCAAAACGTTCCACATCACCTCGTACCGAACATCAACACGTTCTACATCACCTCGTACCGAGCATCAAAACGTTCTACATCACCTCGTACCGAACATCAACACTTTCTACATCACCTCGTATCGAACATCAAAACGTTCCACATCACCTCGTACCGAACATCAACACGTTCTACATCACCTCGTACCGAACATCAAAACGTTCCACATCACCTCGTACCGAACATCAACACGTTCTACATCACCTCGTACCGAACATCAAAACGTTCCACATCACCTCGTACCGAACATCAACACGTTCTACATCACCTCGTACCGAACATCAACACTTTCGACATCACCTCGTACCGAACATCAACACGTTCTACATCACCTCGTACCGAACATCAACACTTTCGACATCACCTCGTACCGAACATCAACACGTTCTACATCACCTCGTACCGAACATCAACACTTTCGACATCACCTCGTACCGAACATCAACACGTTCTACATCACCTCGTACCGAACATCAACACTTTCGACATCACCTCGTACCGAACATCAACACGTTCTACATCACCTCGTACCGAAAATCAAAACTTTCGACATCACCTCGTACCGAACATCAACACGTTCTACATCACCTCGTACCGAACATCAACACTTTCGACATCACCTCGTACCGAACATCAACACGTTCTACATCACCTCGTACCGAAAATCAAAACTTTCTACATCACCTCGTACCGAACATCAACACGTTCTACATCACCTCGTACCGAACATCAACACTTTCGACATCACCTCGTACCGAACATCAACACTTTCTACATCACCTCGTACCGAACATCAACACTTTCTACATCACCTCGTACCGAACATCAACACGTTCTACATCACCTCGTACCGAACATCAACACTTTCGACATCACCTCGTACCGAACATCAACACTTTCTACATCACCTCGTACCGAACATCAACACTTTCTACATCACCTCGTACCGAACATCAACACGTTCTACATCACCTCGTACCGAAAATCAAAACTTTCTACATCACCTCGTACCGAACATCAACACGTTCTACATCACCTCGTACCGAACATCAAAACTTTCTACATCACCTCGTACTGAACATCAACACGTTCTACATCACCTCGTATCGAACATCAAAACTTTCTACATCACCTCGTACCGAACATCAACACGTTCTACATCACCTCGTACCGAACATCAAAACTTTCTACATCACCTCGTACCGAACATCAACACGTTCTACATCACCTCGTACCGAACATCAAAACTTTCTACATCACCTCGTACCGAACATCAAAACTTTCTACATCACCTCGTACCAAACATCAACAAGTTCTACATCACCTCGTACCGAACATCACCTCGATGTTGAGTTGAGTATACTCTTTGGGCTCACTAGCTACTGAGGTTTATGACTCCCGCACTTCTCTCACACTTTCTTCATCACACAACTGATTGTGGGAAATATAATCACAGGAAAAAAGTCACAAAAAAAGTCACATGAAATAAATTCATAGGAATAATGTCACATATTTGTATTTGAAAGAATTTGTTAATTAACGTTATACGTATTCAGGAAGGGAGAATCGACATACATTTAATACATATCCTACACGACCAAGGCATAAATTAGCCTACTCTACACGACAAGACTAAGGCATAAGTGAGTCTAGTTGTTAGACGTTTACTTTTGAGTGTGCCCAAGTTTGCACCAACACCTTCATACGTGAATTGGTCTGCAAGTTTTAGTACTAGCCCAGGGTTTCACAGCACAGATGATAAACAAATACTTCAGCAAAACTCTGCTTCACCTACATGTAAAAAAATGTGTGGAGAAATTACAGTGACGTCCTCATACACCAAAACTTTGTATAACAGAGAACTGTAAAATAATGTAGATAGTTTCTTTTCGAGAGCTGCCCCTTTAAACAAGAACAGACGAACTATCACCGACAATTATTGATTTACAAATTAGGACCAACCAGACCAATAGAAACTTCTACTACTTATTTTTCGCTAGCATCTAATTGATGTATCTCGACAAAAACAGTAATCATCAGTAGAGTCAAATCTCCGAAAACTACCATCAGGCAATAATAAAAGATCACGTAGTCATTTAATTTGATGTTTAAGTGATCGCCATTGTTTCATTTTTTTAAATTAAAAAATTAAACAGTGTTTCTCTCCAACACCCAGAATTATTCACTTTTAACAAAATAATTTTCATAAACAACCCGATTTAAAGTAATAATGCTGACTTAGTCTCAGGGAAATTAAAAGGTTGCTGGTGTTTTGTCTACCACGCTATTATTAAGGTTCGATTTTTGTTGTTTTAGATTACTAAATAAGTTTTAGTTAGTTTGTTATCAGAAAAAGTTTTCAAGGTACAGACAAGGATTTAGTTTGGTGACGATCACCAAGCTATCACCAGAAGCGAGTTACCCTCTACCTAGGGACTACGTCAGGTCTAACCAGTATGGGGAGATTCACAGAAATACAGAAAACATTAGTGGACATACTATTTTCTTGAGCTACTACACATCAACTAAATCAAACAGATCTGGAGTTACATAAAATTAAATAATTTGTTACAGTATTAAAATAAGTTATCAGACTACATTAACTTGATACACACTAGAATATTCGCCATTAATCCGATGATTGAAGTGGAAAGCGAAAACAGCACATTGAACAACACAATGGCTGACAACGTGACATCCACCATAGATGACGTCAGCTTTTGTACTACAGACAGCACCGACAAAAGTTGTTTCAACTTTGTCCAACATGGATTAATGGATGACGTCACATTCGGCTATTTTTCTCTGGCCAGCATGGTCGTCATTGGTGGGGTTATCAACATTGCAGGTATTATCTTCAACAGTATCAACATCATCGTCTTCATCAAACTGGGCTTCACCGATACCATCAACATTTCTTTGTTGAGTCTTGCCATAGCGGACATCGGTATACACATCACGATGATTGGCTATGTGGTCATCTACACACCAGCAGTAACACAGGATAAGACAAATCTAGAACTTATCCATGCCGTGAGTTATCTGATCTTGGGATGGCCCCACATTATGTTTGTTAGGATTTCCGGTTGTCTGACAGCTTTTATAAGTCTGGAAAGATTCCTCTGTATAGCTGTGCCACTGAAGGTCAAGGCCCTCATCACACCAAAGCGAACAGCCATGGTTTCCTGTGCCATTTATGTCAGTATGATTTGTAGTGTCATCCCGGCATTTGCTGTAAATAAAATCGGACCGAAGTTTAACCTGGAAACCAATTCAACATTGATTGGTCTAATCAAATTTGAAAGCAGTGACGCCATTGAAAACATCAGTTTGACCATCACAAATTTTGTCGAGCTGGCCGTGTTTGCCCTTGTCGTCATCTTTACTGCTGGCTTGATACAGAAATTTGTGGACATTTCCAAATGGAGGAAACGTTCGTCTTCGGTTTCTAAAAATAGCACAATGACATCACGCGACAACGTTCTGGTTAAGATGGTTCTATTTATATCTGTGGTGTTTATAATCTGTTCATTTCCCGAGGTAGTTAGTACAATTACTGTTCTATTTTATAAAGACTACCGCGTCAAAGCAAAAGAAATCAACATTTTTACTGCAACTTTTTCAATTGTTTGCAACGTTGCCTCCCTCAACTCGACTGTCAACATTTTCATCTATCTCAAAATGAGCTCCAGATTTCAGCAAGTGTTTTGGTCACTATTTTGTCCCCGATGGTCAGAGGCAATTATTTTCTCACGCTCGATTAATTCTCGCTCCTAGTTGTGGAAACAAAAGAAGTGCTTTTCGTTTAAAATCTTGGTCAGTTTTTGCTTGTTTGAAGCTGTGGTTTATGTATAGACATACCATAAGTCCGCACTCTCTGAACACAGAACATTACGATACACAATAATACAGTCCAAAATATGGCCACACCTGCTAGACACACTGATGGGGTCAGATGGACAGTGGACCTGGGTCAGATGGACAGTGGACCTAGGGTCAGATGGACAGTGGACCTAGGGTCAGATGGACAGTGGACATGGGGTCAAAGGGACAGTGGACCTAGGGTCAGATGGACAGTGGACCTAGGGTCAGATGGACAGTGGACATGGGGTCAGATGGACAGTGGACCTGGGGTCAAATGGACAGTGGGCATTGGTTTAGGTGGACAGTGGTCAATGGGGTCAGATGGACAGTGGACATGGAGTCAGATGGACAGTGGACATGGAGTCAGATGGACAGTGGACATTGGGTTAGATTGGGTTCAAATCTTTGCTCCAATGTATGACTATTCACACTTTCATATTCTCGGAGAAAACAATTATGAAATGCAATAACATAGTTGGCACTATTTAACTAAGAATTAATCTATAACATATTGAAAGCAAGTAGGCCCACATACACACCTGTAAGCCCACATACACACATGTAGGCCCACAGAAACACCTGTAGGTCCACATACACACCTGTAGGTCAACATACACACCTTTAGGCCCACATACACACCTGTAGGTCAACATACACACCTGTAGGTCACATACACACCTGTAGGTCAACATACACACCTGTAGGTCACATACACACCTGTAGGTCAACATACACACCTGTAGGTCCACATACACACCTGTAGGTCACATACACACCTGTAGGCCCACATACACACCTGTAGGTCACATACACACCTGTAGGTCACATACACACCTGTAGGTCACATACACACCTGTAGGTCCACATACACACCTGTAAGCCCACATACACACATGTAGGTCACATACACACCTGTAATCCCACATAAACACTTGTAGGTCCACATACACACCTGTTGGTCACATACACACCTGTAGGCCCACATACACACCTGTAGGTCACATACACACCTGTAGGTCACATACACACCTGTAGGTCACATACACACCTGTAGGTCCACATACACACCTGTAAGCCCACATACACACATGTAGGTCACATACACACCTGTAATCCCACATAAACACTTGTAGGTCCACATACACACCTGTTGGTCACATACACACCTGTAAGCCCACATACACACATGTAGGTCACATACACACCTGTAGGCCCACATACACACCTGTAGGTCTACCCTCCCCCGGTGAAAGTCTACCGCTCCGAAGGAAAATGAATTTTATCGAAAACATACTTTTACCAGTGTTCGCCCCCTCCCCGGAAAATGCTGTCCGCCCCCCCCCCCCCCCCCCCCGGAGAAAAAAATCTAGAAGAAAGACTGGTCCCAGTGCTAGTAGATAATGGTAATGGCCAAATATGTAAAGATCTACGCAAACAACTACTCATTGGTTTAACATTAGAAGACTTTCACTCAATAGAAAACATTAGTTTGGCCATCACAAATTTTGTCGAGCTGGCCGTGTTTGCTCTTGTCGTCATCTTTACTGTTGGCTTGATACAGAAATTTGTGGACATTTCCAAGTGGAGGAAACAGGCGTAAAAAGTTACTACCAATAGAACGCTTTCAACACAGGATAAATTAGTTCTGTTTATACCTGTGGTGTTTATTGTTTCTGTCTCTTCTTGACGTTTTTTCTCTGTGTGGACATCGCATTTCTTAACGACAGCAGCGACAGAGGAAAACATTTTTGTTTTAATTTTAGCCCATGTACCCGATATAACCCGCATTAAATATTTTTTTTTACCTGAATGTTTCGTGCGTTGTTGTGTGAAGGCATTGAAGAACATTCAGTTTCTGTTATAGCGCTTAACACACAGCGCCTTGTGGCTATGTGATATCTGAAATCCATTTTATTTTACGCGATTTCCGTTTGAATCTGTCAACAAATTCAACTCGTGAGACCTACATTGAGGGAAGTTTGTCTAGACAGCGAGTGCTGTATGGAGTCCAGGTGGTCTAGACAGGTGACGTATCGAAACCTGTTTTCTAGACAATTTCCGTACGGCCTGTTTCACCAATGAGTTTACATGTAGTAAAAACAGAAATAAGGTGCCAACCTCTCAAGATTTTAGAAAAATTATGATTAAAAAACAAATATAATTTATAAAAAATAGGAACGAGCTTTTAAATGCACTGAAAACAAGAAAATAAAACAAATCTGCTTTCTCACAGAAAATTTGTAAAAGAAAGAAAAGCAGATTCGTTTTATTTTCTTATATTCAGTGCATTTAAAAGCTTCTTGCTGGTTTTGATAATTTTTCTTTTTATTTTCCACTTTTTATTGATTCCTAATTAATGGAGTCAACACGACCAAAATATTTGTTTTAAAACACCAACTGTAGCCCGCGAGCCCTGAAAGCAGCCGTCCGTTACCACAATTTACAGACAACAGCTAGCTGACCAAGCAAAAGATAGTTCTTAATCTTGCTACCTCCCCGTAGTTTCAGTAATTTAAAAACTTTATTATCTGCCCCTGATAGCTTTGCATAGATCGACTGGTTCTACAATTGTAAAAATTCTCATGAATATCAGCTGTCAACAACGTCTGTTATTGAATATAGCAGGGGTCTCCAAACTTTTCAGTCCGAGGGCCGCATTAACTATCAAATTTCAGTTCGGGGGCCAGTTTCTTCCAGGCATGTCTTTGATTTTTCTGGGCAAAGTTCCTCAGCCATCACCAACAAACGTTTTTTCCGTGGACAAAAAGATCTCCGCGGGCCGGATGAGAGGACCTCGCGGGCCCGTGGGCCGTAGTTTGGAGACCCCTGGAATATAGTAATCTATCGAGTGATTTAATTTTGTCATCTTCCCTTAGTTTCGAAACCATTTAATTAATTAATTTTGTGTAATGATTAATTAAACATCTAATTAAATTTAAAAAAATAGATATACTTGTATTGTCATATAAGTGGAACGTATCTGGAAAGATTGAACGAAATCGGTGCATTAAAAGTGGGTCAAAATTGAGATAAGATAGTACTCACAAACCCACAAACAAACGAACAAAAAAAGACGTTGCAAACTAAAAAAAAAGCTTGTAAAATTTAAAATGTATAAAAATAAATTAAAATAGCGTTAGGCATGTATACTTATATCGAAAAGTTAATTATGCTCACAATTAATGGCTAAAGCCAATAAAAAGGTTGTTATGACTAAAATTAACTTGAAAAAGGTGAATAACTTGTACATCAAATGAAATAAAATTTAAGCAGGATAAAACGTATATTCAGTCAAAACACTAAGATCTGCTAAAGAATAATTCTAATTTAAATCTCTCCGTTGCACACGAGAAACTATAACGGCGCTAGGATCTCTACAACATAGATACATATAAATTATCGGTTACCTACAATGTGAATTTACTACAATTTAAATTTAAGGTTTATTTACAAATGACAAACTAAAATAATATATTATTCAGAGGTAGTAGAGAATGTGCGAGTTTAAGAAAATGTACTGGAAGTTAAATCGTTAATGTGCATCGGAAACATTGTCTAAACAATGGAGTTAAAATGTGGTCGAATAAAAAGTTGGTCCCCACAAGCATTGCAGAGGTTGATACAACACTATTTTAGTTATGTGGACTCACAGATCGAGGTATTCATCAATCATCCATCTACCACTATGTGTTTCTCAGAGATATCCATCAATCATCCATCTACCACTCAGGTTTTCGATGTTAAAAAGGAAAGTACATTTCAAGAAAGCCGCCATCACCATGGAAACGGTCGGAAATAAGCATTTTGGCCAATTTGGTATTCAGCACCCGCACATGCCCTTAAAGAAATAAAACTTTTGACAGATTAAGACTTAAACAACTTTATACTCATCTATAATAATAGTTTCGCTGTCTGTCTATCTATCTATCTATCTATCTATCTATCTATCTATCTATCTATCTATCTATCTATCTATCTATCTATCTATCTATCTATCTATCTATCTATCTATCTATCTATCTATCTATCTATCTATCTATCTATCTATCTATCTATCTATCTATCTATCTATCTATCTATCTATCTATCTATCTATCTATCTATCTATCTATCTATCTATCTATCTATCTATCTATCTATCTATCTATCTATCTATCTATCTATCTATCTATCTATCTATCTATCTATCTATCTATCTATCTATCTATCTATCTATCTATCTATCTATCTATCTATCTATCTATCTATCTATCTATCTATCTATCTATCTATCTATCTATCTATCTATCTATCTATCTATCTATCTATCTATCTATCTATCTATCTATCTATCTATCTATCTATCTATCTATCTATCTATCTATCTATCTATCTATCTATCTATCTATCTATCTATCTATCTATCTATCTATCTATCTATCTATCTATCTATCTATCTATCTATCTATCTATCTATCTATCTATCTATCTATCTATCTATCTATCTATCTATCTATCTATCTATCTATCTATCTATCTATCTATCTATCTATCTATCTATCTATCTATCTATCTATCTATCTATCTATCTATCTATCTATCTATCTATCTATCTATCTATCTATCTATCTATCTATCTATCTATCTATCTATCTATCTATCTATCTATCTATCTATCTATCTATCTATCTATCTATCTATCTATCTATCTATCTATCTATCTATCTATCTATCTATCTATCTATCTATCTATCTGTCTGACAAGAACGCTCTAGAGAAAACATAAGGAAATTTAAAACTTGCACAGTGAAACGAAAACGAAGTATGACGTCGACACATTTAACATAGAGTTGAAAATAATATCAAGGCGGAAAGTGCACACAGTAATATAATGACGTCATTGATTATCGCGTAAACATTGAATACAAAGGAAATGTTGTCTAATCTAAATGGTTTGCGTGAAGAGTTTCTTGCATACAATTCTTCGGGTAGGGGCGAAGCCCCACCCCACGCGTAAGAACGTCTGAGCCCCCCCCCCCCCCTCCCCAACTCAAAAGAAATTTCTTCATCGATACTCTATAATAAAATTACCGCCTAATTAATGTGTCTAATCTAAAAAGTGGTTTTCTTGCAATTTCTTTAATGCAATTCTTTGGGTAGTGGCTAAGCGCGACACCAGTGTTTCTTTCAGACTTTTTCCTCCCCGGAGAGGGGTGGGGGTACTTGATATTTTCGGGGGCGGGGGTAGAATTTTCGGGGAGGGGGCGGACACTGGAAAAAGTATATAATTATATTTCGTTGAATGGGACGGTAGACATGTTTTTTTTTTAGAGGGGGTGGGTGGGGGGTGGGGGGAGGGTGGTGTGTGTGTGTGGGGGGGGGGGGTGAGTGGGGGGGTGGTTTTAATTTAGACTTTTTCCTCCCCGGAGAGGGGTGGGGGTACTTGAAATTTTCGGGGGCGGGTGTAGAATTTTCGGGGAGGGGGCGGACACTGGAAAAAGTATATAATTATATTTCGTTGAATGGGACGGTAGACATGTTTTTTTA
Source organism: Physella acuta (assembly GCF_028476545.2). Lineage (NCBI taxonomy): Eukaryota > Metazoa > Mollusca > Gastropoda > Physidae > Physella > Physella acuta. Next base: position 494,795 of record NW_026732486.1, read on the forward strand.
GGGGGGGTGGTGTGTGTGGGGGGGGGGGGGGGGGGCTGGGGTGAGTGGGGGGGGGGCTGGGGTAAGTGGGGGGGGTTAATTTAGACTTTTTCCTCCCCGTAGAGGGGTGGGGGTACTTGAAATTTTCGGGGGCGGGTGTAGAATTTTCTGGGAGGGGTCGGACACTGGAAAAAGTATATAATTATATTTCGTTGAATGGGACGGTAGACATGTTTTTTGGGGGGTGGGGGGTGGGGGGGGGGGGTTGGGGGGGGTGGTGTGTTTTTGGGGGGGGTGGTGTGTTTTGGGGGGGGGTGGGGGTGGTGTGGGGGGGGGGGTTGGTTTTAGTTTAGAGAAAAGAGACAGCACTATCAACCTAGCGCCCGGTGTATCCTTCCTCAACGGGCCATTTTTCTCGTATAAAATATTCGTGTAACCGTATCAGAAGCGGTTTGATTTTTCTCTTTTAAAAACTACAAAAAAAAAAAAAAAAAAAAAAAAAAAAAAAAAAAAAAAAAAAAAAAAAAAAAAAAAAAAAGAACCCAAAACGCATTTTTTTGTTGATAATTTGGACTTCCTAATGACAGATAACACAAAATGACTTGTGCAAGTGAAATATTTATTTCAACGTTGTAAACTTTCGTTCTATAAAAATATAAACATTGGTCACCAGCTTTTGAAATGGGTGATTACAAATAAAGTATAATAAAATTCGATCTTAAACGCAATGTTTATTTTCCCTCTAATTACTGACGACATTAATTTCTGCGTTTTGTCTTTGTTTATTTATCTAAGAGAACATAGTCGACAACTAAATGTTGTGACCTATTAGAAAATCCAATAGGAAAGTCACGATATCGTTTAGAGTTTAAACTAATGATAGACTTGTTGATGTGGTGCCAAATTGCAACTCTGCTGATGATAGCTGTAGCTATTTGTCGTCACATCAGAGATGTGTTGTCGTAAAATTGTTACATTGTGAAGAGATTATACACAATGAAGATCTAAAATTGTTCACTTGGGAATAAAAAATAACGACATTAGAAGGTTTTAGAAATCTAGAGCAGCGTTCAGCGGAAATGATAGGTTCGTGTGTAGTCGACTGTCAGATGATACCAGTCATTTAAGTTGTGTGGGTGGGATCCATCGAGAGAGGAGACCACACTATTACACTTGAGATCAAAAACATAAATCTACTTTACACAAAGAAACTTTACTCCGGATAACACTACATTTATTAGTCGTTGGTCACTACATTTCATTGAGTAGCCGCCGTTTTTTAGTACGTTACAGAGTGCGGTTAACGTTGTCACTTGCTACTAGTTTGCCACCAGCGATAGTTAAGGCGCACTATAGATTTAGGCAAACAAAATCAACCATCAACATGCAGAGCTCGACAAGTTGTAACTTGACGGACACGGCAGGAGAAGATAACTTTAACCTTCAACTACACGGGTTACTGGATGACCTCACCTTCAGCTATTTAACGCTAGCCAGCACCTACGTCTTCAGTGGGCTCTTCAACGCTTTCGGCGTTATTTTTAACTGCATCAACATCATCGTCTTCATCAAACTGGGCTTCACCGATACCATCAACATCTCTTTGTTGAGTCTTGCCATAGCGGACATCGGTATACACATCACGATGATTGGCTATGTGGTCATCTACAGCCCTGATATGGCACAGGATAAATCCAAAATTGAACTCATCTACGCCATTGGTTATCTGATCCTGGCCTGGCCTCACGTAATGTTTAGCCGTATTTCCGGTTGTCTGACAGCTTTTATAAGTTTGGAAAGATTCCTCTGTATAGCTGTGCCACTGAAGGTCAAGGCCCTCATCACACCAAAGCGAACAGCCATGGTTTCCTGTGCTATTTATGGCTGCATGATTTGTAGTGTCATCCCGGCATTTGTGGCCAACAGAATTGGACCGAAGTCTAACGAAGACACAAACGTGACTGTCATTGGTCTGGTCTTGATAGAAAACAGCGACGACATAGAAAACATCAGTTTTGTCATCACAATATTTGTCGAGCTCTCCGTCTACACTCTTGTCGTCATCTTCACTGTCGGACTGATACGGAAATATGTCGACTTGTCAAAATGGAGAAATCACGCGTCATCAAGCTCTAAAAATAGCACATTCTCAACACGCGATAAAGTCTTGGTTAATATGGTTCTATTTATATCTTGCGTGTTTATATTTTGTACATTTCCAGTGGTCGTGGGGACAGTGGTTATGCTATTTATCAAAGACTATAGTGTCAAAGGGAAGGAAGTCAATGTATTTCTTGCCAGCTTCTCTATGATTTTCAACATGGCCTCCTTGAACCCAACTGTCTCTATTTTTATCTACTTAAAAATGAGCTCCAAATTCAACCAGATGTTCTGGACACTTTTTCCTAGAAGATTGGTTGCCGCAAACTAGAGTCCTAACACCCTCAAATGGCCGGTCAAAGTTTTTCGATTTTTGCACGGGTCACTATACCGAGACCTATGTTCTCGAACATCAGCTAGTGGACAGACGTTGATGACTGACCTTAGGGGTCATCTCGATCTTCACATTGTAAGAGAAAAGATGGGATCAGCTGAATGATATTTTTGCTACATAAAATGTTTGTGTTTTGTGTTTCGACAGCCATGATTTCAAACACTCTCAAGGAACTGTTGCACAAAGTATAATCACCAGTGTAGGTCGGATGTTTAGTTTATCGATTAATTATATTTTTTGTTTTATTGGGTAGTTGGTGGTTTATTTATTTGCATATATGTTATTGAGAATTATAATTGTGGTAAGATTTTTTAAAAAGACTGTTATAAATAGTAATTTGTACTATGACTATCCTTTCGTTTGATTTTAAAATTTATTTCAATCACTGCAAATATGTTAAATGTTGATATCACATTTCGGCTAACATATGGCTGGACACGAAAATATTTCAGCTAACATAGTGCTGGAGACGAAAGATGCGACTAGTTTTAGTCAAAGTTTACTAACTTGAATACGTAAAAACTCAGATAATTATAAATAGCCACACATACAACACTGTTTGAGTTTGGCAAACACCCATACAATCCCACCCACTTCTAAACACACACACACCTACATACTCCCCAACACACCCATACACATTACCCCCCCCCCCCCCACCAACACAGTCACATAACTGGCCCAGATAGATTAAATAAAATGTGTACCTACCCCCTGCAGTCACCTGAAATATTTAAAAACTTTAAACATAATATATTTTTCACCTGCTTTTTAATCGTGTGCAAGTTTAAGATATCGATAAAGTTTTCAAATCACAAACATATGTATTTACTTAATGAGGATTCAATAATTTTGTTAAGGAAGTATCGTACAAGGACTTTTAAACTAAGTTATGCTTAACACACAATTACAGTTTGAAACATGGAAAATCCTGGTTCAGTATAGATTGTCAAAAAAATAAAAAGCCAGAATCGCTTTGACAAGATTTACCCCTAATCCACAAACAAACAAACAAACAAAAAGAGAGACATTATGAACTAAATAAAAGCTTATAAAACTATCATCGTGGACAAGCAACTTAAGAAAACATAGAAGGGAGGTAAATCTTTACTTCACCTTTCTACACAAATCACTGGCTTGTTTTCTTCTGGCCACGAAAAGTAAATAGAAAAGTCAGTGGCTAGCACGATCACAAGTTTCACGTTTTGTTAGTGTCCAAATGTTTGTGTCCAAATGTTTGTGTCCAAATGTTTGTGTCCAAATGTTTGTGTCCAAATGTTTGTGTCCAAATGTTTGTGTCCAAATGTTTGTGTCCAAATGTTTGTGTCCAAATGTTTGTGTCCAGATGTTTGTGTCCAAATGTTTGTGTCCAAATGTTTGTGTCCAAATGTTTGTGTCCAAATGTTTGTGTCCAGATGTTTGTGTCCAAATGTTTGTGTCCAAATAATTGCGTCCAAATGTTTGTGTCAAATGTTTGTGTCCAGATGTTTGTGTCCAGATGTTTGTGTCCAAATGTTTGTGTCCAGATGTTTGTGTCAAATGTTTGTGTCCAAATGTTTGTGTCCAAATGTTTGTGTCCAAATGTTTGTGTCCAAATGTTTGTGTCAAATGTTTGTGTCCAGATGTTTGTGTCCAAATGTTTGCGTCCAAATGTTTGTGTCAAATGTTTGTGTCCAGATGTTTGTGTCCAGATGTTTGTGTCAAATGTTTGTGTCCAAATGTCTGTCCAAATATTTGCGTTCAAATTTGTGTATGCATCGTGTTCAAGTTTTTAACAGACTGACTAGTTTAGGGTTTGAATGCGATACGTTTATTTTTGACGTTTCGCTAATCTTCTATTGCTTTAGAATAAAATTTGATTTTCAGGATACATTTTGGAAATTGTTAAAGAAAAAAACAGCAATACAGGTGTCAAAGTTTATGGTAGGATTGATAAGATGAGTTCTAGCGTGATCAGAATGAATCTTCAATCACTGCAGAATGGCTTTGTAAAACTTAAAAAATAAACAAATGATAGAAGTCGTATGTAGCGTGTTAATCCTGCCACACGTAGGAGGACTCTGCTACTAAAGTTGTTTTATGGAATTTATAGAACTAACGCTTCGTACGATATGGCTTTAAAACGTTGACTAAATAAGACTATTTTAAAATTTTGAAACTATAGATTTATTTGCCTGTGGTCTAGAGTTATTAACCTTTTATAAAGGACTGACAAACTAAGTAACAGTACACTCATTGTGTTCAAATATTTGACTAGCTTTAGCAGCTAATCGAGAACAGTGTACGACTTGTATGAGCAGTAGAATAAAATGAACAGAAGCGACAAAAATAATAACATACGTCATTTCTGGGCGGGTCTTCTAGAGGAGACCAGCGACTATGTGATTCACTGGTACGCCAATTACAGTAAGATAATGATGGTGATAACACCGATAGATAATGATGGTGATAACACAGTAAGATAATGAGGGTGATGACACAAAACTGATATTTAGTCTCTACACATAAACTATTTCAATAGCCGGCAAAACCAACTTCTTGAAATAATGTATCTTTTGTTTTGAGTGATTATACCTGGGACAATAATTAGATAGGTGAACTCACAACATTTTAATAACAGCTGGCAAGTTTTATTTTACTTACCAGAAAAAGTAACTTCAGAAATAGCATACAACATTCAGGTCGTCACTCACCGCATCAAGCTGGGAAGATTTTAGTTTCTGGTCTATACAACACCACAAACCATTCAACACAAACTGTGGGATAGATTTATCAAACGCTTCCACCTTTATAAACACATATCTGTATAGCAAACAAAATCAAAATATGCAAGTTATGTAATAACGAATCGCAAATAAAGTATAAAAGCATTGCGAGAAAAAATTGACAAAGAAAAAAATAAAGTGTACCTTAACAAAATGAAGCAAACAATAGATCTCTGATGGATAAGCCCGGTACAGAAACACAAACTAATCTAACGACCTGTGGAGCAAATATCAGAACTTTAGGTTTGATGGATGACGTCACGTTCAACCACTTTACTCTGGTCAGCATAGTCATCATCGGTGGGCTTATCAACATTGCTGGTCTCATTTTCAACAGTATCAACATCATCGTCTTCATGAAACTGGGCTTCACCGATACCATCAACATTTCTTTGTTGAGTCTTGCCATAGCGGACATTGGTATACACATCACTATGGTTGGACATGTGGTCATCTACAGTCCAAACTTTCTACATGACAAGATTAATTCAGAAGTTATCAACGCAATCGGTTATCTTATTTTGGGTTGGCCTCATTTGATGTTTAGCCGTATTTCCGGTTGTCTGACAGCTTTTATAAGTCTGGAAAGATTCCTCTGTATAGCTGTGCCACTGAAGGTCAAGGCCCTCATCACACCAAAGCGAACAGCCATGGTTTCCTGTGCCATTTATGGCTGCATGTTTGGAAGTGTTATACCGGCTTTTGTGGCCAACAAAATTGGACCAAAATTTAACAAAGTCGACAATTCAACAGTGTTTGGTCTAGTCAAAATTGAAAATTCTGACGTAGTCGAAAACATCAGTGTTGTTGTCATCATTTTTGTCGAGCTGGCCGTGTTTGCTCTTGTCGTCATCTTTACTGTTGGCTTGATACAGAAATTTGTAGACATTTCCAAATGGAGAAAACAAGCGTCATTAGTTCCTAAAAATAATATCATCTCCAGAAGAGACAAAGCGTGTGTTAAAATGGTTCTATTTATATCTGTGGTGTTTATCGTCTGCTCTGTCCCTGGAGTTTTTGGCTCTGTCGTTTTTCTGTGCGTCAAAGAGTACAGCGTCGAAGGGAGAGAAGTCAATATATTTTTCTCAAGTTTCTCTGTGTTTTTCAACATTACCTCCCTGAACTCTACTGTCAGTATTTTTATTTACCTTCACATGAGCTCAAAGTTTCAACACGTTTTTTGTTCAATTTTCCCTCGGAATGTTTGTGTACAGAACATGTACTGGTGATGTATCAGGGTCATGATACATCCAACTTATACTAGTGATGTATCAGGGTCATGATACATCCAACTTGTACTAGTGATATATCAGGGTCATGATACATCCAACTTGTACTAGTGATGTATCAGGGTCATGATACATCCAACTTATACTAGTGATGTATCAGGGTCATGATACATCCAACTTGTACTAGTGATGTATCAGGGTCTTGATACATCTAACTTGTACTAGTGATGTATCAGGGTCATGATACATCCAACTTGTACTAGTGATGTATCAGGGTCATGATACATCCAACTTGTACTAGTGATGTATCAGGGTCATGATACATCCAACTTGTACTAGTGATGTATCAGGGTCATGATACATCCAACTTGTCCAACAACGAATATTCGGCTTGAGGTCAACGCAGGTCTGGTCGTCCATCGTTTGAGGCACCAAGTTGTCTACATCACATCTTTTAGTTGCACACAATCCGTAAAAGCCATCATCTCACAGTAAAGGCCTTTACGTTTAACAAAACTCGTGTTGTCAAACGAGGGTTAGGGTTGTTTTATTCTTGTCTGTGTAGGGTTAGTGTTTTTTTTAATTCTTGCCTGTGTAGGGTTAGGGTTGTTTTATTCTTGCCTGTGTAGGGTTAGGGTTGTTTTATTCTTGTCTGTGTAGGGTTAGGGTTGTTTTATTCTTGCCTGTGTAGGGTTAGGGTTGTTTTATTTTTGCCTGTGTAGGGTTAGGGTTGTTTTATTCTTGCCTGTGTAGGGTTAGGGTTGTTTTATTCTTGCCTGTGTAGGGTTAGGGTTGTTTTATTCTTGCCTGTGTAGGGTTAGGGTTGTTTTATTCTTGCCTGTGTAGGGTTAGGGTTGTTTTATTCTTGCCTGTGTAGGGTTAGGGTTGTTTTATTCTTGCCTGTGTAGGGTTAGGGTTGTTTTATTCTTGCCTGTGTAGGGTTAGGGTTGTTTTATTCTTGCCTGTGTAGGGTTAGGGTTGTTTTATTCTTGCCTGTGTAGGGTTAGGGTTGTTTTATTCTTGCCTGTGTAGGGTTAGGGTTGTTTTATTCTTGCCTGTGTAGGGTTAGGGTTGTTTTATTCTTGCCTGTGTAGGGTTAGGGTTGTTTTATTCTTGCCTGTGTAGGGTTAGGGTTGTTTTATTCTTGCCTGTGTAGGGTTAGGGTTGTTTTATTTTTGCCTGTGTAGGGTTAGGGTTGTTTTATTCTTGCCTGTGTAGGGTTAGGGTTGTTTTATTCTTGCCTGTGTAGGGTTAGGGTTGTTTTATTCTTGCCTGTGTAGGGTTAGGGTTGTTTTATTCTTGCCTGTGTAGGGTTAGGGTTGTTTTATTCTTGCCTGTGTAGGGTTAGGGTTGTTTTATTCTTGCCTGTGTAGGGTTAGGGTTGTTTTATTCTTGCCTGTGTAGGGTTAGGGTTGTTTTATTCTTGCCTGTGTAGGGTTAGGGTTGTTTTATTCTTGCCTGTGTAGGGTTAGGGTTGTTTTATTTTGGCCTGTGTAGGGTTAGGATTGTTTTATTCTTGCCTGTGTAGGGTTAGGGTTGTTTTATTCTTGCCTGTGTAGGGTTAGGGTTGTTTTATTTTTGCCTGTGTAGGGTTAGGGTTGTTTTATTCTTGCCTGTGTAGGGTTAGGGTTGTTTTATTCTTGCCTGTGTAGGGTTAGGGTTGTTTTATTTTTGCCTGTGTAGGGTTAGGGTTGTTTTATTCTTGCCTATGTAGGGTTAGGGTTGTTTTATTCTTGCCTGTGTAGGCCCACACGAGATGGTTGCGTTATGTGAGATCACCAACCGACCATAACATAATATTATGTTGTGTCACTAAGTCACATAGCACCGCTGTCACTCAGCCCATACACAGAATCTTGCATTGTCTCGACGTGTACTAAATTTCCCAGCTCTAATCAACAATCTAATTCCAACATGGACATTTCCGAGATCCTACACGAGCAACATTTCTCCTCAACTGTGTAGTCGCCCACCCTTAATGGAAGGATTAGCTCTCACGGAGTCAAGAGTTAAGTCAAAGGATTAGCTCTCACGGAGTCAAGAGTTAAGTCAAAGGATTAGCTCCCACAGAGTCAAGCGTTAAGTCAAAGGATTAGCTCCCACAGAGTCAAGCGTTAAGTCAAAGGATTAGCTCCCACAGAGTCAAGCGTTAAGTCAAAGGATTAGCTCCCACAGAGTCAAGAGTTAAGTCAAAGGATTAGCTCCCACAGAGTCAAGCGTTAAGTCAAAGGATTAGCTCCCACAGAGTCAAGCGTTAAGTCAAAGGATTAGCTCCCACAGAGTCAAGCGTTAAGTCAAAGGATTAGCTCCCACAGAGTCAAGCGTTAAGTCAAAGGATTAGCTCCCACAGAGTCAAGCGTTAAGTCAAAGGATTAGCTCCCACAGAGTCAAGAGTTAAGTCAAAGGATTAGCTCCCACAGAGTCAAGCGTTAAGTCAAAGGATTAGCTCCCACAGAGTCAAGCGTTAAGTCAAAGGATTAGCTCCCACAGAGTCAAGAGTTAAGTCAAAGGATTAGCTCCCACAGAGTCAAGAGTTAAGTCAAGCAGTAAAAATCATGAGGCCGAACTTGTTGAAACTAATTTTTTTGTTGGTATAAGTTTTATAGAGTTTCATCACGTTCTCCAGATTTTTCGTGGAAACCTAAGTTTAAAAATTCGATTCAGGTGTGTTGGAAAGGGATTGCTAGCTGCCTTTGGCAGGTCAATAAAGCATCACCTTTTCTTATCCACGTTTTTGTATTGCTCTTTTGTTCTTTAAGCATATGTTTGCTGTTTTGTTCTTTAAACATCTGTATTGCTGTTTTGTTTTTAAACATCTGTATTGCTGTTTTATTATTTAAACATCTGTATTGCTGTTTTATTATTTAAACATCTGTATTGCTGTTTTGTTCTTTAAACAATTTTTGTTTGAAACACACCAAAATATTCCGTGCTGTGCTCCTTGACGTACTTGTCAAATTTACATGCCATCACTTCAGTTGATAAGTCTTTTCTTAAATAATGTTTTAACCAGTTTTCGCACATGTTTGTTTAATAAACCTTTACAAAAATAATCTTTATAAAGCAATAAGTTTCCGTTCTATTAAAGACACGTTTTTTGCTTTCATTTGTTGTACAATTAATTTTTTTATGTGCGATTTTATTTATATTCTGTTAAAAACATAAACGCATAGTGCTCACAGTCTATCCCGGGGCGCCGGCGGAACCGCCTGATACAACTTAGTAAACGACTATAATACCCCAACTTATCCATAGCTATCGCACGTTTTAAAACGAACGAAGACGCCATAGCGCTCACGAGAAGGCCAAGGGCGCCAAATAGCACACTCTCGGGGCGCCAGAAGACGCCGTAGTTTCTATTTAGTGAACGACTATAGTAACTCTTTCTACCCACAGCTTATCGCACACTTTAAAAAGGAAATATGCACCATATGGCTTACAGGATAGCCCAGGGCGCCAAATCGACTCTACCGGGGCACCGGCGAACGCGCCTGATTCAATTTAGTGAAAGACTATAATACCCCAAACTTATCCGCATACGGAAAGATAGAAGTAAACAAAGAGGACATTTAGGAGCGGCATCTAAATTGTTATTGATTAAAAATAATAATTAGTAAACAGTACGTTCAGTGTATAAAATAAATAAAAGGCAGTATTTAAAATATCCGTGTTTTACCTACAATATTGTACTTGATCAATCCATGCTAAGTTTATTATTCCAACAATAATGCCCGCTTGAAAGTCCGCGGAATCTGCATTCACATTTTTTAAAATTAGCTTGATTTGAATTTTTTTAAAAATTACATCCCCTAGCTTAATTATTTAACAATTTAATTAATTACTTTTTAGCGCAATTTCCATTCTGGAGAATTGCGTTTATCAACCCGTCATTTCTGGATGTATGAATGAATGGATGGATGGATGGATGTGTGTCCGCAGCTTTAAGTCGTATCTCCTCCTCAACGAAGCAATATCGATGACTAGTTCCAAAAGCAATTATGTTAAGCAAGTTACGAGGATCAGCATAGGCCATAAAAATTCCGGGTTTCTTTCATGTATTTCCCGGAAAAGCCAAAAAAAAACCTCGAAAAAATGCAGTTTTTTGCCCATATCTCGGCAACCAGACCACTTAGCGACTTGAAACATGTACCAATCGATTCCTGCCATAATTTAGAACAATATTGCCGAAGAAAGTTTTCAAAAATATCCTCTCGTTCGGGCACAAATTTTAAAATTACATAAACACCTACAAACCAATCGTTCTTCTAGCTTGAACGCTCCCCAGCATTATACGTCAGAGCTATTTTTAGATAACATAAGGAAATTGCGCATAAATGTCACTAGACTTTTTTAATTAACTTGTTTTACCCTGCTGATCGCCTAGCGCGGTGGTAACCAAATTTTTAAAAAGATAATGCAGTTGTTAAGTGGACTGATCACACATACAAACATAATAAACAGTGACATATCTATTGTAACCCTGAGCCTTCCATTTGATCCAGACAAGCAGCACTATAACCCTAATATGTTTACAGCAGTAGGCCTTTTTAGAAAGGTATGGAGAGGTGTTTTCAAATTTCGTTAAGACATTCTTCGATTGTTTCATCATCTGTCAACCGAACTATGGCTTTTCAAAATCATTTTTCGTCTGTTCTAATGGCATGTGTTGTATATATGTATTCCTTTCTTCGTTTTTGTTTAATTTGCACATGTATGTGCGGATATCCAAACTATAGTGGTATAGAAAATATATATAGAGAGAGCCACGTGACACAAGAGCTAAGTATGTATCTACTCTCTAGCTAAAATAACAATAGTTTATATATTATTTCCTATCTTGGAATACTTGCGTATTTTCACTATCATTTGTTTACTTATTGTTAAAGTATTTTTCATTTGACACACACACACACACACACACACAAACGACCACACACATGTAGGGGCCCGAAAAAAATTCTGCCAGGTGGGCCCGCTCAAACTTAATCAGCCCCTGCCATGCGGGATGCGATTTAACGCCCTCCCCCCCCCCCCCCCCCCCGTCTTTGAGAACTATTGCGCTTACGTTCGCTTTAATGAGTGCAATGCACTTGATACTATAATCACTTACTGTGTTGTATCAGTAGCGTTAGCCGGCGCTCTGTTCTGTTGACCTGCAGCATCCTGGGCACCAGTAACGCCCACATTCGTTTTAAAGAGCACCATACAATAGGGACATGGTGGCACACAACATTCGATGATTAAACTAAACCAACTGAACTGGCGGCCATATCCGGCGTCTTTGCCAGTTTTCACAAGCCGATTTAATACATTACAAAGATAAATTTTCTGTCAGCTACTATATCTTTAACAATATGTCTGTTTGATATTTTTATCAGGTTCCAAAATGTATCAATTTTCATTAGGATAAGCTTTACGGATCGTCTAATTCTAGAGTACAAAGAGTGTCTCTAGATCTACCGATACTCTAGATTTAACCAGTTTTTAGCTGTCAGAGAACAAGTAGATCTAGAATCTAGGCGAAGCAAAAATAATTACGTAAAAACAGTTAAATTATACAAAAAAGCAAAGAATAATTGAGTTTTTGACTAAAATATTTCAGGCGTTAATTATTTTATATAAATTATGATTGTTTGTTTATTAGCAATGGAATAGGTTAAATTAGGATATATATATATATATATATATATATATATATATATATATATATATATATATATATATATATATATATACATTTGGCATAGTATTTGGCGTAGTTATTTTTTTTTTACAGTTAAGAGTAGCCTCTATCAAAATTGTTTCGGTGAGTAAATTAATCAGATTTTATTTTATCTGTAGTCATAACTGAGACGACATCGGCCAGCGGTCCTGTCACTCGGGTCACCTATGCAGTCATAGTAAATTTTTTAAAACTTTAAACAAACGTAGTTTATTGAACGTTAATGTTATTCCTATTACTATTAAGTTCCAACAATTTTCAATAGTTCACGTTTTACAGATCTTCCATTTCGAGAATATAAATAAATTAATGCTTGTGTTCATTATATTATGTACTGATCTAGACACGGAACATTGGAAATAATTTTTGTAGCAAAAAAAAAAAAAGTAACCGGGTTTGTAACTGAATTATGTAAGTCAATAAATCCGTTCGGATATTGAATGAATTAAGAATTTTGCCGGCGACAGCATGTGTTTGGTGGTAGGAGAAATAGAACTCGGGCTTAACAATGGTACAAAAATGAAATATAATCATAAACAACTCTTTTATTTAAATAAATTTGGCAACAATTTTTGAGCCCACTATTTGGTCCCTACCCTCTGCCCTTTCCCGCCATAGAACGCTTTGAAGGTCCTGTCGAACAGTTATAATGCCAATGTGTGCACATATTACGTGCTCCTATTTAGCTGTCAAAGTGGATCAACGAATGACGGATTTCACTAAAATTTGAAGGTTTGCCTATATTTGACACAACAGTTTGTGTAATGGATTTTAATACTTGTGGCAGAGCGTGGTATAGTGACTTTAAAATAAAGATAATAATACCACAGATACAGTGTGGTTTTTACAAACCAAACATCAGACCAAAATACCGCTAGCGGCATGGAAGTTTCGCCCCTGATGGGAAATAGTATCGTTGAAGTGGAATTTATTGGGGTTAAAAGGCTTTATAAAGAGTGAGGTAAGCGTAATAGGATATTGGTTTGTGTTGTGCAGTGCAACCGACAAACCGTATTCCAACGGTAAACTGGGTCGTCTAGTATTTTCTAAAATCTCCCACATAGATGGACCACAGTGGGAACTCCCAACGCTCGCCAATGGTTGTCATTTATTGTTATTATGTTGACGTTTGATCTGATCATTTATTTGTTTGTTATTCCTATTGAGATCGACCAGAAAAAAAAAACAATTTTAGATAGAAATCAATGGTTTTAAACGACAATAACATGCAGGCTTAAGTGTGATTGTGTAGATAACGTGACAGTACTGAAAGCTCCAAAAATAGAAAATAATGTAACAAAGGCATAGAATAGCTGCAGCCAAACCTGCTGTCTGTCAAACTTGATCAGGGGCTGCAACATTGCCATGGTACTACAAGATAGAGAAGATCAATCTCAACAGCCGGACATCTATCAAGTCTACCAAAACTTTAGTGATACAGACCTCACAAAAGTTAACAGCTCAGTTCGTATTACAGCCACAAGGCCATCATGAGATTAGAAATAATGCAAGCAAGAGATTAATTCACTGATGCTCAAACAAGGGAGACAACTTCTATGACGATCTTAAATTTTGCCACCAATGTCTTCGCAAACGGCAACTAATTCGCAAAGAATTGTTCGAATGAAATCAACACAACTGATTAAAAATATATGTTTCTAGTAGAGTGTTTGTAAAGTCAGTGAACCAGCCCGGGTGGTCAAGTTTACCCTGGCCTAGTCCCCAGACAGTGCACAACTGTGTTGTCGTAGCTTTTTGTTTTTGAAAGTTTAACTCACTGAATATCTTGCACTTTTAGTCAATTTTGTTTCATCTATGCAAAATAATTATCTTATTTCTTAACAAAGTAATTACTTTCTTTTTTATAATTTAGTTAAAAAACTGTATGATAAATTTACTGACATTGCGCGACTGACACTAACACGACGGAAACAAAAAACTCGTTAGTCCAATCATTTTTGTCTAATACAGAAGGTGGGGCTTCACATCTAAGTTGTTACTACACCCGTGGTTTTTTTCTTTTACATTTTTTTCTACTAATTATTACTTTTACATCCACGATTTTCTAATACTGTGGTTATAAGTTTTTATTTTAGTAATTACACGCTCGACATCTAACTATAGAACGCAGTAATTTAATGATGGTGTCTGGGATTTTAAAATTACTGTTTTGATGTAGATTGATTGATCTATTTTAATTAGTCTACTATTTTAATTAACAGTCTAGGTTGGGAAAATAATGACACAGGTGTCTCAGATAATGTGTGCAATTAATATCTGACTACAAGAAAACAAAGCCGATGTTTATAGTTAGATGGGAGACATTTCTGGAAAAAAAACATGAATAAAAACAATATGTGAGAGTTACCTGAGTCAGATGATAAATTTTACACGGGCGAGAGGTTCAACTTTTGAAGCCTGGGCAAAACATAGTTATGGTTCTTTACTGCCACATTAGACAACTAGTTAGTCAATGTTATTTAAACACAAAGTGATAGGATCAAAATATTTTAATTGACATTACATTATTTAAGCTAAACCTCTACGTAGACCACTGGATCGACGAATGTGGGCTGCCAATAATTCAAGAATTGAAGCCAGTGGTAGCAGGTATGGATTATAATGTGGCCAACACAACGTTTTATCTGACCACCAGTCACTTCATCACTCGCCACTTTGGTTTAATGGATGAAGTAACCTTCGGTTATTTTCTTATGATTAGTTTGGTCATTATCGGTGGAGTAATCAACATTGCTGGTTTTATTTTCAACAGTATCAGTATCATCGTCTTCATCAAACTGGGCTTCACCGATACCATCAACATCTCTTTGTTGAGTCTTGCCATAGCGGACATCGGTATACACATCACGATGGTTGGTAACATGGTCATATCCACCCCCGATATCTTACAAGATACACCAAACTTTGATCTTATTAACGCCATTGGTTATCTAATCCTGGGTTGGCCTCATTTGATGTTTAGCCGTATTTCCGGTTGTCTGACAGCTTTTATAAGTCTGGAAAGATTCCTCTGTATAGCTGTGCCACTGAAGGTCAAGGCCCTCATCACACCAAAGCGAACAGCCATGGTTTCCTGTGTTATTTTCGGCTGTATGATTGGCTGTGTCATCCCGGCTTTTGTCGCTTACAAAATCGGACCAAAATTTAACAAAGTCAACAATTCAACTGTGTTCGGCCTAATCACCATTGAAAACTCTGAAGTTCTTGAAAACATCAGTGTCGTTGTCATCATTTTTGTCGAGCTGGCCGTGTTTGCTCTTGTCGTCATCTTTACTGTTGGCTTGATACAGAAATTTGTGGACATTTCCAAGTGGAGGAAACAGGCGTCATCAGCTTCTAAAAATAATATCATCTCCAGAAGAGACAGCGCGTTGGTTAAAATGGTTCTATTTATATCCGTGGTGTTTATCGTCTGCTCATTTCCTGGGCTTGTCGGCTCAACCGTTCTACTTTGTGTTAAAGACTACAGCGTCAAAGGGAAGGAAATCAATGTTTTTTTAGCAAGTTTTTCTGTATTTTTCAACATCACCTCCCTTAACTCTACAGTCAGTATTTTTATTTACCTTAAAATGAGCTCAAAATTTCAGCAAATGTTTTGGTCCATGTTTTCACCCACCAGCTGTTTCAAACAACCCAAACATCAGTGGCCGGACCACGTCCATTCGCGTCGTGCTGGATCTGTCGGTGGTGTGTAAAATCATGATCAAATTTAAAGAACAACCAGAGCTTCTACGCCTTTCTCGTGCTTTCACGCTTTTGTCTATAAATGACTTGATTTTGTCGTGTCTTTGCTTTGGATTTGGCCTGTTACACAACTTTTGTTTCTTTTTATTGTAGAACAAAACATTTAGAATTTTTATTTTTATTGTAGAGTAAAACATTTTACTTTTCTTTTTATCAAATTGAGTATTTCCTGGCTTCTTTAGTTGTACACTTAGCTCACAACGTGCTGTTGGTGTGAGGCAACCGCAGTCATTGAGAGACGTCTGCTCTACGTCTGCTACTTTAATTAAGGCGCGAGACCATCACTCATCATTATCTCATTTTACAAGATTCTATTTCAAGCGTTTATTATTCAAGAATTTATTTTTAAACCGTTTATTTATAGATTTTATTTCAAGCTTTTATGAAAGATTTTTATCTGAAGCGTTTATTGAAATAATTTTTTAACTTTGATTCTTCTATCGTGTCTTGTCCGTTATGGGTTGAAAACTTCGATCGAAATTTCACCTACTTGTACCAAACAATTTCTTTCAAACTCGACTCACAGTTTTAAATTTAACTAGACTACCCGTCATCCGTTGGATAACTGTGGGTTTCGGGGGTCATCCATCAGAAAACATCATGTCTGTCACTCAGAGGCGTAGCGACCCTTCCCGGCGCCCGGGGACAAACTTTTCGATTTGAACCCCCTTCCTCCCCCCCCCGCAAGATTTCGATTTGCACCCCCCCCCCCTCAAACTTTCGATTTGCACCCCCCCTCAACCTTTCAATTTATTTTTCCAACCCATTTTGGCGCCCTCTAAGGTCGGCGCCCGGGGACATATGTGTCCCGCCAAGTCTCAGACAACATGTTTTAATTGTTTAAAAAACGATTCCAGCCGAGCATGTCTCTGACCACAATATCCCTTCATATGCTTAGGACAAAGAAACAGATGAACTCTACTTCACCCTGTATCCCGCCAAGTTCAGATAGGCAACTTTATCATTCACATCTAAAAAATAAAATAAAAATTTTTAAAAAAAATTATCATTGACCTATTGGTTTAGAACCTGTGCCACCCGCATGACAGCCGATTACACTATCATCTTAGCTATTTACTCGTGACGTCAGAGATGAATTTTTATACTATACATTAATACTTTGAGTCTCCTTATGCAACTTGATTTACGCGCATAGATCTAGATCTAAGTCTAGTAGTAGTAACTTTCAAATTAAATTTTATCTTAAATTAGCCAAACTAAGATTTATATAAAATAAAGAAGGTCTGAAATTATCTAGATCTAGATAGAATTATCTAGATCTAGATTCTACGACTCGTTTGCTTAAGTCTTAAGTTTAGTTTTTGCGTAGCTAATGATTAGATTTAGAATCTAGATCTAATCATTAGCTACGCTAATAGGCCATGGAGCGAGCATTTCAAAATTAGAATATTCCAAACAAAGATTTATATAAAATAATAAAGGTCTAAAATAGTTTAGTATATAGAAAATCATTATTATCTAAATCTAGATAGAATTATCTATATTTTAGATCTAAGACTGAGCTATATTTAGAATTTATGTTTATAATTTAGCAAAATTACCGGTATCGAAGCCGCGTATGAATCTTAAGCTACGCGAATAGGCCCTGGATCCAGCATTTCAAAATTTGCATAGTCGAAACAAAGATTTATACAAAATAATGAAGGTCTAAAATATTTTAGTATATAGAAACTCATTATTATCTAAATCTAGATAGAATTATCTATATTCTAGATTTACGACTGGTTTGCTTAAGTCTTTTGCTTAAGTCTCGTTTTTTTTTTTTGGATTGTATTTATAACTAATAAATCTTTGATTTGACCTAGATTCTAGATCTAGATCTATAAATAACTTTCTTGGACAGATTGTAGATCTAGAGAAATTTATCGTAAAACTAAATGAAAAGACAGTTGAAAATTGATATAAGTGTTGGAACGTAATAAATACAGCAAACGGACGTATTGTTAAAGTTAAAGCCGACAGAAAATTAGCTTTAGAACGCGTTAAACATTGGAATGGGAACACAATCTTCTTCGATGGTCCGCCATTATTGATGTAAAAAAATAAACACATCATGTGACGTCACTGTTTCCGTCGAGTGTAGTGGTTTTTCAAATCTTTTTAAAAAATTGTGGTTAATCTACCTATGAATAAATCAATACATTAATTAACGTCTTTAAATAAATTTGTGATTAACAGTCTGTCTGCAATAAAAAATTATTCTCTACCTACATACTATTTTACAGCTCTCCACGATGAGTGCAACCATGTACAATAGTCAATCAGCCAAACAAAAAAACAAACAAAAAAACAAATAATATATTCAAACATGTAAACAAACTTGAGTTTTAGTAGTATATAGATGATGCGTGATGTGATGTTTGATTCATTTTTACAAATTTGTTAAAGACCGCCATATAAATTTTTTACGATCGCTCTAGTAGAGACACATGTAAAAGTAAATTATAAAAACTTTTACAATAACTACCTTTACTGATATACTTTAAATATAATATGGCACTGCTATACATGTATGGGAAGGAGCTAAAACCGAAAGGGTCAAGTTAAATTTGAGTATCATAAAGCCATTATTTAATAATTTAATCACTACTGATGAGATAATTACCTGCGTGAATTCATCGTATGGCTATATGGAGCTACTCACACCTTTTTACCGACAAGTTCAAATAGAATTTTTCAAAGTTTATTTTGATCATTGATTAGCTAACCCATATTTTTTATTAAAATTCAATTTTTCTACTTTTGTCCTGTGTATTGCCTGACTATTTATTACACACCAGCGTTTTTATTTTTAAAAATTTAAAAGAAAATATGTCAAAAATTGATGAACTAAAAAAGCGTCACGTAAAACAAATAGAGAAATGCTGTGACTTTTAGCCATATCTTTCTATAAGTTTAAAACATTCATAAAAAACTTTTTAATAACAAGTTTTTATTTAATAATGCACTAAAAAGTAGAAAAAAATTATGTTCTTTAAATTTATATTATATTGAACTTCTATTTAAATAACTATTTTAATAACGATAAAGTTATTTAAATAGTAGTCTATAATTTATTTTCTACTTTTTAGTGTATTAGTACATAAAAGCTTGTTATTAAAAGGTTTTTTATGAAATTTTTTTTAGTACTTTACATGTTTTTATTTACAATAGTGTTAAATGACTAAAAACCATTGCGCGCCTAATGAACGTGATGGCGCAGCTATTGAACGTGATAACGCGCTTTTGCCACGATGACGCGTTAGGATAGAAATTCGGTCCAAATTTTAATTAATTCATAAAAAGAAATTAGGCATCCAATTAAGTCAAATTTAATTTCAGATTGCATTGTCTTCATGTCTTGACCCACGTGCTAACTGTGAACCGTATCGGTCAAGTAGAAGTGTCCGAATTTTCACTCCGGCGTTTCGATCTAGACAGACAGAGGATGCGAGTCACATAAAAACTTGTAAAAAAAATTCATAAAAAACGTTTTAATAACAAGCTTTTATGTAATGATGCACTAAAAAGTAGAAAATAAATTATAGACTACTATTTAAATAACTATAAAGAAAAGCGTGGGTCACTTTAGTATCTATTGGATACCTTTACTAATGTTAAGGAAGACACCCACGCTTTTCTTTATAGTTATTTAAATAGTAGTCTATAATTTATTTTCTACTTTTTAGTGCATCATTACATAAAAGCTTGTTATTAAAACGTTTTTTATGAATTTTTTTTTCAGTACTTTATATGTTTTATTTACAATAGAGTTACATGACTAAAAACCATTGCGCGCCTACTGAACATCACGTTCAGTAGGCGCGCAATGGTTTTTGAACGCAGCCATTACGTGATGGCGCAGCTATTGAAGGTGATGACGCGTGTGGTGTGGTTGGCTAGACATGCCTACTAATTCGGTCCAAATTTTTATTAATTCATAAAAAATTAATTAGGCATCCAATTAAGTCAAATTTAGTTTCAGATTGCATTGTCTTCATGTCTTGACCAACGTGCCAACTGTGAATCGTATCGGTCAAGTAGAACTGTCCGAATTTTCACTCCTGCGTTTCCGTCTAGACAGACTGACGACAGACAGAGGAAGTGAGTTAAATAAAAGCTTGTAAAAAAGAATAGAATCTAGTAGAAAAAAGAATTGCGCACCAAACAAACGCCAAAACAAAATGTGCATAATAGAGAGCAATATTATTAGTACTTTATAAATTTACATGCGTTTATGAGAAATTGGAAATAGCGTAAATTAGTACTTCCGGTCAACGGAAATTACTCAAAATATGATAGAAGATAGAGAATTAGATCTTTTACTTACATGTGAAATTTTATTTATCTATCTGAAATAGTACTCAAGTTATAGGCTTTTGAAAAATTCAAAGAAAAAGAAAGTACCACTTCTGGTTATCTGAAATCGCTCAAAAGTTGATACGGATCTACGATTTTGATAAAATACTTATATATGAAATTTCATCAACCTAGCTGTAACGGTACTCAAGTTATCGTGTTTACAGACACAGACACACACACATACATACGGACAAGATTGCAAAATTATGTTTTTCCATATCAGTGAGGTGTAAAACGTCGAAATTTGTAAAAATCTCTTTTTTTTTGCACGATTACATGACTTTCTCTATACTTCGTATGTACGAGAAAGTAAAACTAATTTGTTTTCTTTTCTTAAATTTTTAATAGTAAGATATTATTGCGTAAGCTAAAACGTTTGCCAATATTCATTTTAATTGTACAATCTAGTTACACAAAAACATTTTTGTAAAATACAATTTATTTATATTTTAATTGTAAGATTATTTACACAAGATGAAGCATAAAATGAAATTATAGCCACTGATAACATTTTTATGAATTGTAGCTGCAAAATAGCCAGGGAGCTAAAAGATATTCAGGGAGCTAAAAGATAGTCAGGGAGCTAAAAGATAGTCAGGGAGCTAAAAGATATTCAGGGAGCTAAAAGATAGTCAGGGAGCTAAAAATAGAGAGTTAAAATATAGACAGGGAGCTAAAAGATAGCCAGGGAGCTAAAAGATAGTCATGTTTGACGGACGAAGATCAATCATGTCAACCAAAACTGTAACGACGTAAAGCTGACAATAGCCAGTGGCGTAGCGAGGTCGGGTGTCACCCGGTGCGGCACTTAATGGTGTCACCCCCCAGTGGCGTAGCGACCCTTCCCGGCGCCCGGGGACAAACTTTTCGATTTGAACCCCCTTCCTCCCCCCCCGCAAGATTTCGATTTGCACCCCCCCCCCTCAAACTCTCGATTTGCACCCCCCTCAACCTTTCAATTTATTTTTCCAACCCATTTTGGCGCCCTCTAAGGTCGGCGCCCGGGGACATATGTGTCCCGCCAAGTCTCAGACAACATGTTTTAATTGTTTAAAAAACGATTCCAGCCGAGCATGTCTCTGACCACAATATCCCTTCATATGCTTAGGACAAAGAAACAGATGAACTCTACTTCACCCTGTATCCCGCCAAGTTCAGATAGGCAACTTTATCATTCACATCTAAAAAATAAAATAAAAATTTTTAAAAAAAATTATCATTGACCTATTGGTTTAGAACCTGTGCCACCCGCATGACAGCCGATTACACTATCATCTTAGCTATTTACTCGTGACGTCAGAGATGAATTTTTATACTATACATTAATACTTTGAGTCTCCTTATGCAACTTGATTTACGCGCATAGATCTAGATCTAAGTCTAGTAGTAGTAACTTTCAAATTAAATTTTATCTTAAATTAGCCAAACTAAGATTTATATAAAATAAAGAAGGTCTGAAATTATCTAGATCTAGATAGAATTATCTAGATCTAGATTCTACGACTCGTTTGCTTAAGTCTTAAGTTTAGTTTTTGCGTAGCTAATGATTAGATTTAGAATCTAGATCTAATCATTAGCTACGCTAATAGGCCATGGAGCGAGCATTTCAAAATTAGAATATTCCAAACAAAGATTTATATAAAATAATAAAGGTCTAAAATAGTTTAGTATATAGAAAATCATTATTATCTAAATCTAGATAGAATTATCTATATTTTAGATCTAAGACTGAGCTATATTTAGAATTTATGTTTATAATTTAGCAAAATTACCGGTATCGAAGCCGCGTATGAATCTTAAGCTACGCGAATAGGCCCTGGATCCAGCATTTCAAAATTTGCATAGTCGAAACAAAGATTTATACAAAATAATGAAGGTCTAAAATATTTTAGTATATAGAAACTCATTATTATCTAAATCTAGATAGAATTATCTATATTCTAGATTTACGACTGGTTTGCTTAAGTCTTTTGCTTAAGTCTCGTTTTTTTTTTTGGATTGTATTTATAACTAATAAATCTTTGATTTGACCTAGATTCTAGATCTAGATCTATAAATAACTTTCTTGGACAGATTGTAGATCTAGAGAAATTTATCGTAAAACTAAATGAAAAGACAGTTGAAAATTGATATAAGTGTTGGAACGTAATAAATACAGCAAACGGACGTATTGTTAAAGTTAAAGCCGACAGAAAATTAGCTTTAGAACGCGTTAAACATTGGAATGGGAACACAATCTTCTTCGATGGTCCGCCATTATTGATGTAAAAAAATAAACACATCATGTGACGTCACTGTTTCCGTCGAGTGTAGTGGTTTTTCAAATCTTTTTAAAAAATTGTGGTTAATCTACCTATGAATAAATCAATACATTAATTAACGTCTTTAAATAAATTTGTGATTAACAGTCTGTCTGCAATAAAAAATTATTCTCTACCTACATACTATTTTACAGCTCTCCACGATGAGTGCAACCATGTACAATAGTCAATCAGCCAAACAAAAAAACAAACAAAAAAACAAATAAATATTCAAACATGTAAACAAACTTGAGTTTTAGTAGTATATAGATGATGCGTGATGTGATGTTTGATTCATTTTTACAAATTTGTTAAAGACCGCCATATAAATTTTTTACGATCGCTCTAGTAGAGACACATGTAAAAGTAAATTATAAAAACTTTTACAATAACTACCTTTACTGATATACTTTAAATATAATATGGCACTGCTATACATGTATGGGAAGGAGCTAAAACCGAAAGGGTCAAGTTAAATTTGAGTATCATAAAGCCATTATTTAATAATTTAATCACTACTGATGAGATAATTACCTGCGTGAATTCATCGTATGGCTATATGGAGCTACTCACACCTTTTTACCGACAAGTTCAAATAGAATTTTTCAAAGTTTATTTTGATCATTGATTAGCTAACCCATATTTTTTATTAAAATTCAATTTTTCTACTTTTGTCCTGTGTATTGCCTGACTATTTATTACACACCAGCGTTTTTATTTTTAAAAATTTAAAAGAAAATATGTCAAAAATTGATGAACTAAAAAAGCGTCACGTAAAACAAATAGAGAAATGCTGTGACTTTTAGCCATATCTTTCTATAAGTTTAAAACATTCATAAAAAACTTTTTAATAACAAGTTTTTATTTAATAATGCACTAAAAAGTAGAAAAAAATTATGTTCTTTAAATTTATATTATATTGAACTTCTATTTAAATAACTATTTTAATAACGATAAAGTTATTTAAATAGTAGTCTATAATTTATTTTCTACTTTTTAGTGTATTAGTACATAAAAGCTTGTTATTAAAAGGTTTTTTATGAAATTTTTTTTAGTACTTTACATGTTTTTATTTACAATAGTGTTAAATGACTAAAAACCATTGCGCGCCTAATGAACGTGATGGCGCAGCTATTGAACGTGATAACGCGCTTTTGCCACGATGACGCGTTAGGATAGAAATTCGGTCCAAATTTTAATTAATTCATAAAAAGAAATTAGGCATCCAATTAAGTCAAATTTAATTTCAGATTGCATTGTCTTCATGTCTTGACCCACGTGCTAACTGTGAACCGTATCGGTCAAGTAGAAGTGTCCGAATTTTCACTCCGGCGTTTCGATCTAGACAGACAGAGGATGCGAGTCACATAAAAACTTGTAAAAAAAATTCATAAAAAACGTTTTAATAACAAGCTTTTATGTAATGATGCACTAAAAAGTAGAAAATAAATTATAGACTACTATTTAAATAACTATAAAGAAAAGCGTGGGTCACTTTAGTATCTATTGGATACCTTTACTAATGTTAAGGAAGACACCCACGCTTTTCTTTATAGTTATTTAAATAGTAGTCTATAATTTATTTTCTACTTTTTAGTGCATCATTACATAAAAGCTTGTTATTAAAACGTTTTTTATGAATTTTTTTTTCAGTACTTTATATGTTTTATTTACAATAGAGTTACATGACTAAAAACCATTGCGCGCCTACTGAACATCACGTTCAGTAGGCGCGCAATGGTTTTTGAACGCAGCCATTACGTGATGGCGCAGCTATTGAAGGTGATGACGCGTGTGGTGTGGTTGGCTAGACATGCCTACTAATTCGGTCCAAATTTTTATTAATTCATAAAAAATTAATTAGGCATCCAATTAAGTCAAATTTAGTTTCAGATTGCATTGTCTTCATGTCTTGACCAACGTGCCAACTGTGAATCGTATCGGTCAAGTAGAACTGTCCGAATTTTCACTCCTGCGTTTCCGTCTAGACAGACTGACGACAGACAGAGGAAGTGAGTTAAATAAAAGCTTGTAAAAAAGAATAGAATCTAGTAGAAAAAAGAATTGCGCACCAAACAAACGCCAAAACAAAATGTGCATAATAGAGAGCAATATTATTAGTACTTTATAAATTTACATGCGTTTATGAGAAATTGGAAATAGCGTAAATTAGTACTTCCGGTCAACGGAAATTACTCAAAATATGATAGAAGATAGAGAATTAGATCTTTTACTTACATGTGAAATTTTATTTATCTATCTGAAATAGTACTCAAGTTATAGGCTTTTGAAAAATTCAAAGAAAAAGAAAGTACCACTTCTGGTTATCTGAAATCGCTCAAAAGTTGATACGGATCTACGATTTTGATAAAATACTTATATATGAAATTTCATCAACCTAGCTGTAACGGTACTCAAGTTATCGTGTTTACAGACACAGACACACACACATACATACGGACAAGATTGCAAAATTATGTTTTTCCATATCAGTGAGGTGTAAAACGTCGAAATTTGTAAAAATCTCTTTTTTTTTGCACGATTACATGACTTTCTCTATACTTCGTATGTACGAGAAAGTAAAACTAATTTGTTTTCTTTTCTTAAATTTTTAATAGTAAGATATTATTGCGTAAGCTAAAACGTTTGCCAATATTCATTTTAATTGTACAATCTAGTTACACAAAAACATTTTTGTAAAATACAATTTATTTATATTTTAATTGTAAGATTATTTACACAAGATGAAGCATAAAATGAAATTATAGCCACTGATAACATTTTTATGAATTGTAGCTGCAAAATAGCCAGGGAGCTAAAAGATATTCAGGGAGCTAAAAGATAGTCAGGGAGCTAAAAGATAGTCAGGGAGCTAAAAGATATTCAGGGAGCTAAAAGATAGTCAGGGAGCTAAAAATAGAGAGTTAAAATATAGACAGGGAGCTAAAAGATAGCCAGGGAGCTAAAAGATAGTCATGTTTGACGGACGAAGATCAATCATGTCAACCAAAACTGTAACGACGTAAAGCTGACAATAGCCAGTGGCGTAGCGAGGTCGGGTGTCACCCGGTGCGGCACTTAATGGTGTCACCCCCCAGTGGCGTAGCGACCCTTCCCGGCGCCCGGGGACAAACTTTTCGATTTGAACCCCCTTCCTCCCCCCCCGCAAGATTTCGATTTGCACCCCCCCCCCCCTCAAACTCTCGATTTGCACCCCCCTCAACCTTTCAATTTATTTTTCCAACCCATTTTGGCGCCCTCTAAGGTCGGCGCCCGGGGACATATGTGTCCCGCCAAGTCTCAGACAACATGTTTTAATTGTTTAAAAAACGATTCCAGCCGAGCATGTCTCTGACCACAATATCCCTTCATATGCTTAGGACAAAGAAACAGATGAACTCTACTTCACCCTGTATCCCGCCAAGTTCAGATAGGCAACTTTATCATTCACATCTAAAAAATAAAATAAAAATTTTTAAAAAAAATTATCATTGACCTATTGGTTTAGAACCTGTGCCACCCGCATGACAGCCGATTACACTATCATCTTAGCTATTTACTCGTGACGTCAGAGATGAATTTTTATACTATACATTAATACTTTGAGTCTCCTTATGCAACTTGATTTACGCGCATAGATCTAGATCTAAGTCTAGTAGTAGTAACTTTCAAATTAAATTTTATCTTAAATTAGCCAAACTAAGATTTATATAAAATAAAGAAGGTCTGAAATTATCTAGATCTAGATAGAATTATCTAGATCTAGATTCTACGACTCGTTTGCTTAAGTCTTAAGTTTAGTTTTTGCGTAGCTAATGATTAGATTTAGAATCTAGATCTAATCATTAGCTACGCTAATAGGCCATGGAGCGAGCATTTCAAAATTAGAATATTCCAAACAAAGATTTATATAAAATAATAAAGGTCTAAAATAGTTTAGTATATAGAAAATCATTATTATCTAAATCTAGATAGAATTATCTATATTTTAGATCTAAGACTGAGCTATATTTAGAATTTATGTTTATAATTTAGCAAAATTACCGGTATCGAAGCCGCGTATGAATCTTAAGCTACGCGAATAGGCCCTGGATCCAGCATTTCAAAATTTGCATAGTCGAAACAAAGATTTATACAAAATAATGAAGGTCTAAAATATTTTAGTATATAGAAACTCATTATTATCTAAATCTAGATAGAATTATCTATATTCTAGATTTACGACTGGTTTGCTTAAGTCTTTTGCTTAAGTCTCGTTTTTTTTTTTGGATTGTATTTATAACTAATAAATCTTTGATTTGACCTAGATTCTAGATCTAGATCTATAAATAACTTTCTTGGACAGATTGTAGATCTAGAGAAATTTATCGTAAAACTAAATGAAAAGACAGTTGAAAATTGATATAAGTGTTGGAACGTAATAAATACAGCAAACGGACGTATTGTTAAAGTTAAAGCCGACAGAAAATTAGCTTTAGAACGCGTTAAACATTGGAATGGGAACACAATCTTCTTCGATGGTCCGCCATTATTGATGTAAAAAAATAAACACATCATGTGACGTCACTGTTTCCGTCGAGTGTAGTGGTTTTTCAAATCTTTTTAAAAAATTGTGGTTAATCTACCTATGAATAAATCAATACATTAATTAACGTCTTTAAATAAATTTGTGATTAACAGTCTGTCTGCAATAAAAAATTATTCTCTACCTACATACTATTTTACAGCTCTCCACGATGAGTGCAACCATGTACAATAGTCAATCAGCCAAACAAAAAAACAAACAAAAAAACAAATAAATATTCAAACATGTAAACAAACTTGAGTTTTAGTAGTATATAGATGATGCGTGATGTGATGTTTGATTCATTTTTACAAATTTGTTAAAGACCGCCATATAAATTTTTTACGATCGCTCTAGTAGAGACACATGTAAAAGTAAATTATAAAAACTTTTACAATAACTACCTTTACTGATATACTTTAAATATAATATGGCACTGCTATACATGTATGGGAAGGAGCTAAAACCGAAAGGGTCAAGTTAAATTTGAGTATCATAAAGCCATTATTTAATAATTTAATCACTACTGATGAGATAATTACCTGCGTGAATTCATCGTATGGCTATATGGAGCTACTCACACCTTTTTACCGACAAGTTCAAATAGAATTTTTCAAAGTTTATTTTGATCATTGATTAGCTAACCCATATTTTTTATTAAAATTCAA
Source organism: Physella acuta (assembly GCF_028476545.2). Taxonomy (NCBI): domain Eukaryota; kingdom Metazoa; phylum Mollusca; class Gastropoda; family Physidae; genus Physella; species Physella acuta. Next base: position 522,643 of record NW_026732486.1, read on the forward strand.
TTTTTCTACTTTTGTCCTGTGTATTGCCTGACTATTTATTACACACCAGCGTTTTTATTTTTAAAAATTTAAAAGAAAATATGTCAAAAATTGATGAACTAAAAAAGCGTCACGTAAAACAAATAGAGAAATGCTGTGACTTTTAGCCATATCTTTCTATAAGTTTAAAACATTCATAAAAAACTTTTTAATAACAAGTTTTTATTTAATAATGCACTAAAAAGTAGAAAAAAATTATGTTCTTTAAATTTATATTATATTGAACTTCTATTTAAATAACTATTTTAATAACGATAAAGTTATTTAAATAGTAGTCTATAATTTATTTTCTACTTTTTAGTGTATTAGTACATAAAAGCTTGTTATTAAAAGGTTTTTTATGAAATTTTTTTTAGTACTTTACATGTTTTTATTTACAATAGTGTTAAATGACTAAAAACCATTGCGCGCCTAATGAACGTGATGGCGCAGCTATTGAACGTGATAACGCGCTTTTGCCACGATGACGCGTTAGGATAGAAATTCGGTCCAAATTTTAATTAATTCATAAAAAGAAATTAGGCATCCAATTAAGTCAAATTTAATTTCAGATTGCATTGTCTTCATGTCTTGACCCACGTGCTAACTGTGAACCGTATCGGTCAAGTAGAAGTGTCCGAATTTTCACTCCGGCGTTTCGATCTAGACAGACAGAGGATGCGAGTCACATAAAAACTTGTAAAAAAAATTCATAAAAAACGTTTTAATAACAAGCTTTTATGTAATGATGCACTAAAAAGTAGAAAATAAATTATAGACTACTATTTAAATAACTATAAAGAAAAGCGTGGGTCACTTTAGTATCTATTGGATACCTTTACTAATGTTAAGGAAGACACCCACGCTTTTCTTTATAGTTATTTAAATAGTAGTCTATAATTTATTTTCTACTTTTTAGTGCATCATTACATAAAAGCTTGTTATTAAAACGTTTTTTATGAATTTTTTTTTCAGTACTTTATATGTTTTATTTACAATAGAGTTACATGACTAAAAACCATTGCGCGCCTACTGAACATCACGTTCAGTAGGCGCGCAATGGTTTTTGAACGCAGCCATTACGTGATGGCGCAGCTATTGAAGGTGATGACGCGTGTGGTGTGGTTGGCTAGACATGCCTACTAATTCGGTCCAAATTTTTATTAATTCATAAAAAATTAATTAGGCATCCAATTAAGTCAAATTTAGTTTCAGATTGCATTGTCTTCATGTCTTGACCAACGTGCCAACTGTGAATCGTATCGGTCAAGTAGAACTGTCCGAATTTTCACTCCTGCGTTTCCGTCTAGACAGACTGACGACAGACAGAGGAAGTGAGTTAAATAAAAGCTTGTAAAAAAGAATAGAATCTAGTAGAAAAAAGAATTGCGCACCAAACAAACGCCAAAACAAAATGTGCATAATAGAGAGCAATATTATTAGTACTTTATAAATTTACATGCGTTTATGAGAAATTGGAAATAGCGTAAATTAGTACTTCCGGTCAACGGAAATTACTCAAAATATGATAGAAGATAGAGAATTAGATCTTTTACTTACATGTGAAATTTTATTTATCTATCTGAAATAGTACTCAAGTTATAGGCTTTTGAAAAATTCAAAGAAAAAGAAAGTACCACTTCTGGTTATCTGAAATCGCTCAAAAGTTGATACGGATCTACGATTTTGATAAAATACTTATATATGAAATTTCATCAACCTAGCTGTAACGGTACTCAAGTTATCGTGTTTACAGACACAGACACACACACATACATACGGACAAGATTGCAAAATTATGTTTTTCCATATCAGTGAGGTGTAAAACGTCGAAATTTGTAAAAATCTCTTTTTTTTTGCACGATTACATGACTTTCTCTATACTTCGTATGTACGAGAAAGTAAAACTAATTTGTTTTCTTTTCTTAAATTTTTAATAGTAAGATATTATTGCGTAAGCTAAAACGTTTGCCAATATTCATTTTAATTGTACAATCTAGTTACACAAAAACATTTTTGTAAAATACAATTTATTTATATTTTAATTGTAAGATTATTTACACAAGATGAAGCATAAAATGAAATTATAGCCACTGATAACATTTTTATGAATTGTAGCTGCAAAATAGCCAGGGAGCTAAAAGATATTCAGGGAGCTAAAAGATAGTCAGGGAGCTAAAAGATAGTCAGGGAGCTAAAAGATATTCAGGGAGCTAAAAGATAGTCAGGGAGCTAAAAATAGAGAGTTAAAATATAGACAGGGAGCTAAAAGATAGCCAGGGAGCTAAAAGATAGTCATGTTTGACGGACGAAGATCAATCATGTCAACCAAAACTGTAACGACGTAAAGCTGACAATAGCCAGTGGCGTAGCGAGGTCGGGTGTCACCCGGTGCGGCACTTAATGGTGTCACCCCCCAGTGGCGTAGCGACCCTTCTCGGGGACAAACTTTCAAGTTTTCGATTTGCATCCCCCGCCCTCAAACTTTTGATTTGCACCCCCCCCCCACCCCCTCATGTTTTTCTCTATATATTTTGCTATTTTTGCCTTGGTGTCACCCCCCCTAAATGGTGTCACCCGGTGCGGTCCGCACCCCCGCCCATCGCTACGCCCCTGACAATAGCCAATACTTATACTTAGTTCTTATTCATATCACTTCCTGATCAGAATTAATACAAGCAAGAGAGTGACGATCCCCAATGTACTAACAATTAATTAGTAGGCCTACAATCGTTGAAAATCGAACAGTATCTCAATAAACTCACATGAAATTATTTCAGAAGAGTTGACACAATAGGGCTTATAAGTAGGTCACCAACTTTTTATCATACTAGCGAGCTAGTATTTTTCAAACCAATTGTGAATATGTTTATTAAATCGGTAAATAAAGAAGTTACTTACGCTATTGTTAAGTTATTTAAAATCGTAAAAACAGATAATGATAGTTTGAGAATTCACCTGACCATGGCTAACGAGATTTCAAATTTTAAGTAAGAGCAGAAAAGAGACTTACAGGCTCTATTAATACATTTCAAACAAAAAAAACTTTGTCAGATTAATTTAACAAACTGAACATTTTGCACATCAGTTCCATCGGGTTTCTGTTTTAGTCATAGAAAAAAATGTCTTTATTATTTTCTTATTAGAATGAATAAATAAAATAACTGTATTGGCCATGCTGGTTTTACACGACTAATTTTAACACGAAGAAGAAAAAAATATTGTGCTAAAATATTTTTTGCTAAATTTAAAACGTTCGATGACACCGTCACAATGTACTAAAATAAGTGCCTGGATTTTATAATTGTACTAATGACATCCTACGTATCTACCATTTTACTAATTCTAGGGGTACACGTTGATTTTTTTTTCCTAATTACATCTTGCATTCCTACAACGTTACTAATTCTATGTTATGGAACACAGTAAGTTCATAATTCTGAACTAAACATTTTGACGTTCATTGTTTTTTTAATTCCCTCAATTTACAGTTAGAATAAACCACTTCATGGGATGGAAAATTAATGAGATTACTGTATTAGGTAATTTAAGCTTTTAAATTTAAGCTATTTATCAATAGGTAGGTTACATTTCAGGATAAGAAATAACCGGCATTACATCTTAATATGAGGTTTATTCATTTTTTTTTATTAATGTTAAGAATAAATTAGCTTAAGAAAAATAGTAGTCAAACATAAGCTGGTAAAGTATCAGTAAACAGGACTAAATAGCTTTGGCACGATTCAATTTAGTATCACGTGATTGCTACCTCAGTAAAAAGATTCGTCACATCTGTGCAGTAGTTGTATCGTAAGGGTTAGGGATAGACTCAGTAGACATGGATTATGATGTCGTTAACACTACATCCCCACTAGCCATTGGTGACTTGAACCCAAACCTCTTAGGTTTAATGGATGAAGAGACTTTCGGCTATTTTACCCTCATCTGCGTGGTCATCATCGGTGGTGTTATCAACATTTCTGGTCTCATCTTCAACATTATCAACGTCATCGTCTTCATCAAACTGGGCTTCACCGATACCATCAACATCTCTTTGTTGAGTCTTGCCATAGCGGACATCGGTGTACACATCACGATGATTGGGAACGTGGTTATAACCAGCCCTGAATTTTTGCACGATTTACCAAACTTAGAACGTACCACCGCAATCGGTTATCTTATTTTGGGTTGGCCTCATTTGATGTTTAGTCGTATTTCCGGTTGTCTGACAGCTTTTATAAGTCTGGAAAGATTCCTCTGTATAGCTGTGCCACTGAAGGTCAAGGCCCTCATCACACCAAAGCGAACAGCCATGGTTTCCTGTGCTATTTATGGCTGCATGTTTGGTAGTGTCATGCCGGTATATGTTTCCCACAAAATTGGTCCAAGATTTAACAAAGATAACAATTCAACAGTGACTGGTGTTATCACTAATGAAAACTCTGAGTTACTTGAAGGCATCAGTGTCGTTGTCATCATTTTTGTCGAGCTTGCTGTGTTTGCTCTTGTCGTCATCTTTACTGTTGGCTTGATACAGAAATTTGTGGACATTTCCAAGTGGAGGAAACAGGCGTCATCAGCTTCTAAAAATAGAAGCATCTCAACACGAGACAAAGTCTTGGTTAAAATGGTTCTATTTTTATCTGTAGTGTTTATCGTATGCGCATTCCCTGATACTGTTGGCTCAACCGTCCTACTTTTCGTCAAAGACTACAGCGTCAAAGGGAAGGAAATCAATGTTTTCTTAGCAAGTTTTTCTGTGTTTTTCAACATTACCTCCCTTAACTCTACAGTCAGTATTTTTATCTACCTTAAAATGAGCTCCAAATTTCAACACGTTTTTTGGTCTATTTTTGCACATAACGTATGTGCCGGTTCAGCGTCCGGTAAAAATATATACCAAACGATGTAAAGACCTTCATCAGAACATCTAATGTTTTGGTCGTTACAGGTGTTAATGTTGTTGTTATCGATAATTCTATCACGTCGTTGTTCTGAGGACATAAGTATAGGCCAATGTGACATTGTTTTTACAGAAGTTTTTGCCTATTTAACTATTGTTACACGTACATTCGGACGATTTGTTGAATCGAAATGCACTGCACCCCACCAAAATGAACTACACCCCACAGAAATGCACTAAACCCCACCAATGTGCACTGTACATTTTATTTCAGTCATATTTATTTTAAAATTTTAACTTGCACCACTTTTTGTGTTATGCAGGCTTCACGTCTGCTAAAAATTAGTTTAATATGAAATATTTTTTGATAACATAACCAACATCATAAAAAATTGGAAAAGAAGAAACACATATTTAAATAACTTTAACTTTATAATAAAAGTCTTGAAATTCACCGAAAATAAGAAAATCAACTAATTTGCTTTCTTTAACAAATGGATTGGTAACTAAAATATTTAAAAGATCTCATGAGCAACTAATATCTTTATTTGAGAAAACAAATTAATTTCATATGCCTCTTTTCATTGCATTTTAAAGCGTATTATTATAGAATATTTTTTTTTAATTGTCCACTTTTTTCAAGCTTTCATTAAGTTTGCAACGTCTATGTATTTTTTGTTTGTCTTTTGCTTTGCGACAAATTTCGTAACTCAATTTTGACCCACTTATATTGGAACGATTTCTTTCAAACTTTGCAGGTATGTTTCACTTTGATAACAATACATGTCTATTTCTTTTAGTTTAATTAGATAAATATTTAGTCATTGAAAATATTTAAATGGTTTCGCCCCCAAGGGGAGATAACAAAATTAAATCACTCGATAGATTACTATATTCAATAACAGAAGGGGAGATAAACACCTAGACGCTATCACCCGACTAGTCTGGTGAGCTGTGGTTCGTGCCGAATGTTTACAATCGTAAAACAGACGTTACGAACAAAAAAAAGCTTGTTTAAAAAGAAGAGAATCTCATAGAAAAAAAGAATTGCACAACAAATGAAAATAAGCAATGTTTATATAACAAAGCTGAAAAGTGGTGCTTTATAAAAGGAAACATTGATTATTTCTTTTAAATTAATAGAAATATATTTCAGAGAAATTGTATAATGCATTGTCATCCAGCTTAGAACTACGTGAGGCTTTGAAGATATCGGTCCAGTAAAATTGACCTTTATTCAGAAATGGGAAACGGCGTAAAGTACTACTTCTGGTAACCGAGAGTAACTCAAAATTTGATATAATCAACAGAATGCGTTCTTAAGCATATCCTTAAAATTTCGTCAACCTAATTGAAACTGTACTCAAGTTATCGATATTGTAGAAACCAGATTCTTAAACGATTACAATTCTTACTCCTTGCGAGAAAGTAAATAAACCGGGAGTGATCTACCCTAGACTTTCTCGAATATTCTTCTGAAACACTACGGGGGATGACAACTCGGGATATAGATCTGATTTTTAATCCATTTTTGATTACTTGAGCTGTTTAAATATAATAGAATCTCGTAGAAAAAAGAACCAAGTAGACGCCAAACAGTGTGTATAGTAGTGCGGAATATTATTAGTACTTTATAAATTCACATGCCTTTTTTGAGAAATCGGAAATAGCGTAAATTTCTACTTCCGGTCAACGGAAATTACTCAAAATATGATAGAAGGCAGAGAATTAGATCTTTTACTAACTTGTGAAATTACATTAATCTATCTGAAACAGTTCTTTAGTTATGGGCTTTTAAAAAATTGAAAGTAGATTAAGTTCCACTTCCGGTACCAAAAATCGCTGAAAAGTTGATACAGAACTATATATTTGATTTTATACTTATATATATTTTATCAACCTAGATGTAACGGTACTCAAATGATCGTGTTCATAGACACACACACACACACACATACACACACAGAGACATACGGACAAGATTGCAAAACTATGTTTTTCCTACTCAGGAAGGTGTAAAACGTCGTGATTTGCAAAAATGTCGTATACGAGAAAGTAAAAAAAGACATTGTGAACAAAATTAAAGCTTTTAATAAACAATGTGAACTAGTTTACAGAACGTTATGTATGTATGTATGTATCGTCTATATACAACATAAAAACCCACACACACTTTTTGTTTTGTTATGAAACGGATGATAGAGCTCACGATTACTAACAAAAAAGTCTCGAATTTGGATCCAGAGTTCGATTCTGTAGGTCGTCCTTGAGTCTACTCAGCTCTGATGTGTACCTGACTCACGTTACGGAAACGTTTGCTGCTAGGAACAGTGCTGACCACACTATCCCCTTCACGTGCCGAGGTCATTGAAACAGGTGAACTCTACTTTATCTGCCCGTGTGTCTTTGGAACGAACAGGAAAAGATGACGTGAAATGGTTTTGAGGAATAATAAACTAACCAGAAGTTAAAATAAAACTGGACGATCTAAGCCGTCAGCACAAAGTCGGAAACTTGCAGATGGAAATCTTTAGGACGTGAACTTAAACTAAGACGCGCCCATCTATGTAGTTAACAATGAAATACACACAAGGCCTAACACGTATTTGACCTGCAAATGTTGCTATCTATCCCCTGGCTACTTGACCTCCGACCTATAGATACACAAATCTATACAACCAGTCATCTCGCTTGAATCCTTACCATTTATAATTTCTAAGCTTTTGGTTTCAATCATAAATTAAAAATTACTGATACTTCAAATAGACGCTATGTTAACATCATATTTTCTCAGCAAACTAATTCTTTTCAATGCTCAGAATCAAGAGAGCTCACTTGATATCATTTATTATTAAAAAAAATGTTTTTAAAAAAATAATTTAATGCAACAGCCTAAAATCTTTATCCAGTGTCCTCACCTTCCGCCACCCCCTCGGGAATGTTCAAACCCTCATTTTAAACTGTCCAGCGAATTTGGACAGGTTCATTGGATCCACCTAACGGAATTGATATTTTTCTTACGTATCCCATCCTTGGTTTACTTGTGTCTCATTTTCATCATAACCAACGTGAGACACCTTTTGCCTCTATAGTCACGATATATTTGTGTGGCTCGCCGAGTCGCCGGCTAGAGTAAACAAAAATATGATCACATTTTTTTAAATGAATAAAAATCGTTTAATAGCAAGCTTTCATGTAATAATGCACTAAAAAGAGAAAATAAGTGATTTAAAAAAAATATATTATAGTACTCTACTATTTAAAGTACTATAAAGAATTAATTCTTAAAAAATAATTAGGCACTCAATCAAATCAAATTTAAAGTCAGATTGCTTTGTCTTCAAGGCTTGAGCCACGTGCCAACTTTGAAACGTATCTGTCAGTTAGAAATGCCCGAAATTTCGTTTTCCCGTTTCAATCTAAACAGACAGGAGGGATGAATTTAGACAGAGGTAGCAAATTACGTAAACTAAAAAATTGCCAATATACATTTTAATTGTACGATCTAGTTAAACAACTACATTCTTTTTGTAAAATACAGTTTATATCTATTTTAAAAGTAAGATCTATTCACACAAGATAGAGCATAAAATGATCTTATAGGCTACAGATAACATTTTTATGAATTGTTTTGTTCGCGTCTTAGTAGAATAAAAGACGCTATACCCGAGATACAATATGCGATACATTATTTTACTTAAGAACGAAGGCAGCAGTTATTTGATTATTGAGGTTTTTTAAAGGTTGTTGTCTTGCTGTCCCCAGTTAACGAGCTGCATCTACCCGAGGTCCGAACTTGGGACTTCTGTAGTGCTCTCTTTCCCGACCACTCCGTACCCTAGGAAACATTTTATTTAATCAATTGTTGATCGTTTCTACGGCTAATACATAGAGTCTGTACAGAAGTTGTTTTTTTTTTTTTAAATATTTAACTTACTATTTTAAACTATTGGACTATGTTTGTTTTATCAAATGTTCACACAAGCGAAACAAACCTGGAGATGTCATACACAATACATGTGCTACAGTGAGGACGCGGAGATAAAACAGTGAGATAGTGAGGTCTTTGTATGGATCATAAGTTAGGTTGAGTGACGATCTAAAAATGTGCAACTAATTACTTGGTATAGTCGTTGAAGATCGAACAGAATCTCAGTTATTGCTTATCAAATTATTTCAATAGTTTACATAGTTTTAACTCACATGAAATTATTTCAGTAGAGTTGACACCATAGGTATATTTCAAACAAAAAGTGGTCAGATTGGTAAGTAGTTTCCTTTAACAAACACATGACATATAATTTATAAAACTAGTTTACCCCGGGCTGAATTCTTTGACAATTCTATATTCATTAACTTGTTCTGTTTGAAATTTAACTAACTAAACATTTTGCACATTTATTCCTTCGTGTTACTGTTTTATTCTTAGAAATTTTTTTTTCCTAACTATTTATTCTCTTCTCAGAACGAAAAAATAAAATAACTGTATTGGCTATAGTAGTTTTACATGACTTATTTTAACAAGAAGAACAAATATTGTGCTACAAGATTTTTGCTAAAAATAAAACGTTCGATGACAACGTCACAATGTACTAAAATAAGTGGCTGGGTTTTATAATTGTACTAATGACATCTTACATATCTACCATTTTACTACTAATATAGGGGTACACGTTGATTTTTTTTTCCTAATTACACTTTGCATTCCTACAACTTTACTAATTCTATGTTATGGAACACAATAAGTTCATAATTCAAGGTTTGGGATTCTGAACTAAACAATTTGACGTTGATTGTTTGTTTTTTAATTCCCTCAATTTACATTTAAGTAAACCACATACTGGGATGGAAAATTAATGAGATTGCTGTATCAGATAATTTAAGCAATTAATTTTAAGATGGTAATCAATAGGTAGGTCACATTTAAGGATAAGAAATAACCGGCATTGCATCTTATTATGAGGTTTATTAAATTTCTTTATTAATGTTAAGAATAAATTAGCTTAAGAAAATCAGTACTCAAACATAAGCTGGTAAAGTATCAGTAAACAAGACTTCGTAGCATAGGCACGATTCAATTTAGTTTCACGCGATTGCCACCTCAGTAAAGAGATCTGTCTCATCTGTGCAGTAGTTGTATCGTAAGGGTTAGGGATAGACGCAGTAGACATGGATTATGATGTCGTTAACACTACATCCCCACTAGCCATTGGTGACTTGAACCCAAACCTCTTAGGTTTAATGGATGAAGAGACTTTCGGCTATTTTACCCTCATCTGCGTGGTCATCATCGGTGGGGTTATCAACATTTCAGGTCTCATCTTCAACATTATCAACGTCATCGTCTTCATCAAACTGGGCTTCACCGATACCATCAACATCTCTTTGTTGAGTCTTGCCATAGCGGACATCGGTGTACACATCACGATGATTGGGAACGTGGTTGTAACCAGCCCTGAATTTTTACACGATATTCCAAACGTTGAACTTAACACCGCAATCGGTTATCTCATCTTAGGTTGGCCTCATTTGATATTTAGCCGTATTTCTGGTTGTATGACAGCTTTTATAAGTCTGGAAAGATTCCTCTGTATAGCTCTGCCACTGAAGGTCAAGACCCTCATCACACCAAAGCGAACAGCCATGGTTTCCTGTGCCATATATGTCTGCATGTTTGGTAGTGTCATCCCTGTTTATGTTTCTCACAAAATTGGTCCAAGATTTAACAAAGATAACAATTCAACTGTCACTGGTGTTATCACCAATGAAAACTCTGAGTTATTTGAAGGCATCAGTGTCGTTGTCATCATTTTTGTCGAGCTGGCCGTGTTTGCTCTTGTCGTCATCTTTACTGTTGGCTTGATACAGAAATTTGTGGACATTTCCAAGTGGAGGAAACAGGCGTCATCAGCTTCTAAAAATAGAAGCATCTCAACACGAGACAAAGTCTTGGTTAAAATGGTTCTATTTTTATCTGTAGTGTTTATCGTATGCGCATTCCCTGATACTGTTGGCTCAACCGTCCTACTTTTCGTCAAAGACTACAGCGTCAAAGGGAAGGAAATCAATGTTTTCTTAGCAAGTTTTTCTGTGTTTTTCAACATTACCTCCCTTAACTCCACAGTCAGTATTTTTATTTACCTTAAAATGAGCTCCAAATTTCAACACGTTTTTTGGTCTATTTTCGCACATAACATATGTGCCGGTTCAGCGTCCGATAAAAATATGTACCAAACAATGTAAGGACCTTCAGAACATCTAATGTTTGGTCGTTACAGGTGTCAATGTTGTTTTTTTATCGATAATTCTCTCACGTCGTTGTTCTGTGAACATATGTATTGGCCAATATGACATTGGTTCCACAGATGTTTTAGCCATTGCAGCTTTTATTACTCTTACTTTTGGACGATTTGTTTTATCAATTAAAACATCAGACGCCCGACTAAACCACACACTTGTCGTGGTGTGTAACAGACGCAACTGGAACTCACCTGCACCCCACCAAAGTGCACTGCACTATATCAACGTGCGCTGCACCCTACTAGAGTGCACTATACATTTTATCTAAGTCACATTTGTTTAACACTTTTAACTTACACCACTTTTTGTGTTATGCAGGCTTCACGTCTGCTAAAATTTACATTAATATGAAATATTTTTTTGATAACATAGCCAACATCATTAAAAATTGGAAAATAAGAAACATATATTCAATTAAAATAACTTTATAATATAAAGTTTTTAAATGCACGGAATATTAAAAAAATCAACTAATTTGCTTTCTTTAACAAATGGGTTGGTAGCTAAAATTAGTAAAAGATCTCAAGAACAACCAATATCTTTATTCGTGAAAACAAATTAAATTTATTTTCTTATTTTCATTGCATTTTTAGGATAATCCTTAGAAAAGTTTTAAATTTTGATTTTTAATTGCCCACTTTTTACAAGCTTTTATTAAGTTTGCAACGTCTGTTTATTTGTCTGTTGGTTTGCAAATTTTGTAACTCAATTTTAATGGAACGATTTCGTTCAAACTTTTCAGGTATGTTTTACTTCGATGACAATACAAGTCTATCTATTTTTTAAATTTAATTAGATGGTTAATTAGTCATTAAAAATTAATTAAACGGTTTCGAAACATAGGGGAGATAACAAAATCAAATCACTTGATAGGTTACGATACTCAATAACAGAAGGGGAGATAAACACCTAGACGCTATCACCCGACTAGTCTGGTGAGCTGTGGTTCACGCCGAATGTTTACAATCGTAAAACAGACGTTACGAACAAAATAAAAGATTGTTTATAAAGAAGAGAATATCATAGCGAAAAAAAAAGAATTGGACAACAATTATAAAAATGCTGAAAATTAGTGCTTTTTTAAAAGGAAACATTGATTTTTTTTAAAAATTAATAAAACGTAATTCAGAGAAATTGTTTTTTTAACTAATTGTCATCCAGCCTAGATCTACGTGAAAAGCTTGGAAGAAATCTGTCCGGTAGAAGTGATCTTTTTTTTAAATGGGAAACAGTGTAAAGTATTTCTTCTTGTAACCTGAAATAATTCAAAATTTGAAATAATCAACAGAATACGATCTTACGCATATGTTTAAAATTTAGTCAACCTAATTGAAACTGTAATCATGTTTTCGATATTGTAGAAACCAGATATTTAAACGATTACAATACTTAATACAATTTAAACGATTACAATACTTACTTTGTACGAGAAAGTAAAAAAAAAGACACTGTGAACAAAATAAAAGCTTGTAATAAACAATGTGTACTAGTTAACAGTAAGTTATGTATGTATCTACGTATCGTCTACATACAACATAAAAACCCACACACACTTTTTGTTTTGTTATGAAACGGATGATAGAGCTCACGATTGCTAACCGGAAAGTCTCGAGTTTGGATCCAGAGCTCGATTCTGTAGGTCGTCCTTGTGTCTACTCAGCTCTGATGTGTTCCTGACTCACGTTACGGAAACGTTTGCTGTTAGGAACAGTGCTGACCACACTATCCCCTTCACGTGCCGAGGTCATTGAAACAGATAAACTCTACTTTATCTGCCCATGTGTGTTAGGAATGAACAGGAAAAGATGATGTGCAATAGTTTTGAGCAATAATAACTTCAGCAAAAGTTAAAATAAAGCTTGGCTATCTAAGCCGTCAGCACAAAAGTCGGACACTTGCAGAAGTGGAGAATGGAAATCTTTAGGATATGACCTTTGACCTGTCCACTAAGACGCGCCCATCTATGTAGTTAACAATGAAAGACACACAAGGCCTAACAAGTATTTGACCTGCAATTGTCGCTATCTGTCCCCTGACTACATGACCTCTGACCTACAGATACACATTGATACAGATAGGCCTACTATTCAAATATGATTTAGTTATACAGGTACGATTCAAATATGTTTTATACGAACACTCAATTGGTGCTCCACTTAATTATCCTAACCAGAACCTATTTTCGAAATATTTCTCTAGTTAACATTATCTTCTAAGGTATCTCTCCGACACCCTCCCCCCGTCTCTCTGTGACGTCCATACCTCATCACCCCAGCACGTCAACCCCCCCCCCCCTGATCCAATATCCCCACCTTCCGCCACCCCCTCATAAATGTTCAAACCCTCTGGTCCCGAGAAAAAAGACTGAAAGAAACGCTGCATAGAGCTGAGTTTTACGGGTGTGGGGTGGTGGGCGGGGGGTCTAGACTATTTCATGCCTGAGGTCTCTAGCTTGACTGACTGCTGTATACCAGAAGAAACAATCACTGACAGTTAATGACGTGGTCAACCACAGCACATATCAGGTCGGTGAATGCGGGGGGTTCATTTGTTTCAGAGGCGTCCCAAGGTTGGCAGGGTGGAATAAACCGTGTATTGTGTAAACAATTTTTTTTGCTACTTAGTTCTACATTTTTGTTTTGTCAGATTTGTATTGATATCATGTTTTTGCATAACAAAACTGCCACTTTAAAAGGAGGGGGATGTGACTTACTTAGGTATTTTTAATAGTTTAAATTTGTTTGTCCTCAATTGGCCTAGAGCTCCCTTTTATTAAACGACGTCATTTTCTTTCAAACCCATTTGAAGTTGTTCACGACTGTGTTCGTGATACTTGTGTTTTGAACCCCCCCCCTCCCAATGGTCCTTGACCTTAGTTTCGCTGTCCCAGAATCCATCGGTGATGGAGGGATATAAAAAGAGAGTTTCAGAAGACACGGGGCGCGAGACACCCATAGAGAGAGAGAGAGCCCAAGGCATCCATATTGTTATATTTTAACTAGGCAGTAATTAACTTAAAGTTCAATTGTATTCTGTATTTTTGTATTTTTATTTTCCCTGTGTAGTTTGTGTTAATTAATTAGTTATCTTATCTAGTGTATGTTTTAGTTAGAGGTCTTAGTGATATTCATGAAACAGTAAGCAGGGTTTTCAATATTATTATATATTTTCTTCAATGTATTTTTGTAGTTAAGATTGTTACATTTTAGATAGTTTCTGTTCTGATTAAAAGTTTTTTTATTAGATTCAGGAACTCTTATTTTATTTTTTAGTCCCTAGACATTAGTTAACGAGTTCATTTAGATTTCCTGTTTTAGTAGTCTTTTATAGTTTATTTTGATCATTCAGTCCAGAGACCAACCCCAATAGAATCCGGGTGCTACGATAAATAGAGTCCTTGCAAACACGTGACCTAAATCACGTGATACCTGCGTCCGCCGCCACGGTGGTGTACACCGGACGTAAACACAATCAGCTGTTCACCAGCGCTGGACGCGTTCACTGTATGTAAAGAACCGCACCCGCGGAAAAGGAAAAATACGTTTAAAAACTTGAACTCTTAGGAATTGAAGATCCTTATACTTTTATTGACAGTTTTATGGATAATATAACTATGTGGCCGAAATTTCTAAATAAAAATTATGTTAGTGATACTGTTTGCGTTTAGAGTTTAAGTAGGTATATTATAGGTTATCTAAATCTGGTTAATGAAGATTATAGATTCTCTGTTAAGTACAAGATTTAGTAGCAATAGATCTAGTACAACCACGCTACTGTAGCAAACGTGAGACCACTTAACTCCTACAAAACCCACACTACAACGGCTAATATAATTCATGGGTAATAACCACTGCTGTTCTTAGATCTCAGCCAATCTTGGTAGTATGTTATACAATTTAAGACCCTTATAATCCAGCAGGGAAGTGATCAGACACATTTATACTGATGTTCAACCCTCATGGTGGCCAGCCGCCACCTGTATCTAGCCCACAATAAAACCAAAGAGGAGTCAGTACCACTGCCCTCCCCTGAAAATTTCTCACCTCCGTGAAACCCTCAGGGCCCAGCAGGGAGAACAAAGGGGAAAGTCCCACTGCTCTCCCATCAACATTTCTCATTTCGATGCCATGTTATGTCATTTATAGCACACATGGCTTATCAGGGGAAAGCATTAAGGCATTAAGAATCTTAACTCTGGACAGCTACACACTAGTATACTAGCTACACACTAGGTGCCTACTGTAAACTACTAGACTGTAGGCCCTATGTAGACCTGCAATTGTATCAATTGTAGACTGGGTCCATTGTTATTATTCTAAACCATCTCAGTCTTATAATGTTTCTACCTTGATTTGTTTCTTTTATAAACAGTGGATTAAAAAAAAATTAGCCTAATCATTAACCAAATAATAATAATGTGGTTATTTGTTGTTGGCTGGTATGATCTAGATTCTACTACTAGGCTACATAAACTTAGTAGACTAATTACTAGATATGCATTTTAATTTAATTAAACTCAGTCCAGTATCAGATACATAGTAATTTATTAAAGCCTTCTACTACAATAATATCAATTACATGCTTGTATACAATTTTTAAAATTTAATTTAATTAGCAGATTCTAGATCTAAGTCTAGTCATACAATCTATTTCAATTTCAGAAAATTTCGTTTGCTAAAAAAATGATTAGATTGTAGAGCGAGATTTTAGATCTTAGAGACAATTAAATGCTTTATTAGGCCTACTATGACTACTTTTGATTTATTATGGGTGTATTTTGAATCGAATGTAGATCTAAATTTTGTAATTAAATTTAAGTAAAGAAGTAGATTCTAGATTCTATGTCTACCCAGCGGAGCCAGTCACCCTAAATCCAGAATCTAGATCTGTGGTCCGAATTTTGTTTACGCCATGTTTAGAGCTAGATTCTATATCTAGATATTAAAACACTATTATTAGGCCTACTATTAGATCTTATTATTCTTATTATTACTTTTGACTTTGTCTTTTACTATTAGTATTTTTGAAGGTCGAGCATATTTGTTTTATTAATAGTTATCTTTTATAATTAAAATGAAGTTTATTATTTTACTGTCCTTACCTGAAACAAAGTATCGAGAACTGCATTTGATCAGATTAGTCTACCTAAACTCTAAACGCAAACAGTATTACTAACAGTATTTTTATTTAGAAATTTTGGCCACATATTTATATCATCTACGAAACTGTCAATAACAGAATAAGGATCTTCAATTCCTAAGAGTTCAAGTTTTTTAACGCATTTTTCCTTTTCCGCGGGTGCGGTTCTTTACACACAGTGAACACGTCCAGCGCTGGTGAACAGCTGATTGTGTTTACGTCTGGTGTACACCACTGTGGCGATGGACGTAGGTATCACGAATGGACGTGACGTCATATGAAATTAGTAGTTAAGCACGTAACATACATTAGTTGTTATACTAATTAGTTATGTATGATTTTTGAACTGTTACATAGGCTATTGTTCTATTCCTATTAAAACACGTGTCTACCATTATGTATGTTAAGACAATTAAATCAATCTGGGACTAAATCTAAACAAAATCTAAACGAGAAGCGACGGCGTAAAAAAAAACTTCTTAAGTGGGAGTCACTACCACTGCTGATAAAGGCTCACCCAAATGTTACACGCCAAGCGCTTGAGTGGAACCCCCAGGGAAAACGGAAGAGAGGGCGCCCAAGACAGACCTGGAGGCGGAGTCTTCTTGAAGAACTGAAGCCAACAGGGATGTCTTGGGAGATGACAAAATTAATAGCCGGGGATCGGAAGAAATGGAAGGAAATGGTGGAGGCCCTATGCTCCATCAGGAGGACTAAGTCACTGCCACTGCTGATGGGGGCAGTCTGAAAACGGATCCTTAAAATCTTTACCAGTAAATGCTATTTATAGGCCTTAGTTATTTTCTGAAGTTTTAAAAACAATATTTGTGTGGGGATGTGGTGTGATATCACCCACTGAGGTGTAATCTTTCGAAGGGCTGAGAGATAACACACAAACGATCAATGGGACTCTTCTGAAAATATGGTTGCCATGGAAACGGCGGCCATCTTGGAAAAAACTATCTTTTGTGGAGTTCTAAAACTTCATAAAGTAACATATAAACCGCCCATATAATGATTGATCCTTCTTAAACTAACACCAATAGAGTCAGCTGGCTAGTTTTTGTAACCGAAAAACAGGTACAAATATTTTTTTCAAATTTTCAAGAAAATGTATGGTGAAATTCCATTGAATTTAGCATTAATTTCAATGAAATTTCGCCACACCAAATTTTCAAAATTAAAAAAAAAATAAAGTCGAGAGTGTTTTCTGTTAGAAAAACTAGCCAACTGACTCTGTCAGTGTTAGTACAAGAATTATCAAAGGTTATATAGCCGATATATATGTGAATTTATGATATTTCAGAAGTCCAGAAAAGGATGTTTTTTTCAAGATTGCCGCCGTTGCCATGGAAACCATACTTTCAAAAGAGTCCCCGATGCATGGACATATTTTCCTTTAAGTAACCTAACTTAGATATACACAAATAAATCAATAAAAAGTTTTTATTTGGAAGTTGGTTTTTTCTGGAGCCTACCCCCATAAGAGCATAACAACAGTTGCGGTACAACAGGGACCGCAATCAAATAAATTACAAATTATCCCCCCCCCCCGGACTGGTAATCATGGTATGTGTTACATGTGTTTCACTAATTGAATTGAATCTCAATATCGAATACATTCTTACCACTGTCGTTAAATTCAAACAACACATTGATTACTTCAACAATAACTAAATGATAACGTCGACATTTGCAATCAGCATGATCGAACAGTTCAATACCTGCAGACTGCCATCTCTCAACCTCACTGACCAATGCCCTCTCGCTTACACCAAGAGAGAGGCCTACAAAGATCTGCGGAGCAAGTCTAGAGGGCCGACTGACCATCACGCGATACACGCTTGATCCAGGTCGGATTGGTGGGTTGCGTGTCCACCATAAGATCGATGTGTCAGAACGCAAGAAGTGACGTCATCCATATATACTTTCAAGAAGTGACGTCATCCATGTATAGTTTCTCAAGAAGTGACGTCATCCATATATAGTTTCTCAAGAAGTGACGTCATCCATATATAATTTCTCAAGAAGTGACGTCATCCATATATATAGTTTCCAGACGTAAGCTTGTTGTATTTGTTTACTGCTATAACTAGACGAAAAGAAAAAAATATAACCTTGTTACGTACAACGGTACTGATACTACGGCTCCAGCTACTTGTAGTGACACGTGACAATGTGTAGACTCAACTGGCACACAAGGTTGACCTCGAGATTCACACACGACCCAATGTCCGTTCGACAGACTGACCACATAGTTTGGAGAACTGAGACAAAGAGGAGCCTTGTGTAAAACCATGGAGTGTCTCTAACTTCTACTCTACTGAGGGGAGACAACTACCCGCTATCAGAGAGCTGTGGTCTCAGCATGTTAGTGGTGGGTCTGAGATTATCGCTGACATCTCGCCACATTAGACCACGTGACAAGCCCATCCACGAGATTTGTATGTATTTAACTTGAGCGTTCACGTGAAATAATTAATTACAGCTCTAAATCATAGCTTGATGACGTTTGAGCTGATTCTCTCTGCAATTATCGGACATCGATCTAAATCAACCTTTCTGCAATTTGTTATAAATTGTCGTAAATTGTAGTAGATATTTTAAATTGCTTATTTTAGTGTATCATAAGGTTGCAGGGGTTAAAATCTTAATTATAAATATTAGGGACCTCACGAAAATCAATGGACATAATTAACATGTAAGCCTAGTATTACGCAGTTCCAGTGATTAAAAAATTATTCTAAAGCTATAATTAAAATCTTAATTAAGTTGATTTTTTCTTCAGGCGTTATATTGAATACACTTAGAACTAAGTAAATCTAACGTCTTAATTAGAGTGGTACGATCAGATTAATTACAGTGTTTCTGGCCAAAATGTAAATAAATACTTGTGGTATCTAAGATGACGGAGCCTGTGTTTTTTAATTGTGCCAGAAAACTTCAGTTCTGCTCAAGCTGAGTTAGCAGACTTGAAACAAAAGTGGCGCCAAACTTCGAGCTGTCGTTAAACTCTCGTCTGCTAATCACAGTTGATGACGTCATGTCATAAACGGACTAGAAAAATATTTCTATTTGAGCAGCCAATAAAACTACCGTTTAGTGTACACAAAAGAAATAAAATCCTAATTTTATACAAACCAATTTAGCAGACGTGAACTGGGTTAGAGGAGCTAAAGTTAGATAATTGGTAAATCAGAGGAGGACTGGATGGATGGATGGATGGATGGGCTGGCATGTTTAAAGAACATTTCTCTGACAGTTTCATGTGTCTTTCTGTGGGAGAACATTGGTGTCTATTTGTTTGGAGACTTTACAGTATTAGATCGAGTGTCTTTGGGAAGAAAACGAATACTATGTCTGTGCTGTAGCTTGTCGTCTTAGAATTACAGTGAGAATATCCCGAGCTACCTCTCTTGCATGCCTAATTATCAAACTTTGATAAATCGAGTAACCTTATCTACTGGAGGGAGGAGATTCTACTTGTGATGAATTATCAACACCTTCCATAATTTTAGCCGCTTGAAACATTATCGGTCACTCGAACTGTTGCCCACTGCTACTGGACAATGGGCTGGTCACCGGATGCTGGCGTTACCATGGGCAGCCCGAACATCAGCGGTCACCTTGACCTGACCACGGGCATGTACAGCGGTCAGCTTGACCTGACTACGGGCATGTACAGCGGTCAGCCTGACCCTAACAAGGAAATGTACTACAGTCTGCTACTGGTCGTCTTTGAGATCGCCGGCCTGGTCATCAGTCCGCTGGGCATCATCTTCAACATCGTCACCATCATCGTGTTCGTCAAGCTGGGGTTCAAGGACAAGATGAACATCACGCTGGTGGTCCTGGCTGTGGCCGACACCACCATCCTGCTCACCCTCATCGGGTACAGCGCCGTGCTCAGCCCGCCCGTGGTGCGTGACGTCACGCACATGGACATCATCGACGCCCTCAGCTACCTGTTTGGTTGGCTCAACGTGCTGACAACCCGGGTGGCGGGTTGTCTGACGGCCTTCATCACGCTGGAGAGGTTTCTGTGCGTGGCCATCCCGTTTAAGGTGAAGAAGATTTTCACCAAGAGAAACACGATCTTGTTCGCCGTCAGCGTCTACGTCGTGCTGGTGGCCTACTCCACCCCCATGTTTGTGGCCAACAACATCGGGCTCAGGTTCAACCCGCTCTACAACGAGACGGTGGTTGGGCTCGTGACGTCAGCCGACAGCCTCGTGTTGGAGAGCATATCACGTGGTATGAACGTCACCACGGAGGTGGTCTCCTTCCTGTTGGTCACCTTCTTCACGCTTGGCTTGGTACACTCCTTCTTCCACTCCACAAAATGGCGGATCTCGGCCTTATCCGGCAGGGAGGGCGGGTCCATGTCGAATCGTGACCGGAAGTTGGTTAAAATGGTTCTATTTATATCTCTGGTGTTCATCGGCTGCTGCCTGCCGTCAGTGAGTGCTGACATCGTCATGTTGTTTGTTAAGGAGTTCACCATCAACGGGAAAGAGAAATTTCTATTTTTAGTAGCCGACGCCATTTTTTTCGACCTTAGTGCTATCAACTCTACCGTTAACATTTTCATCTACCTGAAGATGAGTTCAAAGTTTAACCGAGCTTTCTTTGAGCTCTTCTCGTGTTTTGGTACTAGACCATCATCGACCAGTTCGGCTAAAGATGGAACTACAAGGTCGCCTCGTGAACTAGCTGACGTCACTGGTCAGTACATCTAGCCAGCAGGAGTGGATGGGGGGAGGGTGGAGTTCACAAAACAGGTTTATAGTTGTGTTTGTTTACCTGTTTGTGTGCAGATATCACTAAATGCAGGTTTGTCAACCGTTCTCTGGCAAGTTATACTAAAATAATTTTATAACGAATGAAATTAATATTGGGGTAATCTCCTTTTATAAGCTTTTATTTTGGTTAACAATGTCTATTTTGGGGTGCGACAAATCTTGTAATTTAATTTTGACCAACTTCTAATGCAGCGATTTCGTTCAGAGCTTTCCAGCTACACTTGTTTCACGTGACAAAGCAAGAATATCAAGTTTTTAATCAAATTAGACATTATGCCTTAAAAAATTATTTACAAATTATTTGTAAATTCATTAAGAAAAGGAAAAATAAGAAGATTATATACTCACTATCGCTATAAATCGATTTCACATTGATTAATTTTTTTAGAGTCGACCTGAAAGTTATCTTTTTGTTTGTTACCGGGTGAATAGCAAGAACTCTAGAAAGTTAAAAGTAATGAGTTTTATTGGTAATAAATTTGTATAAAACTCAGGCTCAACACACAATCGGAAAAATTTTGAGCAAAGTTCATATTTGTGCGATTTTAAATTTAAAAAAAAAGCGTTGATTTTTTTGTAGAATTTGTATATCAGATTAGTGGAAAAGAAATTAAAAAAAAGAAACTCAAGTTATTGGCTTTTTGAGAAACCGGAAGTAAAGTAAGTACCACTTCCGGTTACCGGAAATTCCATAAAAGTTGATACAGAACTGCACATTTGATACAATACTAATCTATATATATAATTCTCTTCTGGGAGCCGTTAGAAAACAAGCTGCAAGCGCCTCCTTGCAGTACCCTCTCTTTCTCTCTATCACTATCACTACCACCCCACCCCCACATTGTCTGGTGAGCTGTGTTGACTCTAAATGTTTACAAATCGTAGAGCCGTAGAGCCGGGTTTCTATTAGGGGTAGATAATTTAGTTCGATTTTAAACTTACAGGAGGTAACTAAGAAATAACTAAGAGGAGGCTGCTTTCACGGGGAGGGGTGTAGGGTCGGGGTTAGGGGAAAGGGGGGGGGTATTGTTTTAAAGCAAATATTTTCAGTGGCAGCATTGGTACTGTCGAATTCACAAATTATGAATTACTGAAAAGTAGAAAATAAAACAACTAAATAGCGGCGTATGATACGCTGCGGGTCGGCTCGTATTTATTAAATTTCATCAACATAACTGAACGTTACTTAAGTTATCGTGTTCACAGACAGACAGGCAAGTACACAGACATACGGACAAAATTGCAAAACTAATTTTTTCCGACTCAGGGAGGTGTAAAAACGACGGGCTTTGTGAAAATCTTAATTTCGATTTTTTAATGCATCATTACAATAGGGCTGGTAAGTAGGTCACCAACCAGTTATGCGGCTCAATAAAACCTGCATGAGCCATATAACAGGTTGGTGACCTACTTACCAGCCCCATAGGGACCTACTTTCTCTAAACTCTGTATACAAAAAGTAAATTTTTTATAAAAGTCGTTTTAATAACAGGTAGGCTACTTAAATAATTTTTTTTTAAATGCTTTAAAAAGTAGAACAAATGAATTAATTTAAATATATAATAATGCACTCTTACTTAATTTAATTACTTTAAATTTTACTAATTGTAAAGAAAATCTTGGGTCAGTACATTATCTTTAATAAGCTATTTACGCTTTTCTCGATTTTTGTTTAAATAATAGTGCATTATTATTTATTTAAAGAAAATCATTTATTTATTTATTTTGTATTTTTTATTGTATAATTATATAAAATTTTGTTATTAAAATGTTTTTATTAGTGATTTATTAAAAATTTAAATTGTTTTACACTACAAAATTACGACAGAGGCTTACAGGAATATAAAATTTAAAATATTTAAAATGACAAAACAATATTTGTTTTCACAGCTAACAATACAGACGGCAGATTAAAAACTTGGGAATGTCACAGTATACACCAATTATCTACAGCCAAAATTATATTTTCTTTTCTATTTTTAGTCCTCTATTTGTGTCCTCAGTTTTTGTCCTCTGTTTTCGTCCTCTGTTTTAAAGCCAATGATTGACCTACAAACCCTGTTTAATTTAGACAATTTATTTTAGCCGTCTCGATTAAACGTCCATCGCCAATTTATGCCCGCCATTAATTTTCTTTATGTTTAGTAATTCAAAACGAATTTATTAGGCCATTAACTTTTTCCAACAGAGGACTAGGTTCCAACATGACCAATCTGTACTACTGGCAAAAACATGACAAAAACAACACGCTCATAATTTGTTTGAGTACTTTTAGCTGTACACGAAACAAAAAAGTTACAAAAATTACGGACATGAAGGTTTTTTTTTTTTAATTTGTTTACCGACAAAAGTTTCAGAACAATAACAATGTAGTGGGATGGAATGAAGATTGAAAGGGTATGGCAATTATCAATTGGGCGAAGTTGTTCAGTGTTATATTTATAATAGACAAATAATTTTTGATTTTGTGGTCGTTGTTTTCGTCTGGAGGCAATTACATTTATTTGATTGAATTTAATATGCGGCCTAAGCTTTGATTTGTTCAAATATAGTCAGTTTTGGCTTCTCCACCCATCGGAATCTGTATTGTGTCGCCGGTATCAGACTGACTTGCCGGTCACCGTGCCGTTATAAGACTTGCCGCCCACGTATCAGACTGACTTGCCGGTCACCGTGCAATTATTGTATTATGTTACATTATATACACAAACGTTTTTAGAAATTATCTCTGTTGAAGTTTCTAGAAGGTTCCAGAAATAAAAACGGGTAAAAAAACTAGTAAATGTCTTGGTTACTCGATCTCTATCGTTAAGGCAATGGCTAAAGAGGTTTTGTTTTGTAATGATGCACTAAAAAGTAGAAAATAAAGGAGTTTCTTTAAATATTTAATAATACACTACTATTTAAATAACTATAAAGAAAAGCGTGGGTCTCTTCCTAAATATTAGTACATGTATCCAATAGATAATAAAGTGACCCACGCTTTTCTTTATAGTTATTTAAATAGTAGGGTATTAGTGTATATTTAAAGAAAAATGTTGGTGAATTATTACATTAAAGCTTGTTATTAAAACGTTTTTATGATTTTTTTTTTTAGTCTTTTATTTTTCGTTGATGCTCAGGGCGAGCTGGTCAAATGGCTGGACAGTCTGGCCGACTTGTAAAAGGCGTAACCTAAGAGCCAGATCTGACCTCACGCAATTGACACAGGATCCAAATCTGACCCCTAGGGATGGACCCAGTAACCAAATCTGACCCCTAGGGATGGACCCAGGAAGTCTCCCCCCCCCCCCCAGTGCTACACACCTATAAATCTCACCCCACTGTCGGACTCTGACACGTCGGGTCCTGTTAAGTTGTGGAGACAGCTCCAACACTAAAACCTGCAGCACAAAATATACCACGTTCTAGCTCATCAACAGAATGTAGCGTGTAGATATAGAATCATAAATGTAGGCACAATGTGGCACACTTAGAGCTTAACAAACTAATAGTTATTCACTGCACGTTGAAACTGTATTTACCCAAGAACATTTGGATATGTAATTTTTACTCAGTGACACAGACTTTAGAATACGAGTGTAGTTTTCTGTAGTGGTTTTAATATTATTGGATTGACTTTAGACAAAGTAATTTCGATAATTTAATGATATTTAAGTTAAACAGCCGGCACGTGTAATTAGCTAATGACATGAGATTACATTTTGTCATACCATAATTGGACATTAGTATGTAATTACCGTTAATTTGACATCATCATCCCAGCACTAGAGAAAATTATGGAAAATTAATCTTCTCATCATCACCAGAAGCCGCCCAATTAACTTGCTGTTTCAGCACTTGGACTAAGTCTGGCGTTTCACTAATTGGTTCGTGCCCACCAGCTAGAGACTTCATTGATCATCTGTGGGGAGGTAATTCTAACTGAGGATGTCATTACATTTATTTCTAGAATATACATCTAGATCAAATATCTCCTGGCCTGTGATTTTACAGCTAAGAGGTTAAGAGTTTAAAAACTTGGGTTTCTATGAGCAAAGTGTCGAACTTCATTATTCTCATCCGTAAACCTTGAAAATACCCACAAACTTTATCTATGAGTATGTCTACATCAGCATCTAACTGGAATGTTGCATGACATGTAGACGAATAGATTTTTGTTGTAAGATAAAATTGAACTTAATTCTTTCCTACTTTGTTCAACTTATGAGCTGCAGTTTTTAACGAATGTAAATGTACTGAGGTTTAAGGCTGATCCTGACTTGAACCATTTTAAACATCAAGTTTGTTCACAAGTCTATAGAAGCTGATGTTAAGCCAGATGTAGAAAAGTCCTATAAGAAAACAAATATCAGAGCAGAGAAAATCTACTTAGAGTTGCTACAGAGAGACCTGAACAAACTGCGTGTTTGTAAATTAGAACCTGTAGACTGTGGCACCATGCTGGAGTTGATGGAACAAAACACAAGCCTGGAGGCAGGTGAAGTAGAGCAGGGGCTGATGGGCTACGACGTCTTCCAGGTGATTATCCTCTTCAGTATCGTCTTCTCCGACATCGTCAGCCCTCTCGGCATCGCCTTTAACGTCATCAACATCATCGTCTTCGTCAAACTCGGCCTCCACGAGAGCACCAACATCACGTTCGTCAGTCTAGCCGTGGCCGACATCTGCATACTGCTCACGTTGCTAGGCTACAGCGTCGTCTTCAACCCCCTCGTGCTCACGTCTGCCCCGAACTTCGACATCATCGACGCAGTCATTTATCTCATTCTTGGTTGGCCGAACGTCTTGTCAACCCGAATAGCGGGTTGTCTGACGGCCTTCATCACGTTTGAGAGGTTCCTTTCTGTAGCCTGGCCGCTGAAAGTGAAGACCGTCATCACAAGGTCCAGCACCGTCCTGTTCTCTCTGGGCGTCTACATCTTCTCCGTCATCTACTCCATCCCCATGTTCCTGGCCAACAACATCGGCCCCAGGTTCAACTCCAACTTGAACCAGACGGTTGTCGGGATGATCATTGCTGAGGACAGCGCCATCCTAGAAGCGGTGTCACGTGGTGTAAACACAGTCGTTGAATTCACATCGTTCACTTTGGTGATCGTCTTCACGTTTGGATTGATTCAGTCGTTTGTGCAGACGATAAAATGGCGGCAAGCAACGTCATCCGCGGCCACAAGCATAAATATGTCGACACGCGACCGGAAGTTGGTCAAAATGGTGATACTGATTTCCTGTGTTTTCATTGGTTGTTCTCTTCCAGTAGTAGTAGCAGACGTCGTGATGCTGTTGGTTACAGACTACAGCGTGATCGGAAAAGAAAAAAATCTATTTATAGCATCCTGTTATTTATTTTTTAACCTAAGTTCCATCAACTCGACCGTAAATATTTTCATCTACTTGAAAATGAGCACGAAATTTAACCAAACTTTCTGGAATCTTTTTGTCTCTAATAAAAAATAAAGAGATTCCGAGAGTGGTTAATTGATTTATCTGCAGTGAGACTACTCGGCAGAGATCTGTCGTTGGCCTTGACATCTTGACGTTAGTTCACGCTAACAGAATTAACTTTACCAGATTTTTGTGTCTCTAGTCCCACGAGTGTCACCTCTTGACGTGTGTAAGCTACAAATCACCTGTACATTACCTGAGTACGCGGGATGGTGAATAAAATATAAAATGAAAAATTAAATGGTATTTCAGCATACCAAATTTTGAAAATTAGAAAACACATATTTCTAGAGTATTCACTTGTTACAAAAACTAATCGTTTTTCAAGATGGTCGCCGTTTCCATGGCAACCATGTGTTAAGAAGAGTCCCTTATACATGCAAATATTTTCCCATAAATACCTTAAATTAGATACACGAATAAAGTTTTAAAAAGGCTTATTAATTTAAAAAAAAAAATCCCGTTTTTTCCCCGGAGCCTATACATAAACCTCACAACACTTAAGCTACAACACTTTTCAAATACAGAGGTTCTATTGATATTGAAAACATTTCAAGTGTCAGTTATCGTGGTTCAAATTTTCAAATGTCATTCATGGTGGTTCTTGGGATATCATATTTTAGCTTTATTTTGTCTGTGTTTGTATTTTGGTTATGATTAATTGTGATTAGGGTTAAGTTTAGAATTAGGGTTCGGTTTAGGATTGTGTTTTGATTTCTCAAACGTCTATATTTGAATATATTTAATTTAAAAAGTAATATATTTCATAAACCCGGGCATCGACCGGCATATACAGCTTAATGAACACACGTCACACTCCTTTACAGATAGGGTTTTCACAGAGGCCAGTGCAGTGACTTGCCGGGACAGCTAGTGTTAAATAAATACTAAATAGGTAAATACACAAGTGTATAAATAAGAAACTAAAAGCACCGGCGTTGAATCCAGCACAGAATATTTAAATTATGAAAACCTAAAAATCACGGAAATGAGGTCGCCTACATGGCCTATACGGGAGCCGGACGTTTTCCCGAATGGACACTTGCCCGAATGGACACTTGCCCGAATGGACACTTGCCCGAATGGACACTTGCCCGAATGGACACTTGCCCGAATGGACACTTGCCCGAATGGACACTTGCCCGAATGGACACTTGCCCGAATGGACACTTGCCCGAATGGACACTTGCCCGAATGCGACAAATGCCCGAATGGACACTTGCCCGAATGGACACTTGCCCGAATGGACACTTGCCCGAATGGACACTTGCCCGAATGGACACTTGCCCGAATGGACACTTGCCCGAATGCGACAAATGCCCGAATGGACACTTGCCCGAATGGACACTTGCCCGAATGGACACTTGCCCGAATGGACACTTGCCCGAATGGACACTTGCCCAAATGGACACTTGCCCGAATGGACACTTGCTCGAATGGACACTTGCCCGAATGGACACTTGCCCGAATGGACACTTGCCCGAATGGACACTTGCCCGAATGGACACTTGCCCGAATGGACACTTGCCCGAATGGACACTTGCCCGAATGGACACTTGCCCGAATGGACACTTGCCCGAATGCGACAAATGCCCGAATGGACACTTGCCCGAATGCGACAAATGCCCGAATGGACACTTTCCCGAATGGACACTTGCCCGAATGGACACTTGCCCGAATGCGACAAATGCCCGAATGGACACTTGCCCGAATGCGACAAATGCACGAATGGACACTTGCCCGAATGCGACAATTGCCCGAATGCCACTTGCCCGAAGGCCGTTTGCCCGAAAAATGTAAATCTTAAATAAAAAAATTATATTACCAAATAAACATTCTTAATCAATTCAAGTTTTTAATTTTGATATTCAACACAATACTAAGCGTAAAAACAAATTTGTTTATATTTAAAAAAATTAACTTTTATTTTTTTCAAACATGAGAAATTGCTTTAAAAAAAAAACAACTACTTTATTCTTTAATAAATGTAAGATGATTTTGGCGGCGATGTCTTTACATTCTTTTATGTAAGTTTTGAAAAATATGTTTGTACACTTTTTATATAGCAAATACAAATTAATTAAGAATATCTGCGTGTTAATATATTATAATAATTATTTTCTTTTCATTTTTTGATAAGATGTGTATTGTTTATCCAAATTTCAAATTTAAATTGTTTACGAATGACTATCTGGTAATATAAAATGTTAACATTTTCGGGCAAACGGCCTTCGGGCAAGTGGCATTCGGGCATTTGTCGCATTCGGGCAAGTGTCCATTCGGGCATTTGTCCCATTCGGGCAATTGTCGCATTCGGGCAAGTGTCTATTCGGGCATTTGTCGCATTCGGGCAAGTGTCCATTCGGGCATTTGTCGCATTCGGTCAAGTGTCCATTCGGGAAATCGGCTTACGGGCAAACGGCATTCGGGCAAGTGTCTTTCTGTAATTTGTCGTAGACCCGGCCTATACACATATTTCAAAAATTTAAAAATATAAAATTTCATTGAATTTATCTAGATAGTGAGCAAAAACCTTTCCATTATTATAATGCACCATTGTTATAATGCACCATTGTTATAATGCACCATTGTTATAATGCACCATTGTTATAATGCACCATTGTTATAATGCACAATTGTTATAATGCACCATTGTTATAATGCACCATTGTTACAATGCACCATTGTTATAATGTAAGAATGAACCCGAGCCGTTCATAAAAGACAAATTCCATCTGCCTGCAGCAGATATACTTTGATATATATATATATATATATATATATATATATATATATATATATATATATATTTATAGATAAGGCTACAACTAAAGATATTTGCTTTAAGGCGCCATCCGTAGCTCGGAATATCTGAAAGCAGATTTCTGCCCTTTTACAACACACGTGGCCATTCTAGAGCGTGAAAGCAACTGCAGTCTACAGACGACAGCAAACTGGTCAAGCGATGGCTTCTTAATATTGTTACCTTCCCTTAGTTTCCAATCGTTTAAAACTCTATTATCTACCCATAATAGCTTTTACTAACTTTTTTTGTGCTCTAAGATTGTAAACGTTCGTCGTCGATGACACTACAACTAAAACTAATAAACAGGGAGTGATCTCCCCTAAACTTTCTCGAATATTCTTATATAACTCGAAATATAGACATGATTTTTAACTACTTAAACTTTTAAAAATAGAATAGAATCTCGTAGAAAAAAGAATTACGCACCAAGCGAACGCCAAAACAAAATGTGCATAATAGTGCGCAATATTATTAGTACTTTATTAATTTACATGCGTTTTTGAGAAAACGAAAATAGCATAAATTAGTACTTCCGGTACACGGAAATTACTCAAAATTTGACAGAAGGTAGAGATATAGATCTTTTACTTACATGTGAAATTTCATTTATCTATCTGAAATAGTACTCAAGTTATATGCTTTTGAAAAATTCAAAGTAGGAAAAGTACCACTTCCGGTTGTCGGAAATCGCTCAAAAGTTGATATGGATCTACGATTTTGATAAGATACTTAAATATTAAATTTCATCAACCTAACTGTAACGGTACTCGAGTTATCGTGTTTACACACAGACAGACAGACACACACACACATACACACACTCAGACATACTGACAAGATTGCAAAATTATGTTTTTCCGTATCAGTGAGGTGTAAAACGTCGAGATTTGTAAAAATCTCGATTTTTTTTTTTTGCACGATTACAAGACTTTCTCTATACTTCGTATATACGAGAAAATAAAAATTATGCGTATATCCCGAGTTAAAATCCCCCGTTGTTTTATATAAGAATATGCGTAAATTACTACTTCCGGTCAACGGAAATTACTCAACATTTTACAGAAGGCAGAGAATGAGATATTTTACTTACATGTGATATATAGAATTTTTATCAACCCAGGTGTAACTGTACTGAAGTAATCGTGTTCACAGACACACATACACACACACATACACACACACACACACAGACATACGGAAAAATTGCACAACTATGTTTTTCCGACTCAATGAGGTGTAAAACGTCGAGGTTTGGGAAAATCTCGATTTCGATTTTTTGCATGATTACAATACTTCCTCGATACTTCGTGTACGAGAAAGTAAAAAGGGCTAGGTCCACACTTAAACATTGAAAGAAAATAAATCTGCGGTAACCTGAAGCAGTAAGCTGCCGCATTAAAGATTGTGATAGTCGGCTCTTTAAAAAAATGTTTACTTCTACAGAGTATTCACCTCTGTTACTGTAACATCAGTTTACCTTCTTGTACTTCCGGACATTGAACCATATATGTCAGTCATTACTGGATTAAATATTGCTTAACGCCGTCATTAGATAATTACCTGAAGCCTTTAATTAACAGAGTTTAATGATTTTAAAATTTTGTTCCGATGAAGCGTGTTTTTCAGTGCCCCAGGGAAGTGTGTAACATCGCTAATTAGGTTTTTGTCTGCACGCGGTACAACCAATCATTTAATTACAACACAATTAGCGTCCGTGATTTAATTAAAAGAAATATTCAAACGCCATAACGTCTTGAAAATAACGAATTGAAAATTGAGAGTTATTAATTAGTTTAATTATTTTAGAATGTTTATGTCTTTTGATCATCGAATTGCAAACTATAATTACTGCCGCAATAATTACTATAAATTTAGGTAGGCCTATTTTTTATTTTTGGATAATGACACGTGACTAGGGGGCATATGTATAAATCAATGAATGTTTGCTCAATTTAAACGCTGAGTGCTGGTCGTAGTGTTATCTACAAATTCGGTATTGAATTTTGTTTGAGTTTTCATGCACTGAAAACTTCACATTCAAGGCATATAGGCTACCTCACCAGAGAACAACATTTGAACAAAGCTAAATTGTGCGTCATACAAATACCAGATACAAAATGGCTGGAACTCAGAACACCAGTAGCACGTCATCAGATCTTTGGCCAGAAGAACTGGACACCGCTTTGGTCAGCGTCTCGACGTGTCAGACGATAGTTCTCGTCAATATAATTCTCTCCAGCATCGTCAGCCCGTTTGGTATCGTCTTTAACATCGTCAGTATCATCGTCTTCATCAAACTTGGCTTTAACGAGAGCACCAACATCTCCCTCGTCAGTCTCGCTGTTTCCGACATCGCCATTCTCCTGACGTTGGTTGGTCTCATGGTCAACAACAACCCGATGGTTGTCCAGTCAGTCGCGAGCTATGACATCCTGGATGCCGTTAGCTACATTGTTCTGGGTTGGCCGAATGTTCTGGCAACCCGGATAACGGGTTGTCTAACAACCTACTTGGCATTTGAAAGGTTTGTGTGCGTGGCCTGGCCCCTGAAGGTGAAGGCACTACTCACCAGGAAAACAGCCATAAGATTTTCTGCAGGGCTATTTGTCTTCTCAATGGCCTACTCGGTTCCAATGTATCTGGCCAACAGCATCGGTCTGAGGTTCAACCCCATGTCAAACCAAACCTCTGTTGGACTTATCGTGGCGGAAAACAGTGACGTTCTGGAGGGCGTGTCCCGAGGTATAAATATAATCATCGAGTTCACGTCCTTCACCCTTGTCATTGGGTTCTCTTTATGTCTAATCTATTTTTTGAATTTGAACTCAAAATGGAGGCTCCAGACTTCTACAGTTTCTAAAAATAGCCAGTTTTCAAATCGTGACCGGAAGTTGGTAAAGATGATTCTCTTGGTATCCATTGTTTTTATTGGTTGTTCTCTTCCCAACGTTACGGCTGATGTCGTCATACTTTTGGTCAAAGACTACAACATCAAAGGCCGTGAAAGATTTCTATTTATAGCTACAACCGCCACATTTTTCAACGTGACCGCCATCAACTCTAGCATCACGATTTTGATCTACCTGAAGATGAGCTCCAAGTTTAGACGAACCTTCTGGGCCATGTTTTCTATGGGGAGCAGACGACCAGGTCCTGCACTAGAAACATTGCCACCAGCTGGTCGTGTCACATCCAGTCAACAGAGGAGCTCGAGTTTAAGATACACAGACTAGAACTTGTCACGTGATCAGGTAGCAACAGGAAGTCACTTCTGACACCTGTTTGTTGCTTCTAAACAATAAGGAAAGTTGATTCGAAATGTAAAATCTACCTGTCTTAATAATAATTTCTGATAGAAGGTTTGAGTGGGGGATTAAAAGAACTGTTCAGATATTGTTAGGATAGTTTATGCAGCACAGTCAGCGTATCTGTAACTTCACTTTTCATTACCAGAATCATATTTCATTAAAAAAAACGTTTTAATAACAAGCCTATAGATGCACTAAAAATATTAAATAAAGGTAGAAAATAAATTATACACCACCATTTAAATTACTATAAAGAAAAGCGTGGGTCACTTTAGTATCTATTGGATACCTTTACTAATATTTAGGAACAGACCCACGCTTTTCTTTATAGTTATTTAAATAGTAGTGTATAATTTATTTTCTACTTTTTAGTGAATAATGACATAAAGGCTTGTTTATAAAACTTTTTACAAACTTTTATTTAACTCCATTCCTCGTCAGTCTGTCTGTCTAGATCGAAACGCCCGAGTGAAATTTCGGACGCTTCTAACTGACAGATTTGTTTCAACGTTGGCATTTGGGTCAAGACATGAAGACAATGCAACATGACATTAAATTTGACTT
Source organism: Physella acuta (assembly GCF_028476545.2). Taxonomy (NCBI): domain Eukaryota; kingdom Metazoa; phylum Mollusca; class Gastropoda; family Physidae; genus Physella; species Physella acuta. The sequence continues at coordinate 555,931 of NW_026732486.1, forward strand.
AATTTTTTAAGGAATGAATTTAATTTTTTTTTCCAAATTAGTAGGCTCTCTCATCCAACTAATCCGCACTATTAGACACGCGTCATCACGTTCATTAGGTGCGCAATGGTTTTTAGTTATACAACATTATTGTAAACTAGCTGCATCCCGTGCTCCGCCACGGTAAATCTTTTTAAAATATACCAACTTTGGAACAGAACAAAACAAACAAAAACACAACACAAACACAAACAAAACACAACCACAACCACAACACAACCACATTACAACCACAACACAATCACAACACAACCACAACACAACCACAAAACAACCACAACACAACCACAACACAACCACAACACAACCACAACACAACCACAACACAACCACAACACACGGTAAATCTTTTTTAAATGTACCAAGTTGGGAACAGAACAAAACTAAATACAACACAAACGAACGCAAAGAAAAAACAAAAACGAAAAAACAAACACAACACTCAACATAAACTCAATTTAAATGTAATCATAAAGGCATATTGCTCACAGTCTATCCCGTAGCGCCAAATCGCGCCCTTTCCGAGCGCCGGCGGAAAATTTCGATTTACACTCTCCCACCTCCCTCAAACTTTCGATTTCCACCCCCCCCCCCTCTCTTGCTACGCCTCTGTTATAAAACCCCTAGCTTTTCCGCAAATAAATTAAAGGCAGTATTTAGAATATCCGTGTTTTACCGACCATATTGCACTTTATAAATTCATGCATTTTTTTCAGTACTTTTAAAAATTTACAATAAAGTTTCATGACTAAAACCATTGCGTACCTAATGAACGTGATGACTTAATATAGTAATGGAGAATAGTTGATTAAAAATTATAATTAGTAAACAGTACATTCAGTGAATAAAATAAATAAAAGATAGCCTTTTATCAATCAATGCTAATAATAATATTCCAACAATAATGTACTCTTACACGTCTGCATAATTTGCATTCACATTTTGCTAATTATATTATTCCAACAATTATTCCGTCTTGCAGATTTTGCATTCACATTTTTAGCGTGAGTTCAATTTATCTTTGAATTACCTCCATTGGCAAAATTACTAAGCAGTTTAATTAAATTTTTCTACCGTACTGTTATTATGTTATTAATATGTATCCACTTTTTCTGGGAATATTAACGAAAACGATATTTGACATTGATCCTTTAAATATGTTTTAGCAATGTGCGTGTATTTAATATTCTCTTTACGTTATGCAAAATTGTACAAACAGTGGAAATTATAAAATAGCTCTATGCCGTTATATAAACAAACCCTACTCTAATACTTATAATAAGACACTGCGGTGCACTGAAAAGCACTGCGTGGTGCGAATGTTTACTTTTACGGTTCTAAAAGCTATAGCGATGACAGAAGGAAGGACTGACACACGCTCAGCCCGCTTATATTATAGACTAGCTGCATCCCGTGCTCCGCCACGGATCTTACCAACTTGGGAACAGAACAAAACTAAACACAACACAAACGAACGCAAAAAAAAACACGAAAAAAACGAAAAAACTAACACAACACTCATAACATAAACACAATTTAAATGCAATCATAAAGGCATATTGCTCACAGTCTAGCCCGTAGCGCCAAATCGCGCCCTTTCCGGTGATTTGCACCCCCCTCAAACTTTCGATTTGCACCCCTTCCCCCCCCCCCGCCCTAAAACCTTCGATTTCCACCACCCCCCTCGCACATTTTTTACAACCCACTTTGGCGCCCCCCAAGGTCGGCACCCGGGGACATATGCCCCCCCCTCGCTACGCCTCTCCTATAAAACCCGAAAGATAGAATAATAATTAGAAAACAGTATAAATAATAGTCAGTATCTATAATATATACAATATTTCACTTTATCGATTCACGCATTTTTTTTCCAGTACTTTAAATTTAAAAAATTTACAATAGAGTTTCATAACTAAAACCATTGCGCACCTAATGAACGTGATGACGCGCCTATAATAGTGCTGAATAATTGATTAAAAATTATAAGTAATAAACAGTAGGGCCTACATTCAGTGAATAAAATAAATAAAAGATTGCCTTTTATCAATCCATGCTAATTATAATTTTCTAACAATAATTTCCTCTTACACATCCGAATAATTTGCATTCACATTTTGCTAATTATATTATTGCAACACTAATTCCTTCTATGACGAACGTATATTTGCATTTACATTTTTTATTAGCGTGAGTTTAATGTATTTTTAAATTACCTCCTTTGTCAAAATTAGAAAAGAGTTAAATTAATTTGATTTTTCTACCGTACTGTTATTATCTTATTAAAATGTATCCACTTTTTCTGGGAACCTAAACGAAAATGATATTTGACATTAATCTTTTTAATACGTTTTAGCAGTTTGCGTGTATTTAATATTTTCTTGACGTTATGCGAAAGAGTAAAAACCGTGGCAATTATAAAATAGCTCTATGCCGCTATATAAACAAACCCTACTCTAATACTTATAATAAGACGCTGCGGTGCACTGAAAAGCACAGCATGGTGCGAATGTTTACTTTTATGGTTCCAAAATCTATAGCGATGACGGAAGGAAGGAAGGAAGGAAGGAAGGACTGACACACTACCAGCAGCGTTATATTATAGATTAAAAACATTTAAAGTAGTTATTTAAATAATAGTGTACAATTTATTTTCTACTTTCTAGTGCATTATCACATAAAAGCTTTTTATTAAAACGTTTTTATGAATTTTTTTACAAGCTTTTATTTAACTCACTTCCTCTGTCTTATTTAAAGTACTGAAAAATATTTCATAAAGCTAAAATAGCTTTGGTAAGGCGCTTGCGGATAGCCGGCCAATAATTTATTACCACTGATACTGTCCTTACGTTTAAATAAAATACAGCGAACTTAGATCAACACATTCCCTCCCCACCACCACCTCCAGGGGCAAAACTAACCGTGGATATAAGACCTGGCTATTCGGTAAAAAGAAATTAAAATTTCGTATGAGCTGCCATTTAAATTTTGTGTTACAATTTTACATAACTTAATGAATATCTGTTGGTTGAGTGAGCTCTAGGCACACAGCGAGATGTCGAGTCTATCATTAGCACCACCAATTAGTGAGGCGATCTCAACATCAAACATAATCTTGTGGAGCTACAAGTTAGCCAGCCAGCCATGCTACAACTTAGCCAACCGGGCATGCTACAAGTTAGCCAACCGGGCATGCTACAAGTTAGCCAGTCAGCCATGCTACAATTTAGCCAGCCAGCCATGCTACAAGTTAGCCAGCCAGCCGGGCATGCTACAAGTTAGCCAGCCGGTCATGCTACAAGTTAGCCAGCCAGCCAGCCATGCTACAAGTTATCCAACCGGTCATGCTACAAGTCAGCCTGTCGTTCTGTATTCAACCAAACGTGTCGCCTTGTTTGACCCAAGTGTCGGTACAAACGGTTCATGGCGACTGAAAGATTTCTCACCTCATGCTGTGACATTGGTAAAAGGTTTTACTCTTGTTTCTTGTTTAACTTGCTGGCAAGTTATTTTATCAATCCCAGTTTTGAACCGGCCCATGTAGAAGTTTTACTCTTGTTTCTTGTTTAGCTGGCTGGCAAGTTATTTTATCAATCCCAGTTTTGAACCGGCCCATGTAGAAGTTTTACTCTTGTTTCTTGTTTAGCTTGCTGGCAAGTTATTTTATCAATCCCAGTTTTGAACCAGCCCATGTAGAAGTTTTACTCTTGTTTCTTGTTTAGCTTGCTGGCAAGTTATTTTATCAATCCCAGTTTTGAACCAGCCCATGTACAAGTTTTACTCTTGTTTCTTGTTTAGCTGGCTGGCAAGTTATTTTATCAATCCCAGTTTTGAACCAGCCCATGTAGAAGTTTTACTCTTGTTTCTTGTTTAGCTTGCTGGCAAGTTATTTTATCAATCCCAGTTTTGAACCAGCCCATGTAGAAGTTTTACTCTTGTTTCTTGTTTAGCTGGCTGGCAAGTTATTTTATCAATCCCAGTTTTGAACCGGCCCATGTAGAAGTTTTACTCTTGTTTCTTGTTTAGCTGGCTGGCAAGTTATTTTATCAATCCCAGTTTTGAACCGGCCCATGTAGAAGTTTTACTCTTGTTTCTTGTTTAGCTGGCTGGCAAGTTATTTTATCAATCCCAGTTTTGAACCAGCCCATGTAGAAGTTTTACTCTTGTTTCTTGTTTAGCTGGCTGGCAAGTTATTTTATCAATCCCAGTTTTGAACCGGCCCATGTAGAAGTTTTACTCTTGTTTCTTGTTTAGCTGGCTGGCAAGTTATTTTATCAATCCCAGTTTTGAACCGGCCCATGTAGAAGTTTTACTCTTGTTTCTTGTTTAGCTGGCTGGCAAGTTATTTTATCAATCCCAGTTTTGAACCAGCCCATGTAGAAGTTTTACTCTTGTTGCTTGTTTAGCTGGCTGGCAAGTTATGTTATCAATCCCAGTTTTGAACCGGCCCATGTAGAAGTTTTACTCTTGTTTTTTGTTTATCTGGCTGGCAAGTTATTTTATCAATCCCAGTTTTGAACCGGCCCATGTAGAAGTTTTACTCTTGTTTCTTGTTTAGCTGGCTGGCAAGTTATTTTATCAATCCCAGTTTTGAACCGGCCCATGTAGAAGTTTTACTCTTGTTTCTTGTTTAGCTGGCTGGCAAGTTATTTTATCAATCCCAGTTTTGAACCGGCCCATGTAGAAGTTTTACTCTTGTTTCTTGTTTAGCTGGCTGGCAAGTTATTTTATCAATCCCAGTTTTGAACCAGCCCATGTAGAAGTTTTACTCTTGTTTCTTGTTTAGCTGGCTGGCAAGTTATTTTATCAATCCCAGTTTTGAACCGGCCCATGTAGAAGTTTTACTCTTGTTTCTTGTTTAGCTGGCTGGCAAGTTATTTTATCAATCCCAGTTTTGAACCGGCCCATGTAGAAGTTTTACTCTTGTTTCTTGTTTAGCTGGCTGGCAAGTTATTTTATCAATCCCAGTTTTGAACCAGCCCATGTAGAAGTTTTACTCTTGTTTCTTGTTTAGCTGGCTGGCAAGTTATTTTATCAATCCCAGTTTTGAACCGGCCCATGTAGAAGTTTTACTCTTGTTTCTTGTTTAGCTGGCTGGCAAGTTATTTTATCAATCCCAGTTTTGAACCGGCCCATGTAGAAGTTTTACTCTTGTTTCTTGTTTAGCTGGCTGGCAAGTTATTTTATCAATCCCAGTTTTGAACCAGCCCATGTAGAAGTTTTACTCTTGTTTCTTGTTTAGCTGGCTGGCAAGTTATTTTATCAATCCCAGTTTTGAACCGGCCCATGTAGAAGTTTTACTCTTGTTTCTTGTTTAGCTGGCTGGCAAGTTATTTTATCAATCCCAGTTTTGAACCGGCCCATGTAGAAGTTTTACTCTTGTTTCTTGTTTAGCTGGCTGGCAAGTTATTTTATCAATCCCAGTTTTGAACCGGCCCATGTAGAAGTTTTACTCTTGTTTCTTGTTTAGCTGGCTGGCAAGTTATTTTATCAATCCCAGTTTTGAACCGGCCCAATGTAGAAGTTTTACTCTTGTTTCTTGTTTAGCTGGCTGGCAAGTTATTTTATCAATCCCAGTTTTGAACCAGCCCATGTAGAAGTTTTACTCTTGTTTCTTGTTTAGCTGGCTGGCAAGTTATTTTATCAATCCCAGTTTTGAACCGGCCCATGTAGAAGTTTTACTCTTGTTTCTTGTTTAGCTGGCTGGCAAGTTATTTTATCAATCCCAGTTTTGAACCGGCCCATGTAGAAGTTTTACTCTTGTTTCTTGTTTAGCTGGCTGGCAAGTTATTTTATCAATCCCAGTTTTGAACCAGCCCATGTAGAAGTTTTACTCTTGTTGCTTGTTTAGCTGGCTGGCAAGTTATGTTATCAATCCCAGTTTTCAACCGGCCCATGTAGAAGTTTTACTCTTGTTTCTTGTTTAGCTGGCTGGCAAGTTATTTTATCAATCCCAGTTTTGAACCGGCCCATGTAGAAGTTTTACTCTTGTTTCTTGTTTAGCTGGCTGGCAAGTTATTTTATCAATCCCAGTTTTGAACCGGCCCATGTAGAAGTTTTACTCTTGTTTCTTGTTTAGCTGGCTGGCAAGTTATTTTATCAATCCCAGTTTTGAACCGGCCCATGTAGAAGTTTTACTCTTGTTTCTTGTTTAGCTGGCTGGCAAGTTATTTTATCAATCCCAGTTTTGAACCAGCCCATGTAGAAGTTTTACTCTTGTTTCTTGTTTAGCTGGCTGGCAAGTTATTTTATCAATCCCAGTTTTGAACCGGCCCATGTAGAAGTTTTACTCTTGTTTCTTGTTTAGCTGGCTGGCAAGTTATTTTATCAATCCCAGTTTTGAACCAGCCCATGTAGAAGTTTTACTCTTGTTTCTTGTTTAGCTGGCTGGCAAGTTATTTTATCAATCCCAGTTTTGAACCGGCCCATGTAGAAGTTTTACTCTTGTTTCTTGTTTAGCTGGCTGGCAAGTTATTTTATCAATCCCAGTTTTGAACCAGCCCATGTAGAAGTTTTACTCTTGTTTCTTGTTTAGCTGGCTGGCAAGTTATTTTATCAATCCCAGTTTTGAACCGGCCCATGTAGAAGTTTTACTCTTGTTTCTTGTTTAGCTGGCTGGCAAGTTATTTTATCAATCCCAGTTTTGAACCGGCCCATGTAGAAGTTTTACTCTTGTTTCTTGTTTAGCTGGCTGGCAAGTTATTTTATCAATCCCAGTTTTGAACCAGCCCATGTAGAAGTTTTACTCTTGTTGCTTGTTTAGCTGGCTGGCAAGTTATTTTATCAATCCCAGTTTTGAACCAGCCCATGTAGAAGTTTTACTCTTGTTTCTTGTTTAGCTGGCTGGCAAGTTATTTTATCAATCCCAGTTTTGAACCGGCCCATGTAGAAGTTTTACTCTTGTTTCTTGTTTAGCTGGCTGGCAAGTTATTTTATCAATCCCAGTTTTGAACCGGCCCATGTAGAAGTTTTACTCTTGTTTCTTGTTTAGCTGGCTGGCAAGTTATTTTATCAATCCCAGTTTTGAACCGGCCCATGTAGAAGTTTTACTCTTGTTTCTTGTTTAGCTGGCTGGCAAGTTATTTTATCAATCCCAGTTTTGAACCAGCCCATGTAGAAGTTTTACTCTTGTTTCTTGTTTAGCTGGCTGGCAAGTTATTTTATCAATCCCAGTTTTGAACCGGCCCATGTAGAAGTTTTACTCTTGTTTCTTGTTTAGCTGGCTGGCAAGTTATTTTATCAATCCCAGTTTTGAACCGGCCCATGTAGAAGTTTTACTCTTGTTTCTTGTTTAGCTGGCTGGCAAGTTATTTTATCAATCCCAGTTTTGAACCAGCCCATGTAGAAGTTTTACTCTTGTTGCTTGTTTAGCTGGCTGGCAAGTTATTTTATCAATCCCAGTTTTGAACCAGCCCATGTAGAAAGTAAACCCTTGCTAGCCAACAGATATCTATAAACATGACGCTTTTATCTGTATCAGTACATGAGATGACTATGTAAAACTTCTGAGATTAATGAGCTTACAGAAGAGTATTATAATTCACGAGACATACTAATCCTAGTGTAAGAGTAATTACACAAATAAAAACCATCACAATAGTATATCTTTCAATTACATTTTATCTAAATGTAGTTATTAAAATATTGTCTATATTTATCGAATTAAATGTCGTTAGTCAGATTATTGTCAGTATTAGTCAGAGTATTGGGTTGCCAACACTATGATTAAACAACAAAACAGGAGTTCACTACCCTACCATAACCCTACCACTACACCAAGGATCGATGGATAAATTTCATGTCTAGGCTCTAATTACATTGGTGATCTTTGAGTGTTGACATCAAGTTACATGAATTAAGTTAAAATATACACCGAGAATTGTCTAAATTTAGTTATTAGTTTCTTCTAACTTTAGTTTAACTTTAAAACATGAAAGAAATCTTAGATGCCTTTTGTTTACATTCAAGTTGACAAAGCTTGAAAAATTGAATGTACACAAGGTGTAGAGATGAGACGTGTCAGGGATATGGTGGTGGTTGTTGACAAGATGACCTCACTGAGCGGTGACGGCCTGACGATGACCACAGAGGGTCAGCCGGGGTTGATGGATGCAGACTGCTATAGTCTTGTCGTCATTTTCTCTTTCATCTTCAACATCATCTTCTGTCCTCTAGGCATCGTTTTCAACATCATCAACATCGTCGTGTTCTGTACTCTTGGCTTTAAAGAGAGCACCAACATTATCCTGGTCAGTTTGGCTGTGGTGGACATTTGTATTTTGTCCACGTTTGTTGGCGTTTCATTAAACTTGTATGTAGGCGTGACTTCGGCTGTAACACTCGATGTCCTTGACGCCGTTACACTACTAATTCTGGGTTGGCCCAATGTGGTGGCAACCCGAATATCAGGTTGTCTGACAACCTACCTGACCTTTGAAAGGTTTCTGTGTGTGGTCCTACCACTGAGGGTCAAGACAATCTTACAGAAGAAAACGGCCTTGACATTTATCATAGCGATGTGTCTATTCTCGATGGCCTACTCGGTTCCCATGTATCTGGCCAACAGCATCGGTCTGAGGTTCAACCCCATGTCAAACCAAACCTCTGTTGGACTTATCGTGGCGGACAACAGCGACATCTTGGAGGGCGTGTCTATCAGTGTAAATGTTATCATCGAGTTGATAACTTTTATTCTGGTGATAATTTTTACATTTGGGTTGATTTCTGCTTATTTCAGGACAACAAAATGGCGACAGAAAGTATCAGCTGTTTCTAAAAATAGCCAGTTTTCTAGTCGTGACCAAAAGCTAGTGAAGATGGTTCTATTAATATCCGTTATTTTCATTGGCTGCACTCTACCGTCTGTTGTTGTCGATGTCGTCGTCCTAGTGGTCAGTGATTACAACTTAAAAGGGCGGGAGAAGTTTCTATTTTTAGCCACAACTGCCATATCGTTCAACTTTATTTCTCTCAACTCTGTCGTCAACATCTTCATCTACCTGAACATGAGTTCTAAATTTAGAAGAGTTTTCTGGGTCAAGTTGTATTTTGGAAATGTTAGCAAAAATAACAAAGACAAACAGAAAAAAATGGAGCATAGAGGGTAGAACTGGACATCGTCCAGTCATTCCATCTTCTAACAACTGGACATCATAGAGCCATTCCATCTTCTAACAACTGGACATCATACGGCGAATTAGCCTTGAAGTTATGAAACAACTTTGGGTCGAGGTTTACTTGTTGAGTAAAGTTATATTGTGTCGTCTGGGGATAAAATATTTTACTTGACGAAATGATGTGCAAGTCATACGCTAGAGAAGATGGTGATGTGTTCGTCGTTACAATTGGTAGATAAAAAAATCAGTGGAAATAAAATCACACGAAAGACTCGAAGAAAATAAAATCACAAGAAAAAAAATCACAGGAAATAAATTTGCAGAAAAATGTCAGATAAGTTTTTGCATGAAATTTGTTAATAAATATGTTTATTTACAATACTCAAATACACAAATATGTCAGGAATTTTTTAAACACTAGCCATCGGTACCCGTTTCATTTGCATTATAGGCCTATATATTTTAAAATGTTGAACTTGTTTGAGAAAAAAAATTTATAAAATAGTTATTGGTTAAAACGCAATTTGCATTACTACGCGCTGAACGATATTAGTGACAAAGCAAGAAATAACTAATTAGCTAAAAACGCGACACATTTAACATAACACAGGCAAACACTGATTAAGTGACTTAAATGATTCCGTTAAAAACTCGGCTATTCCACGGTATTCTTCTTGTTTTTAAAGTGATTTATTTTTATTAGGTTTTTATGAATAGATCTATACATTTAAATGAAATAGCTCATTTCTTCATCGGTAACCATACCATATTAAATGCACTCGCTGATTAAGAAACTTAAAAGATTTCTTTTAAAACCCGGCTGTTCAATGGCAGTTCTGTTGTTTTAGTCTTTTAAAAACACATGGGTCTGACCACACTATCCCTTCATAGGCTAAAAAGTCCCGCCAAGTCCCGATAGGCAACTTTATTATCAACATATAAAAAAAAAACAAATTGAAAAAAAAATTAAGATTAACTTGGTGAAGAAACTTAACTTACGCGAATAGCCCTATTCTTTTAAAGTACAATTCTATAGCTAAACAAAGATTTCTATAAAATAATTAAGGCCTGAAATAGTTAATTATAAAAATTTATTATGGGAATAGAATCTAGAGTAGATCCAGATTTTAGCGTCTACATCTAGTTTTTTCCGTAGATCTAGTCTAGATCTAGAATCGAGATCTAGATCTAGATCTTTATCTAGAATCCAAATAGATAAAGTAAAAACTTTTAAAAGTTTAGGCCGAGAAAATCGTATTGTATACATTTCATAGCGTACATAGCTCTAAATCATATTTGAATGAAATAGTTCATTTCTTTATTTTATTCTAAACTCGGAAGATGACGTCATTAGTTTCGTGCTCTTTTTTTAGTGTATACATTAAGTGACGTTATTGCTAAATGGGCTCTTGTCCCAATTATAAACATTTTTCCGGTTGCATAATTAAAATTGTTTTTCTACATTTGAATACGCCTTTATTTTTTTTCTTCTTTAAATAAAATGTTGGTTTTACATTTAAAACATCTACCATATTATTTTCAACCAAAGCCCGTATCAAGTCCTCCATATATCGCTGCAGATTTTGATGTGATATCCGGCGAAAATATTTTGCGGACAGAGAGAGAGAGAGAGAGAGAGAGAGAGAGAGAGAGAGAGAGAGAGAAGTGCGCACATGGGCTATTATATATTAGGATTGTTACATTTTTACTTTCTCGTATATACGAAATATAGAGAAAGTCTTGTAATCTTGCAAATCTCGACGTTTTACGCCTCATTGGTACGGAAAAACATAATTTTGCAATCTTGTCCGTATGTCTGTGTGTATGTCTGTGTGTGTGTGTGTCTGTATGTGTGTCTGTAAATACGATAACTTGAGTACCGTTACAGCTAGGTTGATGACATTTCATATGTAAGTATTTTATCAAAATCTTAGATCCGTATACACTTTTGAGCGATTTCCGATAACCGGAAGTGGTACTTTTTCTACTTTGATTTTTTTAAAGCCTATAACTTGAGTACTATTTCAGATAGATAAATGAAATTTCACAAGTAAGTAAATGATCTAATTCTCTACCTTCTTTATAATATTGAGTAATTTCCGTTGACCGGAAGTACTAATTTACGCTATTTCCGATTTCTCAAAAACTAATGTAAATTTATAAAGTACTAATAATATTCCGCACTATTATGCACATTTTATTTGGCGTTCACTGGTGTGCAATTATTTTTTCTACGAGATTTTATTCTTTTTTTTTTTTAAGTTTAAGTATTTCAAATGGATTAAAATTCATGTCTATATCCCGAGTTCCCATCCCCTGTTTTTTTATATAAGATTATTCGAGAAACTTTAGGGGAGGTCACTCCCGGTTTATTACTTTCTCGTATACGAAATATAAAGGAAGTATTATAGTCGAGCAAAAAATCTACGAAAACAGACTAGGTTAAAACATTCGATCTAATAAAGCGGGAGTGATCTCCCTATAACTTTCTCGAATATTCTTACATAACACTACGGGGGATGGCAACACATCTGTGCTCCGGGCAACTGGGTGATGTCGGTGGCATGGTTGCCAAAAGACGGCCCTTTGGTTGGTGTAACGGTACCATGGGATATTTGATGTGTCACATTCTCGGCAGTACCGCCGCTTATTTTCTGCCAGTAGCCATGTTGCCGTAACAGCTGCGGGCAGCGATCTGGCCCCTGGTGACCGTTGTTGTCGTCACTGACACGAAGCACGTCCTGCTGTTGCGACTTAGGAATCACCACACTGCAACAGACGTCACCCCACCCCCTACCCTAAACCTCCGTGCAATCAGAAACCTGTGACCCACCCCAACAAGAAACTTGTCGCCAGTGTGTTGCTGCCCTCGCTGCCACCAAATTTAACATCTAACGGGGTGCGGGTGGGGGAGGGTATCCTATTCTACCTGCTGGACTATAAATATACCCTGTGTTTGAGCAGCTGTTGCTAAACCCTGAACGGTTAACTCGTGACCTTCATCTGGATTGTAAAAACTATGTAGTTAAAGAATGACATAACTGCATTACATGAAAGAGTCCAATCTTTATTTAACACACACACACAAATGTCTACTTAAACTTAGATCAATAAAAACCGAAGGAAATGTAATATTAATAGTACCAACAACGCATCAGGTTACTATGTACTAAGTAAATAAGTGAAAGACATACAAGAAATAAAATAAATATAAATATGTAACGAAATCTGGTCTACATTGGCTTGAGATATAATTCTAAAATATTAGCAACATAAACACAGTCAACATAAGATAACGGAGGTAAACATTAAAATATAAGAAGTGTAGACAATGAAGCTGGGACACACTTCACAATCTAGACTAAGACTAGCTGTTGACTGGATGGAGGCGATACTACACCTCTGGTCAGCCGGTATAAAAAGGTGACCCAACACTCGTCAAGACTTCTTAAATAACGGTCACTATAACAGTCCGTCGGCTGTTGCAGAATGACGTCAGAATGTCACACACACAGACACACACACACACACACACAAATCATTCGAGCCAAACAAAGAACGTAATTACTGGAATGACAAAATGACAATTTCTGTCTTGTAAATTCTTTGTGAATTATTTTGTTTCTATGATGTAAAATTGATTTTCTTGTTATTCGAAAATTTGCTTTCTTCATCTCCGGAGTTTCTTCAAAGGCATTTTTTGAATAGCTGTACCTTGCTAAAACAACTGGAAATATTTCTTGCTGTTTTCATGCAGCAATTGCATTATTAATCAATTAGCGTCAACAAAGGAACAACTGGATTTATTTTTTTTACTATAACATTCATGTCATGCAACAATCGGTTCGTAACTCAGGCTTGTCACAGTGGTGATGACATTTATGGTGGAGGGGGGGGGGGGGCTTGGTTCAGGTACAGAAAAGTCAAGAAACGTCTTGACGTTTTGAACGAATTATTTCCCAACTTTACTCCAAGTTCAAGCAAGATCAAGAAGAATGAAATTAACCAATTTTCTTTTCATGTTTAGAATGTCCGCGTGTCTCTGCTCTCACAACTCGAGACTTAGAGCCGTGATAAATCTAATTGTTTGATCTTCTACTGCACTCACTAGCAGTGTCTAGAAGTAGCATAGTGCTAGCGGTATCTACAAGGTAGCATAGTGCTAGCGTTATCTACAAGGTAGCATAGTGCTAGCTGTGTCTAGAAGGTAGCATAGTGCTAGCTGTGTCTAGAAGGTAGCATAGTGCTAGCGTTATCTACAAGGTAGCATAGTGCTAGCTGTGTCTAGAAGGTAGCATAGTGCTAGCGTTATCTACAAGGTAGCATAGTGCTAGCTGTGTCTACAAGGTAGCATAGTGCTACAGTAGACAAGAGGGTAGCGATCTGCCCCGTGAGCAGCCCACTAAGTGATGTAAGCACCAGCATGGCCGAGTCAACTACACAGATGGAGGCCGACGTGGGAGGGCTGATAGACGAGGGCACTTACCACCTCATCATCCTCGTCTGTTTCGTCATCACCCTCATCATCAGCCCTCTAGGCATCATCTTCAACATCATCAACATCGTCGTTTTCTGTAAACTTGGCTTTAAAGAGAGCACCAACATTATCCTGGTCAGTTTGTCGGTGACGGACATGTGCATGTTGCTGACCGTTCTTGGTATGGCGTTTAGCACAGAACTAGCCGACACGTCTAGTGACGATTGTATCGATGCTGTCAACCTCATTATTTTAGGTTGGCCCCATGTTGTGACAACCCGAATAGCGGGTTGCCTGACAACCTACCTAACATTTGAAAGGTTTCTGTGTGTGGTCCTACCTCTGAGGGTCAAGACAATCTTACATAAGAAAACGGCCTTGACATTTATCATAGCGCTGTGTGTGCTAACGATCGCGTATTCTTTTCCAATTTATCTGGCCAACAGCATCGGTCTGAGGTTCAACCCCATGTCAAACCAAACCTCTGTTGGACTTATCGTGGCGGAGAACAGCGACGTTCTGGAGGGCGTGTCTATTAGTGTAAATGTTATCATAGAGATGACGTCATACATACTGATTATCATCTTCACCATTGGCTTGATTTCTGCGTATTTAAATACAGCTAAATGGAGGAAACAAATGTCCATACACTCTAAAAATACCCAGTTCACAAACCGTGACCGGAAGCTGGTAAAAATTGTTCTATTAATATCCTTCGTTTTCATTGGCTGTTCACTGCCTACTGTCACTGGTGATGTCGCAGTACTTTTGGTCAAAGGTTACAGCATCAAAGGGCGGGAAAGAATTCTATTTATAGTAACTTACACAATATTTTATCGTCTGATAGCATTCAACTCGTTCATCGCACTTTTTATTTATCTGAACATGAGTTCAAAGTTTAGAAAAGTTTTCTGTGAAATGTTTTCTTTTATTAAGTATAGTAAGAAGTGAAGAAATAGACCTGAGTTTCCTCAGAAAATTTAGCTTCATAATGCGTTAAACTTTTGAATGGGCAACATGGTCTTCCATGGAAGACATGTTTGTTGTGAAAATAAGTAAATAAAGTAATTGTTCTGAACTTTTATAATTACAAGGGTGTTTCTACAAATGAATATATTAAAAAAAATAATTATCGTCTTTAAATAAATTTGCGTATTACATTTGGTGCAAAAAGAATTTTTCTCTATATAAATTTGTAATTTACAGTTCTACAAAGCGAAATTGTCTAGTATAAATTTACTACCGCTGCATATAAGATTTATCCATCCAAGTGACCATAAACTTGCTGGAGTACATTGTCAGAGGGCTGATTGTATTTTAAAAGTGCTGCGTGCAGATGTACTTGTGTATGTCTTGCCTGGCCACAGCACAAGCACATTACACTCCAAGTGGGGTACCTCACATAGCCAAGACCGTCTGTGGTACCTCACATAACCAAGACCGTCTGTGGTACCTCACATAACCAAGACCGTCTGTGGTACCTCACATAGCCAAGACCGTCTGTGGTACCTCACATAACCAAGACCGTCTGTGGTACCTCACATAACCAAGACCGTCTGTGGTACCTCACATAGCCAAGACCGTCTGTGGTACCTCACATAACCAAGACCGTCTGTGGTACCTCACATAACCAAAACCGTCTGTGGTACCTCACATAACCAAGACCGTCTGTGGTACCTCACATAGCCAAGACCGTCTGTGGTACCTCACATAGCCAAGACCGTCTGTGGTACCTCACATAACCAAGACCGTCTGTGGTACCTCACATAGCCAAGACCGTCTGTGGTACCTCACATAACCAAGACCGTCTGTGGTACCTCACATAACCAAGACCGTCTGTGGTACCTCACATAACCAAGACCGTCTGTGGTACCTCACATAGCCAAGACCGTCAGTGGTACCTCACATAACCAAGACCGTCTGTGGTACCTCACATAGCCAAGACCGTCTGTGGTACCTCACATAACCAAGACCGTCTGTGGTACCTCACATAACCAAGACCGTCTGTTCCGTCGGCCCAATTTTTATGCGATGTGCGTTCAACACATTCCTATATCTTATTAGGAAACCAGTTGTACGCGTGAGATTAAATACACAGCTATGTTGGGGCGAAGACTAAAGCACGGTCCCAGGCTTGTCATGCAAAGAATTATTTGAGGAGACACGACACATACTATCTGAACATTCATGTACCATTTTTTAGCCTAGATTGGAACAAGTGGGCCTCCAAACGGCCCCAATTTATCGGCCGTTATTTACATTAGTATTTTCTGTGTATGTCTCACAGTGTACCGTAAGACGTGTAAGGCTGGCTGTGTTTTGTTAGTATTCTCTGGGTAGGTCTCACATAAAACCTGTAAGGCTGCCTGGGTTTTTGGGTGTGTCATCAGGTAAAAAAATTGCTTCCGTTAGAAACAAAAATTGGATTGGTTTTCATTTGTTGGTCTAGGCTGTTATGTTGTAGTCTGTGTGGTGTTGGCTGTTGATGTTCTTCTGTGTGGTGTTGGCTGTTGATGTTCTTCTGTGTGGTATTGGCTGTTGATGTTCTTCTGTGTGGTGTTGGCTGTTGATGTTCTTCTGTGTGTCATTCCCTGGCTTGCTTGTTGATGAGTTTATACTGAATTACTTGAATGATGTGTCAGCTTACAGTCTAGATTTGCCTCACGTATGTCAGACAATGTGCTCCGGCAAATATTTGTTTACTTTAAATTTTAGCACAAACAGATGCGAGTTGTTCTACGGCTAAATAAATACGCGCTTGAGGCTATCACGAAGAACAACAAATGTTGACCGCTCGCCACGTCTGCCGGTGTACATGTTTACTGTCGTACAGACAAAAGTGAAACAACAATATCGATCAAACACATCACGACATATGACGTCAGCATGTAGGATAAATGCTGGGAAACAAAGGGCTGTAGTTTGCGACGTAACAATTACTTTCTTTTTACATCTGACTCTCTTATTAAAAATACGTTACCAACTAATTAAAAATATTAGTTTTTGCAATTAAAACGACTTTTACATTATGTGTAATTTTAATTTGAACTGCTTCGTGATATTTTGGAATTTTTTATCAACCAGAAGCAATAGAACAGCCCGAAACATTGTCTGGATTTTTTAATAACCGAACAATCAATAAGTTTGTGTTAATTACTAGGTGGTAGATGCGAGAGGTAAATATGACATCAAACCAAACCTCAACAGGAAATGTTTTGTAAATAATTTCTTATTTAACCGGAGGCTATGCTGCCAGTCCTTAAAACACAGAAACCTTAACTTGCTAATATAACTGGTTTTAAGCGTAATATGGTCATTTTGAATACATTATTTCTTTTTTCAACCTGTACGTAGAGAAACACTAATTTTTTAGAAGTTTATTTGGTAGAGTACGTTTAAATACCGTTTTTGTTTGAAGGCAGGTACTTTCTTAGTGATAGCTGAAGACATATTGTTCCCACTCTAGCGACGCTGGTTTGAAGTTGTGAACACAAGGGAGTTACCATGGCGACACAGAGCAGCTCATCATACCAAAACCACATGGAGGTGACCAGCAGAGCTACAGCCGCCGTGTGGGGACTGGTAGATGTGGGCACTTTCCACCTCATTGTCCTCGTCTGTTTCGTCATCACCGTAATCATCAGTCCTCTTGGCATCGTCTTCAACATCATCAACATCGTCGTTTTCTGTAAACTTGGCTTTAAAGAGAGCACCAACATTATCCTGGTCAGTTATAGGTTGGCCAAATATTTTGACAACCCGAATATCAGGTTGTCTGACAACCTACCTGACCTTTGAAAGGTTTCTGTGTGTGGTCCTACCACTGAGGGTCAAGACAATCTTACAGAAGAAGACGGCCTTGACATTTATCATAGCGCTGTGTCTGTTCTCGATGGCCTACTCGGTTCCCATGTATCTGGCCAACAGCATCGGTCTGAGGTTCAACCCCATGTCAAACCAAACCTCTGTTGGACTTATCATGGCGGAGAACAGCGACGTTCTGGAGGGCGTGTCTATTAGTGTAAATGTTATCATCGAGATGACGTCATTCGGCCTTGTGATCGTCTTCACAATCGGGTTGATTTCTGCTTATTTAAACACAATAAAATGGCGTCGTCAGATTTATGCTGTTACAATAAGTAACCCATGTTCAATACGTGGCCGAAAAATGGTAAAAATGGTTCTATTAATATCCACCGTTTTCATTGGCTGTTCGCTACCTACAGTGACAGCAGATGTTGCCATGTTATTGGTCAAAGATTACAGCATCAAGGGGCGGGAAAGGTTTCTATTTATAGTAACGTGCACACTATTTTATCGTCTGATAGCTTTCAACTCGTTCATCACACTTTTTATTTATCTGAACATGAGTTCAAAATATAGAATAATTTTCTGTCAAATGTTTTCTTTTCTAAGGAAAACAAAAAACACAAATGGAAACAATTAGTTTGTCTCTGATAGTGTCAATCTTTGATTTGGGGGGGGGGGGTATTCTAGGGGGTTGATTAATTATTGTTTTAGTGTTAAATTAACAGTTGAGGGGCACATACACATTGACGTCCTATTTGAAATTAAAATTTATTAATAGTTGCTATTTCTTTCTTGCTTCTTTCTTTATGATCTATAATATCTATAATATAAGCGGGCTGGTGGTGTGCACTTCCTTCCCTCCCTCCCTCCCTTCCTTCCGTCATCGCTATAGAGTTGGGAACCATAACAGTAAACACCACATGCTGGGATTTTACTTGCATTGCATTGTCTTATTAGAAGCATTGGAGTAGGGTTTATTTATATATAGAGACCCAAAATTTTTGAACTTCGGCAAAGTTTTTAATCTTTTGCATACGTCAACAAAAAACGTGAAGAAAAAATTAAATACACGCATATTGCTAAAACAAATTAAGCGGATCAATATCAAATAAGATTTTCCTTATATTGATAGAAAAATATATTAATTTTAATAAAGTAGTGTCGAATAAAACTAATCAATTAAAATGTTAAATAATTATGCCAGAAGAGTTTATCTAATCTAAATACTACTAAAACTCAAGTTTGTTTACATGTTTGAATATTTATTTGTTTGTTTGTTTGTCTGATTGGCTACTGGAGAGAATCTGTACTATAGGTAGAGCTGTAAAATAGTATGTTGGTAGAGAATAATTTTTGTTTTCAGACAGACTGATAATCACAAATTTATTTAAAGATGTTAATTAATTTATTGATTTATTCATTGGTAGATTAACCACATTAATTTTAATAATTTAGAAAAACGACATTATTTTGAGTGAATAGTGACGTCACATGATTTGTTTACTTTTTAGTACAAATAATGGCGGCTTATTCAGATCTTTAACGCGTTATAAAGCTAATTTTCTGTCGGCTATAACTTTAACAATACGTCCGTTTGCTGTTTTTATTACGTTCCAACACTTATATGAATGTTCAACTGTCTTTTTCATTTAGTTTTACAATAAATTTCTCTAGCTCTACAATCTGACCAAGAAAGTTATTTATAGATCTAGATCTAGGTCAAACCAAAGATTAATTAGTTAAAAATACAATCCATTTTAAAATCATAATACATTTTTGAGTTTCTTTATTAAACTACTTTAGTCCTTAAATCTAATATATAAAGCTCAATTCTGTATGTAAAAATACATATGTTTGTCGTTGACATACTTCGATGGATTAAAGTGTTAGACTATTATATGCGCATTTGTCTAAATTTATGAGTTAAAAAATTACTATTGAAAGTGTTGGGAAATAATTTTCATTTTTCAAACTGAAAGTAATAATTGTCGGCATGTTCATTAAACACAATTTTAAAAAAATAACAAAAATTCTAATTATGTCTGAAAATTATTTATATTTAGTCCTTTAGCACTTACTTCCCTTTGATAAATTAGGAAAACACAATTACTTCCCTTTATAAAACATTGCATTAGTGGAAAAGAATTTACTATTTATTACTTTGTTTTGGTGTTGGGGAAAAAAATAATTACATAATTAGCGGGGATTGATCAAGTGCAAATGTTGTAGGTATTTTACGAATAAGCTTGGAGTATTATAATTGTTCATTTGGATTGGTTTGGCACCTACGTTCGTTTAAGTGAGTGCAAAAAGACTATGAATAAGTTGGGGTACTATAGTCGATTATTAAGCTTTTTTCGTTTTCGTGTTTTTTTCTTTGGGTTTGTGTTTGTATTTGTGTTTGTGGTTGGTTTTGCGTTTGGATTTGGTTTGTTTTCGTTTGCTTTTTCGTTTGTGTTTTTTCTTTGGGTTTGTGTTTGTGGTTGGTTTTGGATTTGGTTTGTTTTCGTTTGCTTTTTCGTTTGTTTTTTTCTTTGTGTTCGTATTGGTGTTTGTGGTTGGGTTTGTTGTTAGGTTTTTGTTTTCGTTTGCTTTTTTGTTTGTTTTTTCTTTGTGTTTGTATTGGTGTTTGTGATTGTGGTTGGGTTTGTTGTTAGGTTTTTGTTTTCTTTTGTATTTGTAATTGTGTTAGCGTTATGTTTGCGTTTTGTTGTTTTGGTTGGTTGTGGTTTGGGTGGGCAATGCCGGGTTTATGATGATTACTAAACACACAGGTAACGGTCTTTAACAGAAAGGTTTTTCACAGAAGCCAGAGCAGGGCCTGGCCTTGACGGCTAGTACTTGATATAAATCTTTATGATTTATCTATCTAGATCTAGAATAGGTCTAATCTAGATCTAGCAAGAGTTACGCAAAAACTAGACTTAAGCAAATGAGTCGTAGAATCTAGATAATTCTTTCTAGATCTAGATAATAATGAGTTTCTATACTAAACTATTTCAGACCTTCATTATTTTATATAAATCTTTGTTTGTTAAGCTATGGAATTGGCTAATTTAAGATAAAATTTAATTTGAAAGTTACTAGACCTAGATCTAGATAGGGCCAATGCGCGTAAATCAAGTTGCATAAAAAGACTCAAAGTATTAAACTATACCATAAAAATGCATCAGTGACGTCACGAGTCTAAATAGCTAAGTTGTTAGTGTAATAGGATTTCATGCGGGTGGCACGGGTTCTAGACACATCACGTCAATTTTAAAATAAAATTCAATTTTTATTTATTTGTTAGATGTTACTGATACAGTTGCCTATCTGAACTTAGCGGGATACAGGGCAGGTGAAGTAGAGTTCATCTGTTTCTTTGTCCTAAGCATATGAAGGGATAGTGTGGTCAGAGACATGCTCGGCCGGAATAGTTTTTTTTAACGATAAAAACATGTTGTCTGAGACTTTACGGGACACTGGGCAGGTGAAGTAGAGTTGAGTAGGTCACCTGTGACGTCAGTATATGAAGGGATAGTGTGGTCAGACCAATGCTCAGCCGAAATCGGTGTTTTAAAAGATAAAAACATCTTGAGGTGTGATGTCTTTTTGAATGTGGGGTCTGGGTTTTTTTGTGACGATAAGTGACAGACGTGATGTTTTTTATGGATGACCCCCCGAAACCCACAGTTATCCAAGGGATAACGGGTAAGTCTAGTTTAAATATAAATTCAACTCACGCTAAATATCGCTATTAAAGTATTTAAGGTAAAAAATAATGTTTATTCCTCCCTCATTGATTATTATATGTTAAGGCTCAAAATTAAAATGGATTAATGCTAAGATTGTTTATATTATTTTATAATTTGTCGGCACAGAGCTTTATAGATTTATTTTTATTTCTATGATCTCTTAAAATCACAATTTAAAAAAAGAAATATTTGGTGTTATTTAAACGGATGATTAAATTCGAGAATGTAGGAAAGGCTCTCTCTCTAAGGGCGTATTTGGACAAGGTCTTCATGTTTGAGTTTGAGTTAGCGTTTGTGTTTGAGTTTATTTGCGTTTGTGTTTTCTTTTGTGTTTGCGTGTTGCGTTTGTATTTGTCTTTGTGTTTGTGTTTTGATTTGCGCTTTGCGTTGTGTTTGCGTTTTTGGTTGATTTTGCGTTTACGTTTGTTTGCATTGAGTTTACGTTTGAATGTTGGGTTTGCGTTGTTTCTGCGTTTTGGCTTGTGTTTGCTTTTGTGTTTGTGTTTGCGTTTGTGTTTTCTTTTGTTTGAGTTTGCCTTTGCGTTTGCATTTTCTTTTGTGTTTTTGTTTGCGTTCGATTTTGTTTGTGTTCGATTTTGTTTGTGTTTGGTTTTGTTCTGTACCCAAGCTGGTACATTAAAAAAAAGATTCACCGTGGCGAAGCATGGGTATGCAGCTAGTTTATATATATATATATATATATATATATATATATATATATATATATATATATATATATATATATATATATATATATATATATATATATATATATATATATATATATATATATATATATATATATATATAATTATCTTCATGTGGACCATACGAGACACCACGCAGCTTAGCCACCACCCTCATCCCCACCTTCAGGTGAGCTATGGATCCGAATGTGGCACATCTTTTATACAATTTAAGCACAAAGTTTTGGTTTTTACTCGTATACGAAGTAAAGAGGTGGTATTTTAATGGTGCAAAAATAAAATCAAAATCGAGATTTCCACAAATTTCTACGTTTTACACCTCCCTGAATGTGGAAAAACTTTTAAATTTTGTCTGTTTGTGTGTCTGTCTGTTTAGTGTCTGGGAACACGATAACTTGAGTTCTGTATTGTGACCTACTTAGGTCTACTTTTTTAATAGTTTAATTTTATTAATATTTAAATGGCCTTGAGCTATCTGTTGTTTAAACTAAGAAATGTTCCACCAGACTCATGTTATAGTATTCACAACTCTGTTCGGGTTACTCGTGTTTTGGCTCCATTTCCCAATGGTCCTTAACATTGGTGTCAACATCCCATAATTTTAGGGTAGTATAAAAAGGAGGAATGTTCCAAACACGAGTCGCACAAGACACCCAGAGAGAACCCATGGCTCATAGCATCCATGTTGGGTTAGGCCGTAATTTACTTATATTTCAATAGTACTCAGTATTTGATTTTTTCATAGTAAAGGTTGTGTTTGTTAGATATTTTATCAAGTGTTAATTGTAGAAAGAAGTGTTTGTGATTTCCATGAAATTGTAAGTTGGGTTTTAAATTATTATATAGTTTTTGGATTGTATTTTATTATTTAGACTTGTTTGCTTTTTAGAAGGTTTTTAGATTGATTAAAAGTTCTACTGGTTTCAGAAGGTCTCTGTATTTATAATGAACCCTAGACATTAGATTTCGAGTCTACGAAGAGTTTTTGTTTCTAGTAATCTTTTTTAGTTTCGTATAATTCATCAGTCTAGAACCATCACAAAAGAATCCGGGAGTTGCGTAATATTTATCAGTGGTAGAATTACGTAACAGTATCAATTTTTCAGTAATTTCCGGTAACCGGAAGTGGAACTTATTCTACTTTGGTTTTTTTCAAAAGCCAATAACTTGAGTATTGTCCAATGTTGAGTCATTTCCGGTGACCAGAAGTAATAGTTTACGCTATTTCCGATTTCTAAAAAAAAACCACATATGAATTTATAAAGTACTAATGTTCCGCACTAGTATAGACACATTGTTTGCTGTTCACTTGGTGTGCAATTCTTTTTTCTACGAGATTGTATTCTCTTTTAAAAATTGATTAAAATCATTTGTATATCTCGAGTTGCCATCCCCCTTAGTGTTATAAAAGTAAATTCGAGAGACTTAAAGGGAGATCACCCCCACTTTATTTTTAACTTGATTCCTCTGTGTATCGTCCGTCACGGTCGGAAAATTGCGAACATTTCTACCGGACCGAGTTAACACACATTTTTTGCTGTTCATTTGGTGCGCAATTTTTTTTTTCTACGAGATTCTTGTCTATTTTTTAAAAAGTTTAAGTAATTAAAAATGGATAAAAAATCATGTCTGTATCCCGACTTGCCATCCCCCGGTGTGTTATAAAGGATATTCAAGAAAGTTTAGGGGAGGTCACTCCCGCTTTATTTATTTTTTAATTTACATTTTCAAAATTCAAATAGGAATTTAAAAAAAAAAAAACATTTGTTAAAATTATTTGAACATGTAAAAATTAATTATTTTCTAGACAGCTTACAAACTGTGTATTCTTCAAATAAAATGCTGCATTCTAATACTAAGCATAAATAAGGTATTATAAATAAGGTATTACTGACATTTTACTCTATTTTTGTACACATGTCATAATTTGCCTAATACAATGTCAGGATTCATGACATGGGATAATTTTTGGAGAAAAATCCTGAGGTCGTAGCGGAAGTTTTGGATTTTAAAGAGATTTTTTAAAATTTTGTGTATGCTTTTCGTCTCAAATTAGGGTAAAGATTTTAAAATTATAATAATAATCATTAAAAAAGTTTTAAAAAACCCACGTTTTCTGATTGAACTAAAAAGTAGAAAATAAACGCTATACATCACAATAATGCAAGCGATCACTCTACTATAAGCGATGAAAAACGTGGGGCGCCGAAGTAAAAGTTATATTACTATTGATTAGATAATACTATTGACTTTTATTAGGGAGCTTGTAGAGAGTCAACAGTATTAGAAACTGTAAGAAAATCACGGCGCCCCACGTTTTTGATCGCTTATAGTAGAGTGATCGCTTGCATTATTGTGATGTATAGCGTTTATTTTCTACTTTTTAGTTCAATCAGAAAACGTGGGTTTTTTAAAACTTTTTTAATGATTATTATTTTTTACTTTTTAGTCTTTGTTTGTTTGCATTAAAATCTTGCTATCGATTTTATCTTTTCACTTTTTTTTGGGTAAACGAAGACAACTCGTAAAAAGACAACTCGTAAAAAGACAACTCGTAAAAAGACAACTCCTAAAAAACACGTTGTGTTAACACATAGATTTGAACCCGTGTCGAGTGGGATAGCAATCGTGTGCCCAACCACTCGACCATATCGTCTCCCCCAAACTGGCCTACCTCCTGTAACTTTAAACTCGGTTCAAACTAAATTATCTGCCCCTAAGCCTGTGGCGATGTGGGATCGTTCGCTTCACTGCGCGCGAGGTACGCGTCGCTCGTTTTTTTTTCTAATGGCTCGCAGAGGAGAATTATATATATAGATTATATAGCGGTCTAAAATGCTCAATAAAATGTTTCCATTGATCAATTTAGTAATAATAACAATTGAATATTCAATGGTCATCCAAAAGAAAGCTTCCCTGAAAATTTCAGCGCGCTAGCTAACTGGGAAGTGCCAGAAATTTCGATCGCAAGATTTGATTGGAAAGACAAACAAACACAGAAAGACACAGGGAAAGCAAGTTAAAGAAAACGTGGGAAAATATTCAGATTTCAACACAATATTAATTTGTTAGTTGCGACCAAATATAAGGTCGTTATATACCATCTGGCTAATACCAGCTGAAGCCCTAAGCTACGGTCACCTGTTACCAAGTATTCTTTAAATCTAATAAATGTAGATGTAGCCTACACCCCGCAGTTAACTTTGTGTTTGCAAGTAATTTATAATTTTACCCAGGCTGTGTACTGGGGACATTGAGTTGACCAATAATTATCTGACCTGTTTATTTAGTTTACTAGCCGGCTGTACATCCTTGCTAAGACAAGTGGTCATCAGACTTGACTATTTGTATTGTTACCACTTGCTGTTACTAGCTATTACAATTTTGTTACGAGCTTATCCTGTATGTGACTCAGCTGACGTAGCAGTAGATAACTTCTAATGAACTTGTTTGACACTTAGCTGACGTAGCAGTAGATAACTTCTAATTAACTTGTTTGACATTTAGCTGACGTAGCAGTAGATAACTTCTAATGAACTTGTTTAACACTTAGCTGACGTAGCAGTAGATAACTTCTAATGAACTTGTTTGACACTTAGCTGACGTAGCAGTAGATAACTTCTAATGAACTTGTTTGACACTTAGCTGACGTAGCAGTAGATAACTTCTAATTAACTTGTTTGACACTTAGCTGACGTAGCAGTAGATAACTTCTAATGAACTTGTTTGACACTTAGCTGACGTAGCAGTAGATAACTTCTAATTAACTTGTTTGACACTTAGCTGACGTAGCAGTAGATAACTTCTAATTAACTTGTTTGACACTTAGCTGACGTAGCAGTAGATAACTTCTAATGAACTTGTTTGACACTTAGCTGACGTAGCAGTAGATAACTTCTAATTAACTTGTTTGACACTTAGCTGACGTAGCAGTAGATAACTTCTAATTAACTTGTTTGACACTTAGCTGACGTAGCAGTAGATAACTTCTAGTTAACTTGTTTGACACTTAGCTGACGTAGCAGTAGATAACTTCTAATTAACTTGTTTGACACTTAGCTGACGTAGCAGTAGATAACTTCTAATTAACTTGTTTGACACTTAGATGACGTAGCAGTAGATAACTTCTAATTAACTTGTTTGACACTTAGCTGACGTAGCAGTAGATAACTTCTAATTAACTTGTTTGACACTTAGCTGACGTAGCAGTAGATAACTTCTAATTAACTTGTTTGACACTTAGCTGACGTAGCAGTAGATAACTTCTAATTAACTTGTTTGACACTTAGCTGACGTAGCAGTAGATAACTTCTAATTAACTTGTTTGACACTTAGCTGACGTAGCAGTAGATAACTTCTAATTAACTTGTTTGACACTTAGCTGACGTAGCAGTAGATAACTTCTAATTAACTTGTTTGACACTTAGCTGACGTAGCAGTAGATAACTTCTAATTAACTTGTTTGACACTTAGCTGACGTAGCAGTAGATAACTTCTAATTAACTTGTTTGACACTTAGCTGACGTAGCAGTAGATAACTTCTAATTAACTTGTTTGACACTTAGCTGACGTAGCAGTAGATAACTTCTAATTAACTTGTTTGACGCTTAGCTGACGTAGCAGTAGATAACTTCTAATTAACTTGTTTGACACTTAGCTGACGTAGCAGTAGATAACTTCTAATTAACTTGTTTGACACTTAGCTGACGTAGCAGTAGATAACTTCTAATTAACTTGTTTGACGCTTAGCTGACGTAGCAGTAGATAACTTCTAATTAACTTGTTTGACACTTAGCTGACGTAGCAGTAGATAACTTCTAATTAACTTGTTTGACACTTAGCTGACGTAGCAGTAGATAACTTCTAATTAACTTGTTTAACACTTAGCTGACGTAGCAGTAGATAACTTCTAATTAACTTGTTTGACATTTAGCTGACGTAGCAGTAGATAACTTCTAATTAACTTGTTTGACATTTAGCTGACGTAGCAGTAGATAACTTCTAATTAACTTGTTTGACATTTAGCTGACGTAGCAGTAGATAACTTCTAATTAACTTGTTTAACACTTAGCTGACGTAGCAGTAGATAACTTCTAATGAACTTGTTTGACACTTAGCTGACGTAGCAGTAGATAACTTCTAATGAACTTGTTTGACACTTAGCTGACGTAGCAGTAGATAACTTCTAATGAACTTGTTTGACACTTAGCTGACGTAGCAGTAGATAACTTCTAATGAACTTGTTTGACACTTAGCTGACGTAGCAGTAGATAACTTCTA
Organism: Physella acuta; assembly: GCF_028476545.2. Classification (NCBI taxonomy): domain Eukaryota; kingdom Metazoa; phylum Mollusca; class Gastropoda; family Physidae; genus Physella; species Physella acuta. The sequence continues at coordinate 583,094 of NW_026732486.1, forward strand.
ATGAACTTGTTTGACACTTAGCTGACGTAGCAGTAGATAACTTCTAATTAACTTGTTTGACATTTAGCTGACGTAGCAGTAGATAACTTCTAATTAACTTGTTTAACACTTAGCTGACGTAGCAGTAGATAACTTCTAATTAACTTGTTTGACACTTAGCTGACGTAGCAGTAGATAACTTCTAATTAACTTGTTTGACGCTTAGCTGACGTAGCAGTAGATAACTTCTAATTAACTTGTTTGACACTTAGCTGACGTAGCAGTAGATAACTTCTAATTAACTTGTTTGACACTTAGCTGACGTAGCAGTAGATAACTTCTAATTAACTTGTTTAACACTTAGCTGACGTAGCAGTAGATAACTTCTAATTAACTTGTTTGACATTTAGCTGACGTAGCAGTAGATAACTTCTAATTAACTTGTTTGACATTTAGCTGACGTAGCAGTAGATAACTTCTAATTAACTTGTTTAACACTTAGCTGACGTAGCAGTAGATAACTTCTAATTAACTTGTTTAACACTTAGCTGACGTAGCAGTAGATAACTTCTAATTAACTTGTTTGACATTTAGCTGACGTAGCAGTAGATAACTTCTAATTAACTTGTTTAACACTTAGCTGACGTAGCAGTAGATAACTTCTAATTAACTTGTTTGACACTTAGCTGACGTAGCAGTAGATAACTTCTAATTAACTTGTTTGACACTTAGCTGACGTAGCAGTAGATAACTTCTAATTAACTTGTTTGACACTTAGCTGACGTAGCAGTAGATAACTTCTAATTAACTTGTTTGACACTTAGCTGACGTAGCAGTAGATAACTTCTAATTAACTTGTTTGACACTTAGCTGACGTAGCAGTAGATAACTTCTAATTAACTTGTTTGGCACTTAGCTGACGTAGCAGTAGATAACTTCTAATTAACTTGTTTGACACTTAGCTGACGTAGCAGTAGATAACTTCTAATTAACTTGTTTGACACTTAGCTGACGTAGCAGTAGATAACTTCTAATTAACTTGTTTGACACTTAGCTGACGTAGCAGTAGATAACTTCTAATTAACTTGTTTGACACTTAGCTGACGTAGCAGTAGATAACTTCTAATTAACTTGTTTGACACTTAGCTGACGTAGCAGTAGATAACTTCTAATTAACTTGTTTGACGCTTAGCTGACGTAGCAGTAGATAACTTCTAATTAACTTGTTTGACACTTAGCTGACGTAGCAGTAGATAACTTCTAATTAACTTGTTTGACACTTAGCTGACGTAGCAGTAGATAACTTCTAATTAACTTGTTTAACACTTAGCTGACGTAGCAGTAGATAACTTCTAATTAACTTGTTTGACATTTAGCTGACGTAGCAGTAGATAACTTCTAATTAACTTGTTTGACATTTAGCTGACGTAGCAGTAGATAACTTCTAATTAACTTGTTTGACACTTAGCTGACGTAGCAGTAGATAACTTCTAATTAACTTGTTTAACACTTAGCTGACGTAGCAGTAGATAACTTCTAATTAACTTGTTTGACATTTAGCTGACGTAGCAGTAGATAACTTCTAATTAACTTGTTTAACTTACTTTAATTCCTGTAGGAAGTGGCGCTGATCCCCCTACCGGTGAATGCTATTATGGCTATGTTATTATATTCAACGTTATACAATTATGTATGCACCGTTGATAGAGTGGCGTTGTGTGAGGTTTGTGTGTGAGAGGTGTGTGGTGTGTGTGTGAAGTGTGTTTGTGTGAGAGAGAGAGAGGTTTGTGGTGTGTGAGAGAGAAAGATGACATTAACGACCATCGATCCCTTGGCTCCTGCAAATGTCCACACAATGTCCAGCGCCGAGGTCAACAACGTCCAGATTGATATGGTCACTTCTGGTTGTACCCACATGTCACATGACGTTTTGTATTCAGTGTATTGCTTGCTACATCACCTTCTGTCGTTTAAACGTTCACCATTCTGTAGTTGAGATGTTTCGATGCTGTAATAAAAAAAATTCTGGCAGTCAACATACGTCTCTCATATGTTTACACCTGTCTCATAATATGTTTACAGCTGTCTCACATGCTATGTTTACATCTGTCTCATAATATGTTTACAGCTGAAAGTTTTAACAACAACCATCTTTCTATCTCGCGTCACTATGCCAGTAGTGATCATTGATCAGAAAGGGGGTGGGTGGGGTTAATAGCTGATGACGTCACAAGTAATCATCATCACAAATAGTATACATTACATCGACACTATAAAATATATACTGAAACTTATATCCAAATTATACAGTTCGCAAGCGACTATTCTTAGTAATCATCTCAACTTAAATTAAGGTTATTTTAAATAATCAAAAGGTAACAAAGAATTTTGAAATGTCATTTTTAAAATTATACCATATAATTGTTGACTATTTCATTTAAACGTCGAGTGTTTAAAATTCTAAATTCCAAACTCAAGTATGGTACACAAATGATAGACGTTTTATAGATTTAATATCAAAGCTGCAGACTTTTTGCACAAAGCGTTAGGTGGCGGTCTCTTTGCTGTCTGTCGAGTTGACTATATGTCAACGTGTCTATCTTCCAATGTGTCTGTCTGTGAAGTTGACCGTCTGTCAACATGATTGACAGTTGGCCAGAGTACCAAGTACATCTGTAAACAGCTCCAGTTCGACTGGGCCGAGCTACGTCCCGATCAGGATGACGACAGACAGAGCTGCTGGGTTGATGGACGCTGACTCCTACCATCATGTAGCCGTCATCTGTTTTGTCGTCAACATCATCTTATGTCCCCTAGGCATCGTCTTCAACATCATCAACATCGTCGTTTTCTGTAAACTTGGCTTTAAAGAGAGCACCAACATTATCCTGGTCAGTCTGGCTGTGGTGGACACCTACACTCTGCTGACGTATCTAGGTATTTCCGTGACCTTGTATGTGGGCGTCACTTCAGAGCATCTGGATATCCTCGACGCCGTCACTCTCATTGTTCTAGGTTGGCCCAACGTTTTGGCAACCCGAATAGCGGGTTGTCTGACAACCTACCTGACCTTTGAAAGGTTTCTGTGTGTGGTCCTACCACTGAGGGTCAAGACAATCTTACATAAGAAAACGGCCTTGACATTTATCATAGCGCTGTGTATGCTCACGATCGCTTATTCGTTTCCAATTTATCTGGCCAACAGCATCGGTCTGAGGTTCAACCCCATGTCAAACCAAACCTCTGTTGGACTTATCGTGGCGGAGAACAGCGACGTCCTAGAGGGCGTGTCTATTAGTGTAAATGTTATCATCGAGATGACGTCATTTATCCTAGTTATTTGCTTAACTATTGGTCTACTTTCTGCTTATTTAAATGCGATAAAAAGGCGCCAAAATATTTCTGCTGTTGTTAAAACTAGCCAGTTTTCGAGCCGTGACCGGAATGTGGTTAAAATGGTTCTGTTAATTTCCATCGTTTTCATTGGCTGTTCTCTACCTACTGTTATTGTTGATGTCGCCGTTCTATTGGCCAAAGATTATAATGTCAAAGGTCGGGAAAGGTTTCTATTTTTAACAACAGCCGCCATATCTTTTATCTTCATTTGCCTGAACTCCACAGTGAGTTTGTTTATTTACTTTAACATGAGTACTAAATTTAGAAACATTTTCGCGAAAATATTTTCTCGTGTTAACGAACAATGTAGTACGAATGGTAAACAAACAGACAAAAACTTATACTGATGGCATTGGGTAACAACCAGCAAGGTGAACAGCCAGTTCGCGAACTGGCCGAGTCGTGTGGCCAATATCCGTTGAGACAGTGTATTTCTGACTTCGCTAACTGGCTGGGCCAATATACGATGACTATTTCAATGTAATGTTTAACTATCGTGATGTCTTGTCTGCCAAAATTGAAAAATTCTACTATTAAAAATATGATTCGTACAAACGAGAAAATGTATTGCTTAGTTCTATTACATATTCTAGCTTTCGTGTTATCTATTCTAAGTGGTGTTGTTTGTTTTGTTTTTGTTTTTTTTTTGTCTACAAAAATAAACGAAGAAAACAACGTTCTCGAGGGCGTGTCTATGTGTGTGTATGTTTGTTTCTGTGTGTGTTTGTATGTTTGTTTCTGTGTGTGTAACTGTGAAAGGGTTTACTTTAAGGTTGATTGCTTTTTCTTTATTTCGAAAAGAAATTTTGAGACACACGAAGTCTGTATGTAAAAGACAAACATTAATTTTCTATATCTTGAAATCTTGAAAATTATTTTATCTTGGCAAACAATACAATATCTAAGCTATCTATTTCAATCATTGTTATTTTCAAAAGTTCATTAATATCCTTTTTGCAATTAAAAATTGTAAAGTGTTAGCATAATCAACATTTATATTTTAGGTTTTTTAGCTGCTAAAACGAAAATGTACAGCAACAGTAAATAATAATGAAGGTGAATTCGTTGTAAAGCGTGGGTCAAGCCATCTTTTTAAAGTGTGGGTCAAGCCATCTTTTAAAGTGCGGGTCAAGCCATCTTTTAAAGTGTGGGTCAAGCCATCTTTTTAAAGTGTGGGTCAAGCCATCTTTTAAAGTGTGGGTCAAGCCATCTTTTAAAGTGTGGGTCATGCCATCTTTTAAAGTGTGGGTCAAGCCATCTTTTAAAGTGTGGGTCAAGCCATCTTTTAAAGTGTGGGTCAAGCCATCTTTTTAAAGTGTGGGTCAAGCCATCTTTTTAAAGTGTGGGTCATGCCATCTTTTAAAGAGTGGCGTTTATAAAATTAAAAAAAGTTTGGCCTGCACCACTTTTTACTTTCTCGTATAAGAAGTATAGAGAAAGCATTGTAATCGTGCAACAAAAAAAATCGAGATTTTTAACTAATCTCGACGTTTAACACATCCAAGAGTCGGAAAAACATAGTTTTGCAATTTTGTCCGTATGTATGTGTGTGCGTATGTGTGTGTGTATGTATCTGTGTCTGTGAACACGCTAACTTGAGTACCGCTACAGCTAGGTTGATGAAATTTCATATGTAAATATTTCACATTTGTAGATCGGTATCAACTTTTCAGCGATTTCCGGTAACCGGAAGTGGAACTTATTCTACTTTCATTTTTTTTAAAAAGCCTATAACTTGAGTACTATTTGAGATAAATAAATGACATTTCACATGTAAGTAAAAGATTTAATTCTCTGCCTTCTTTCAAATTTTTAGTAATTTCCGTTTACCGGAAGTAGAAATTTACGCTGTTTCTGATTTCTCAAAAAATGCATGTGAATTTATAAAGTACTAATAATATTCCTCACTATTATACACATTTTGTTTGGCATTCACTTGGTGCGCAATTCTTTTTTTTTCTACGAGATTCTTTTCCATTTTAAAAAAGTTTAAGTAATTAAAAATCATGTCTATACCCCGAGTTGCCATAGCCAGTTTTTTTTTATATAAGAATATTCAAGAAAGTTTAGGGGAGATGACTCCCAGTTTATTTTACAAGCTTTAATTTAACTTGCTTCCTATGTCTGTCGACAGTCTGTCTGTCTAGACCAAAACGCCTGAGCGAAATTTCGGGCCCTTCTAACTGATAGATTTCTTCAAAGTTGGCAAGTGGGTCAAGACTTGAAGACAATGCAATCTAACATTAAATTTGACTTAATTGGATGCCTAATTAATTTTTTTATGAATGAAGTAAAATTGTTTCCGAATTAGTAGGCTGTCTTATCCAACTATTCCGCGCTATCATACACGCGTTATCACGTTCATTAGTTTTATTCATGCAACTCTATTGTCAATTTAAAAAAAATTAAAGTACGGAATTTTTTCTTCATAAAAACGTTTTAATAACAAGTTTTTGTGTAATAATGCACTAAAAAGTAGAAGATAAATAATTTTCTTTAAATATTTATAATACAGTACGATTTAAATAACTATAAAGAAAAGCTTGTGTCTCTTCCTAAATATTGTAAAGGTATCCAATAGATTATAAAATGACCCAAGCTTTTCTTTATAGTTATTTAAATAGTTTATATTATTATACATTTACAGAAATGTATTTAGTTTTTACTTTTTAGTGCATTATTACATAAAAGCTTGTTTTAAAAACGTTTTTATGAATTTTTTTCGTAAAATGGTGGCAACATAAAAATTACAGGACAAAATCTCTCAGGACTAAATGTCTCAAGATAAATTATTATGTAAGGAAAAGTTAACCGACCACAAATGACACCAAAACAAATTATCTAGCTACCAAAGCTATCAAAAGTCAATATCTCTAAGACAAAATGTCTTACAACAAAATATCTGAGTGACAAAATGTCAAAATATCTCAAGACTACACCCACTACATCTACTCCCTTATGAAGGTTTGACTTTTCCCACGTGTTCTGGTCACGTGACTTGACTCATTGTTGGTCACTTCCCTTCTGGTCAGGTCATTCAGAGGACTAAAGAGTTATCTGACCTAGATGTAATGTTTTCAACTGTTCTTCATAACACCTACCTAGTCCTAACTACATAGCACTGGAAAATAATTGGACAGATTTCAAACTAAAAACATATTTCAAATGTTTATACTCATCATCGTTTTAACCCATATTGGAGTGTACGGGGCACCACAGTTGACCTTATGATTCTCCGCCACACATCTCGGTCCTCTGTCGCTTTGATTAGGGCAGCCCCGTCAAATCCTTGATGTCATACATCCAGTCTTGTCATTGTCTTCCCCTGGCAATATTTTTTTAGTAGTAATAGGCTGTTTGATCTTGTGACATGCCCATTCCAAATCAATATTCTTGTTTTGACTATGCTCAGTAGATACTCAAAGGGACCAGTCACATTTGGGACCCTTTTTAGACTTCTGCATTAGTTCTGTTATTTCTGTATGAGATTCATAGGAGTCTCCGTAGACATCTCTCATCTCCAGGGCCTGGATTCTTCTCTGGAGGTCTGCGTTGATGTTCCATGCCTCGCATCCATACAGGAGTACAAACACCCAGTGACTGCCTGAGTTTTAGTGCCAATAGAAGTGTTGTTATCGTGCCATATTTTTCTTTATTTACTGAGTGCTGTTGTTGTTTGGGCGCATCTTGATTGCATTTCTTTCTTCTTACCTTCATCGGATCGTATGGCGCCAAGATACTTGAGTGAATGAACTACCTCTTATCTTTGGTCATTTACACGTATGTCTGCCCCTATAGCGTTTGAGTTGTTGGTCATGAACATTGTCTTGTTGGCATTGTATTCCATGCCATATGTTGTTGATGGTCAGTCCAATCTCTTTACAAATTCTATCAACACATCCTCACTACTTGTTTGGCATCTTTGTCATTAGCGAATCGAGGGCTGGTAATAATTCGTCCGCCGTTGCTGACTGAGACGTCCGTCATGATCCTTTCTGGGGAGATATTGTAAAGGATGGGACAGAGCAAGCAGCTTTGCCTGACGCCTATGAGTGTTGTTGAAAACTATTACAATTATTTTAATATCAAATAAACCTTTCCCGTATCTGTTTAACGCACGAATGTCTAGGTATATGAAATTTAACGCAAAAATGTCTAGGTATATGAAGTTTAACGCACGAATGTCTAGGTATATGAAGCCGAGGCCACGACCCCAGTAGCTGGCGTCTAACATGACTCCTGTAGTGTGTACTTCGCTTGACCCGCCCCTGATGTACATAACGCTACAATCTCTGAGCACAATCTGTTGGCTCTTGTTAAAATATTGTACATCAAAACAATGGTTAACACATCCATCATCGGATACAACCAGCTGTTGTTGATTTTCTACAACGTTCTCTTGAACAACATCATCTCTCACAAAGCCGTACATAAAAACGTCTCTCATAAACACCACCATATACGTCTACATACATTATCTGCGACAGTTTTAATGACCAGGGCTATTGTGGTCGTCTGCTGGAGCTTCACTTGTTCACCCATACCCCATCATTTCATTATCGATCAGACCTGGAGTCGATTTGCTGGTGACGTCATAGAATTATTCAGATTCAGGTGAACAAAACTAACGATTGTTTTTCTCCACACAAAAAAAAATCGAATAATTGGTGTTGGTTTGCTGGTGTTAATTGAATTGAACTTTTTAAATAATTGATTAAAATGTAAAAAATGGAACTACGTGTTTAATTTATATATTTTTTTTTAATTCTAGAAAACTAATTGTTAGTTTATTTTTGCCTTTATACTATTTTAATTAAAGTAATTATCTAAAAAATAATGCTTTATAGACATGCGCTTATTATAAATATTTTTGATATCTCTCAAACCTCTCTTTAAAAGCTGGTAGATTTGAGGTGAATATATCAGACCTGTAGCTTACATCAGTGACAGAAGTAAGTAGCCCTCTGTGTAACAAATATATCAACTGCTACAATACAACATGATCCCCACCATAGACGAGGGTCTGATGGACGAGGACACTTACCGTCTGATTGTCCTCGTCTGTCTTGTCATCAGCGTCATCATCAGCCCTCTTGGCATCATCTTCAACATCATCAACATCGTCGTTTTCTGTAAACTTGGCTTTAAAGAGAGCACCAACATTATCCTGGTCAGTTTGGCTGTGACGGACATGTGCATGTTGCTGACCATTCTTGGCATGACCCTCAGCACAGACCTGGTTGTGACGTCAGATCGAGATATTCTCGACGCCATCACTCTCATTATTCTAGGTTGGCCCAACGTTTTAACAACCAAAATAGCGGGTTGTCTGACAACCTACCTGACCTTTGAAAGGTTTCTGTGTGTGGTCCTACCGCTGAGAGTCAAGACAATCTTACAGAAGAAAACGGCCTTGACATTTATCATAGCGCTGTGTCTATTCTCGATGGCCTACTCGGTTCCCATGTATCTGGCCAACAGCATCGGTCTGAGGTTCAACCCCATGTCAAACCAAACCTCTGTTGGACTTATCGTGGCGGAGAACAGCGACGTCCTGGAGGGTGTGTCTATTAGTGTAAATGTTATCATCGAGTTGACGTCATTCGGCCTTGTGATTGTCTTCACTATTGGCTTGACGTCTGCTTATTTAAACACAACAAAATGGCGCCGTCAGATATCTGGTGTTACTAAAAATAGTCCCTTTTCAAACCGTGACCGGAAGCTGATAAAAATGGTTCTATTAATATCAGTTGTTTTCATTGGTTGTTCGCTACCTACCGTGACAGCAGATGTCGCGATGCTATTGGTCAAAGATTACAGCATCAAAGGGCGGGAACGGGTTCTATTTATAGCAACATGCTCTATTTTTTATCGACTCATCTCTATGAATTCGTTTATCACCATTTTCATTTACTTCAACATGAGTTCTAAATTTAGAAGAGTTTTCTGTGAAATGTTTTCTTTCTTGAAGAAAACAACCACACCAGCTGCAAACGGCTAGACTTTATCTAACCGTCAAGTTTGTCAGCTGGAGGGGGGGGGGGTGACATTTTTCGTCCTATAGACCACGTCAGTCATCTTATGAAAGTTTCCCAACTTTGCAGGGTTCGAGCTCATGGTAAGCCGTTGTGCTAGCAACATTGTACCGGTGCTCATTGTGTAACCTCACTAGGTCTCTACTAGGTCGCCCTACAGTCACAGAGATTTTTTTATCTTTTAAACACTTGCTTGATGAAACAATCGCCAATCGTACAATCACAGTTAACTCAACATGTCGTGATGTGTTTAATGTGTCATGATGTTTTCAGTTTGTCATGATGCGTTCAACGTTTCATGTAATAATGCAACGTTTTTAAAACTGACAAATGTTCAAATTTTCATATCAACTTCTGATATAAATCTCTGAAATTTTATAGATAAAAGCACTGCTGCGTAATTTTAATCAATTACCATTTTTGTCTCTGTAAGAATAAGATGTAATGAACGAATGCATAGCTATGGTGTTGTTTCGTGGATTTTTTTCTTTTCATTTACAGTAACATTTGATCTGGAATGTGTTCAGTTATACGTAGATGTCTCTGTCAATAGACGATCTAACTAAATTAGCACACCCTTATCTTCATCCTACAGCTTTTAACTGTGTTGTCCCTATAGCATTTCCCTATATTATTTCAACATCCGAATTTTGGTTGCTGTCGAATCAGATTGGCTGAAGATCTCTCGCCTTGGTTCGCTTGGGTACGATTGAAATATCTCCAAAGACTCAACTTCAGTTTATGAAAATAAGCAGAAAATAAATTCAACCAATAACACCATCTCCATTTCTTACAGCCAAGACACCTGCGACAAGCATGACCTTTATCGGTTTTCTTGTAAACTTCGGTCATACATTCAGCTGTTCTCAAAATTGGCATCCCAGATGGTATACGTTGAAAACGGTCAAATGTCCATTATTTCAGTTGCAGAATGCCTACCGTTACGCCAAAAGAGGAATAAATCCGCTTTTTTTTTTTTTTACAAAACAAAAACGTGTCCTGTTCCGCCATCCCGTTTTTTGACAAAGTTTGTCCCGCTTTTTTAATAAAAAAAAACTGAATAAATAAATTAAATTGAAACAATGAGCTGGGAAAAGATTATCTCCCTTTGGCACACTTTTCCGTTTTCCTCGTTACTTACTATATTTACAAGTATCGTCTAATACTAGAGTTAGATCTACTAATATAGATAATGTGGACAATCTAGCTTCTGAACGTTCTTTTTAGTATTTGCAATTGAACTGTAGATTTAAAGTATGCCTAATATTAACATATGGGGAGTAAAATACAATAAAATCATAACTAACACTAGATCTAGATCTAGATAGTACTAGATACGACGTAACAGACTCAATAGATCTATTGTGTAAGTTGTAACTAACTACTAAGAGTTGGTAAAAAGTAACAAGGACTTATACTTGGTAGATCTAGGTCGTAAGTTATCCTAATATATAAAAGCCCATGTGCGCACTTCTCTCTCTCTCTCTCCCTCTCTCTCTCTCTCTCTCTCTCTCTGTCCGCAAAATATTTTACAAGGGTATCACATCAGAATCTTCAGCGATATATGGAGAACTTGATACGGACTTTTGTTGAAAATAATATGGTAGTTGTTTTAAATGTATAACCAACATTTTATATAAAAAAGAAAAATTAAAAATAAAGGCATATTCGAATGTAGAAAAACAGTTTTAATTATGCAACAGGAAAAGTGTTTATAGTTGTGAAAAAGAACCCACGAAACAATCATTACAATGACGTCACTAATGTTTATACACTAACTAATAACGTCATCTGCCGAGTTTAGAATAAAAAGAAATGAACTATTTCATTCAAATTTGATTTAGATCTAGATCTACGTACGCTATGAAATGTATACTATACAATTTTTCCGACCTAAACTTATAAAATGTATTTTATCTAGGCCTATTTGGAGTCAAGATCTAGAGATTCTAGATCTTGACTAGATCTATTCTCAATCTACGCAAAAACTAGACGTAGACGCTAGATTTAGACTCTATCTACTCCTGAATCTATTCCAAAAATATATTTCTATATTAAACTATTTCAGGCCTTAATTATTTTATAGAAATCTTTGTTTGTTTAGCTATGGAACTGGCTAATTTGGGATAAAAAAGTTAATTTGAAAGAATAGGCATATTCGCGTAAGTTAAGTTTTTAATACGTCTTTCATTCTCCATGTTTTATGAGGTGCCTAAATAGCTGAGATGATAGTGTACTTAATACCAAGCAGGTGGTGCGAGATCGAGACACACCAAGTCAAACTTATTTTTTTTTTTTTTGCATATGTGAATCTTCTGATTCAGTCTAAAGAAAGGAACTACTTCATTCAAATTTGATTTAGATCTAGATCTATAGATCTACTCATCAAGACGTACGCTATGAAATATATACAGTTTTATCGGTCAAACTAATACGAATTACTTAAAAACAACATAATGACCATCGAATAGCCAGATTTTTAACAGAATCATTCAAGTCACTTAATCAGTGTGTGCCTGTGTTATGTTAAATGTGTCGGATTTTTAGCTAATTAGTTATTTCTTTGCTTTGTCACTAATATCGTTCAGCGTGTAGTAAAGCATATTGCGTTTTGACCAATAACTATTTCATAAATTATTTTTCTCAAACAAGTACAACATTTTAAAATATATAGGCCTATAATTCACGTGAAAAGGGTACCGATGGCTAGTAGTTTATATTAGGCATACTGCCTAGCTTTGCTTAGGTTTTAAAATAAAGAAATTGAGAATTCTAATAATTAATTAATTGGTGATTGGCTATAATATGGAGTGCTTAGGGCCTAAGTTTAAAGAGTCTTGAGTAATTTCATGTCATGCAAACATGGGTGGAGTATTAGCAAACTGATTACCTGCAAGGTAAATTTATTATAATTTTTGTTTTATTCTATTTAGGAAGCCTTTTGTAGTTCAATTAACCTTGCGGGTAATGTTTCGCGATTAATTTTTCACAATTTCACTACAATTCATAACTTAATTGATAACGAAATATTTACTTAAACAATGCTATACTTTTTATTATTTGTTTTAGTTTAAAATATTATGAAAATTTTATTAAAATATTACTTTAATACTTCCACTGTTCAAAGACCAAATGACATAGTTTTTGTTTACGTTTTCACAAACAATTGTTTATATAAGAAATCACCACATCTGGACAAATCTAACGACCGTAAAAGGTTTTTATTTCCGACGGGAATAAAGTTTTTTGTTACCCTCAAGGGTCGGTCTACGTCCTCACAAAATATTAGGGGGATCGTTCTTCAATTTATATATATATATATATATATATATATATATATATATATATATATATATATATATATATATATAACTGATATAAGGAGAATTTCACTGGCTGTCATTTTTTAGCCCTCGTCGAGGGCTTTGAGTCTGACCAACAGTTTTCCATATGGCCTAGTCAACTATAGAGGTGCATACAAAAAATTAGCCAGATATACAGAGGTTAAGTGCCCTTAAATTTGTGTTGAAATTACCCGGTTTTTCACATAAAATACAAAATTATATAGGGAAATACGACTGGTCAGTTTTGACCGCTTTACGAAGTTTTTCCAGATATGCCGAGTTTTTTATGACACTCCTAGGCGTTCTTCTACCCCCTCACAAAATATCAAGGGGGGTCTTTCGACAGAGATTTTTTCGTTATATAGTTCAAATAAGGAGAATTTCATTCACGGTCACTTTTTAGCCCTCATCGAGGGCTTTGAGTCAAACCGACAGTTTTCCCAAACGGCCAAGCCATTTATCTATGTGCTTGCAAAAAATTAGCATGATGTACAGAGGGTAAGTACCCTTAAATCTGTGTTGAAATTACCCTCTGTTTTTCCAATAAAATACAAAGATTATATAGGGAAATACGACTGGTCAGTTTTGACCACTTTACGAAGTTTTCTCAGATATGCCGAGTTTTTTATGACACCCCTAGGCGTTCTCCTACCACCTCACAAAATATCAAGGGGGGTCGTTCGGCAAAAGTTTTTTTCCGTAATATAGCCCATATAAGGCGACAGTCAGTCGAGGTCAGTTTTGACCCCCTCTTCGTGGACTTTTCGGCCAGCCGGCACCGGCCTTCGTGTTCTGTCGCCTCAAGGCATGATCCTGCCAAATTTGAAGCGCCTGCGGTGCCGGGAAGTGCCCTATCGTGCACCCGACCACTTTGCTTTATATATATATATTACATACAAAGCCTTCAGCATTTGCTGTTCATATAGCCTATAACATAGCAAGACAGGAATAATCAAATCAATAATGTTATGTCAAAGCTATGGTTTTTTATTTGGGGGAGGGGGGGGGGTCTTAGGTTACTGGTTTACTTTTTATTTTTAAATGTAAGCTGACATTAAGCAGTATTTATAGGTAGCCTAGAGACTAGTTATATATAACTAGAAGCCTACTAATGTCATTGGCTAATTTTATTTTTTATTTTTGACTTAGTAAAGTAGCGTCCTCGCGTATGTTCCTCTATTTGGCTTCTAATTCCTCTTTTTAAGGGATCCGGACAAAAGGCCGAGATGGACAAAAGGCCGACAAGACAAAAGGCCGACTGCTGAAAGGCCGACATCCAAAAGACCGACAACTTTTATAAAACAACAAACTGCAATTACAGACATGTTTAAGTTTTATTGAAAACCAGTTACATAATGAAAAAGTAATATTACTTTCTTACATTTTGTCTTATGTCATGTGTCATCTTGCCCTACTGTGATGACGCAATGTTGCGTCGAAGCCAGGTAGATAGCAGAAATAGGCTTTAGCGTGTTAGTCAGAGGTAGACCAATGAAAATTCAGAGACTGACCGGTCACGTGGTATGGTCAGCTGACCACTGAGGCGTGGGTCAGTAGAGCGATAGGCCAGGAGTTGTTAGGTAGCGGCAGAGACGGCCGAGAATGTAGATAGTTAGGAGATCATGATTAGCTAGCGAGGTAGAAGGTGTTAGATTGAAGAATGTAGAGAACAGTTAGTGTTAGGATTGGTCATGGGAGTGCGTAGTTAGTAGTATAGTGAACAGTGCGTAGTAGTAGGTAGCATGTGGTATGAACAGTCAGTAGTAGAAGTAAATAGTACAGTGTAGATCAGTTAGGTAGAACTTGAACATATATATCATTTTAATAAAGAACAATTATAGTTGAACTTGAACTGTGTGTTATTGGATTCATTCGTTCCGCCTTCGTAAAACCCCCACCCTCACATCTGGTGGAGCGCGGGTCGAGGACAGGAAAGACAGTATATTGGTTACTCATGACGGAGTGTACTGGTGTACAGCTTTCTTAACTCAACACAACAGAGGGTTTCTTCAACCGGAACGAGTGTGGATTACCAACACAAGGGAAAAGTCAACATGTCCAAAAAGATAAGTACCTTCCAAAAAATTTTTAAACGTTTGGGTTTATACCCGTGCTGGATAGTTTGTGCCAGCGGTTTTTCTGCCTTACACATTCTATTGTTACGCACTGTTGCCTTAGTTATTTTGACTTCCTCAACACACACACATACACATACACAACCATGGAGGCAGAGTTTCAATGCTATAAACAGGGCATACCATTAGACAAAACAGGAGAAGAAGTTGAAACATTTGTAGAGAATAAGCTAGAAAACAAGATAGTCAAGATAGTAAGACATGTCAAGAACAAAAGCATAGTTAGCGATAGAATTAGTGAAACGGAAAGTACAACACATAGATAACACGCAACTGCCCTAGAACATCAACCCCATGACCAAGAATGTGACCCGGACCGTCCCCATACATGATTTTGAACAACGGACATAATACATAATAGTGAAGTCAAGTCGAGTAGTTTTGTGTTGATCTAAGTAGTCGAGAAAATCGGCGTGAAGTCGATACAGTTGAAGTCAGAAGTCAGTGTAGTCAATCTGAAGTCAATAGTGTTATTGAAGTCAGTGAAGTATAAGTCAGAACTGAAGTCAAAGAAGTTATTTGAAGTCAGTCAATGTTGTTAAAGTCGTAGTTGAGGTCATAGTGACTTAGTTGAAGTCATGTTGCAGTCATAGAAAAGTCTTTGAAGTTATATTAAAGTCGTTGAGGTCATAGTGAAGAAGTGAAATCGTCGAAGTTATAGTGAAGTCTTTGAAGTCAAAGTGAAGTATTTGAAGTCATATTGAAGTCGTTGAAGTCAAAGTGAATTATTTGAAGTCATATTGAAGTAGTTGAAGTCAAAATGAAGTCTTTGAAGTCATATTGAAGTAGTTGAAGTCAAGGAAAAGTCTTTGAAGTCAAAGTGAAGACGTTTAAGTCGTCGAAGTTCAAGTCAGTCAGTGAAGTCCTTAAAGTTGAATTGAAGTCGAAGTCAGTCAGAGGTCTATGAAGTCAGTCGATTTAGTTGTCGCAGTGAAGTTAGTCGTCAAGGTGAAATTAGTCGTCATAGTGAAGTCAGTCGAGTTACTGAAGTCAAAGTGAAATAAGCCAAGTTACTGAAGTCAGTCAATTTACTGAAGTCATGAGTGAAGTCAGTCATTAAGTCAAGCCAGCCAGTTTTTTTTTTGTCAGAAGTCAGATAGTGAGAGCTGCTCCACTATATGATTACGCATTCAAATGTTATTTGAAACGGCACGATTATTTGTATACACTTACATGTCTATTCTTTTTGTGAAGCTATTTCTAAGCTCTAGTAGTGTTTACGTCTATTGAGTTTATTAGGCTTTACAGATTGTTGTTAGATTAGAGTGTACTGATTTTTTATTTGGTTATGTTGTAATGTTTATTTTTTAATGTTTGTTGTACCGCCAGACAAATGTTCAGCACGTTTAATGGGATTGAGGTTTTTTTTTAATGGAAGGTACCTCTGTCTGAATACTTGTCTGCGCGGGCACTAAGATGGTCACGTAAAACCATTGCTCATGGTCTCGTAATACAATTTCAGACCCACCAGCGCTATTCAGAATGAGACGAGATGAAGCCGACACTTCAAAGAGTGCCGCCACCTGAAACCCTGATTACGTTGAATTACCTGGACAGCGAACAGCCCTGCCGAACGGAGAATTGCCCTGGTCAAGACAACGGACGCATCGCCACCGCTTCGCTCCCGCACTGGGGTTGAATAACAGACCGCCAGCTACGTACACCTACGTCGGCACATACAAAGGGTAGACGACCCATCGTCCAAGTTCCCAGCGTCGGAACGTTACGTCATTGTTCGCCACCGCATCGGACAGCTCCAGTTCATCGTATAACCACTCTACGTGGACGTCTCAACCAGCGTTGAGTTTGTTGCGTCATCACATTGACCAACGAAAGTTACGCCTACACCCGCCTCACGGGAATTTACATCAAAACTCGCCACAACCCACCCACCACAGAGGAACGCCAGCAATTACATAACACTTACACATACACTTACACTGCTCGCAGAGCCCGTTCAACCAGTTACACATTCTACTAAGATTAGCTCAAGGCCAGTACACGACAACCTAACCAGAACTGAGTTACACATGATTAGATTCAATCAAACCATAACATAGACATACATTATCAAGCAGAGACACCACAGACGTCAGGATACCTACACAAAAACTAGAACAATGACATTTTTTTTTTCAGGAACACAGACACAAGATTTTATGTTTTTGTAAACTGTGCTGTCCCATTTTGTATTTGATTTATATGATTGATGTTAGGGATAGAATAGAGTAGTAAGACAGATAGTTGTTGATGTATTAGATTAGTAGCAGACGCTGAAAAATATAATTTGTCAGCTACAGAAAGGGAGGGAGATATGTGATGACGCAATGTTGCGTCGAAGCCAGGTAGATAGCAGAAATAGGCTTTAGCGTGTTAGTCAGAGGTAGACCAATGAAAATTCAGAGACTGACCGGTCACGTGGTATGGTCAGCTGACCACTGAGGCGTGGGTCAGTAGAGCGATAGGCCAGGAGTTGTTAGGTAGCGGCAGAGACGGCCGAGAATGTAGATAGTTAGGAGATCATGATTAGCTAGCGAGGTAGAAGGTGTTAGATTGAAGAATGTAGAGAACAGTTAGTGTTAGGATTGGTCATGGGAGTGCGTAGTTAGTAGTATAGTGAACAGTGCGTAGTAGTAGGTAGCATGTGGTATGAACAGTCAGTAGTAGAAGTAAATAGTACAGTGTAGATCAGTTAGGTAGAACTTGAACATATATATCATTTTAATAAAGAACAATTATAGTTGAACTTGAACTGTGTGTTATTGGATTCATTCGTTCCCGCATTCGTAAAAATCCCCACCCTCACACCTACCTACCCCGACTCACCTTCAACGATTTAGACGGCATATTTTAGCGTTGTGGGTGGGTTGAATATGATCTTTTTGTGTTTGTACAATATGTAGGCAAAATTGTATTTTGTTTACTAATATTTAACAAGAAACAAAAAATTACTTACCAATTTTGGCACACTTGTATCACAATCACAACAGAATTAATCCAACAAATGTAGTATAAAATTTGTTTTATGCAAAAAAAAAAAAACGCAATGAACGAAACTTAAATATAATTCAAAGTTTGTCGGTATTTAACATGTAGTCCAGTCAAGGCACGCGATTGTTCTACTTCATTCGATTTCTTTGAATTCTTTGCGAAATATGATGGCAACACCACCTTTCTGGTTATCCTTTGTACACTCCCGTCATCTCCAGTCGCATGGACCCCATTGTTCACCTTATAGGGCTGGTAAGTAGGTCATCAACCAGTTCTACGGCTCAATAAAACCTGAGCCATAGAACTGGTTGCTGACCTACTTACCAGCACCAGGATAGCAACTAGAATTGTCTCTTGTCATTCCACTTTATTTCATGTGGGCGATGATGTCAGCGACTTTAGACTTTGTTCTTTGATGGTTGTCTCTCCACGTTGACATAGAGGGAGCTATGAAAACAGTAGTGACCGTATTTCGCAATATTAAGTTGTTGATCCTGAGTGTTTAAGACACTCCATTAATCTTCAGTCGCTTAGACCCGATGGTTCACCTTATAAGTATAGTAACTAGCATCGTCTCTTCTTTTGAACGTTTCGCCTTATTGTATGCCCTTTTTCAATGGTTGTCTAAATATGAGCTATGCAGTAACACATATTTTGCGATATTAGTATTTTTATGCTTGTCGGCTTTATGGTTTGTCGGCCTTATGGTCTGTCGGCCTTTCGGCTGTCGGCCTTATGTCCATGTCAGCCTTTTATCTTGTCGGCCTTTTGGATGCCGGCCTTTTGTCCTACACCCTCTTTTTAGGCATGACTGTTCCTACTTTTGTCTGACAGGGGTAGGCATGTCTGCAGTTGGTATACTCCTCAAATACTGGACGTGTCCAGTAGACACGCGGCTAGAACTTGTGGGCTTTAAACAAGGGTCACACCGTGCACAGGTGTAGCCATACTCAGCCCATCTCATCGTCTAAACATTCTAAACTATCCAGTCCCCCTCCCCCAACACACACACACACACACACACACACAGAGACTCCTAGTTCCCTGTAGAACGTTGACATTTTGCTACATTGACCAAGTTATAATAGGGGAGACCTATAATTATCGAAATGTAATTATCAAATTCTCGACTGAACACAATGAAATGCCTACCGGTGAAATGATAATTGCTCCACTTTCTGATTATTAATACATTCAAGCTAACCATCATCGTTAGAGTAGCGCTATTATAATTGCTCATTTACCACCTAATTATGAGATTCACAACAAACGAATTCTTACTTTTGTAACTAGGATAATGGTTAATTGTTATTAGATTGATTTATTAATATTCTACCCTGAAACTAACTAAATAATTAGTTCTTAAAATAGAAACAAAGTTTACTTATTTTACATCTAGGGAGTCATTCAGCGGTAAATTAGTGTTGTGTTTTTTGTTCGGTTTTTCTGATCCAAGTTCGATCTCTTGCGAGTCCAAACACAGAATAAAAGTCCCGCACCACACACCACACACCATCGATAAAAGCCAGGTAAGAGAAAGTGTTTACACCGACACACCACACCACACCATCGCCAGACAACAACCACAGGTAAAACAAATGGCTGGAACTGAGAACACCAGTAGCACGTCATCAGATCTTTGGCCAGAAGATCTGTACACCGCTTTGGTTAGCGCCTCGACGTATCAGATGATAGTTCTCGTCAATATAATTCTCTCTAGCATCGTCAGCCCGTTTGGTATCGTCTTTAACATCGTCAGTATCATCGTCTTCATCAAACTTGGCTTTAACGAGAGCACCAACATCTCCCTCGTCAGTCTCGCTGTGTCCGACATCGCCATTCTCCTGACGTTGGTTGGTCTAACGGTCAACAGCAACCCAATGGTTGAACAAGCAGCCGCGAGCCACGATACACTCAATGCAGTTGGCTACATTGCTCTGGGTTGGCCAAATGTTCTGGCAACCCGGATAACGGGTTGTCTGACAACCTTCTTGGCTTTTGAAAGGTTTGTGTGCGTGGCCTGGCCCCTGAAGGTGAAGACACTACTCACCAGGAAAACAGCCATCAAGTTTTCTGTCGGGTTGTACCTTCTGACAATGGCCTACGCCATCCCTGTGTTTGTAGGCAACAGCATCGGTCTGAGGTTCAACCCCATGTCAAACCAAACCTCTGTTGGACTTATCGTATCAGAGAAAAGCGACGTCCTGGAGGGCGTATCCCGAAGTATAAATATAATCATCGAGTTCACGTCCTTCACCCTTGTCACTGGGTTCACTTCCGCTCTGATATATTCCTTTAAAATCACGACAAAATGGCGAAGTCTGTTTTCTTCTGCTGCTAGAAACAACCAGCTATCACATCGTGACCGGAAGTTGGTCAAAATGGTTCTAATAATATCCATCGTTTTCATTGGTTGCTCTGTTCCTAACGTCACAGCCGATGTGGTCATACTGTTGGTCAAAGATTACAATATGGAAGGTCGTGAACGGAATCTATTTTTAGCTACCAGCGCCATGTTTTTCAATATGGTTGCCATCAACTCTAGCATGAACATTTTCATCTACCTGAAGATGAGCTCCAAGTTTAGACAGGCCTTCTTGGCCATGTTCTCTGGTAGAAAATCACCAACACAGAACACGCTGTGACCAGTACACGTCATCTTTGTTTACTGTCTTACTGTCTACAGCGATGTTTTAGAGTCACGTGACTTGTGTGGTGTAGTCATGTGCCACTTTACAAACAAACAGACGGCAGATAGATGGTCACAACTTTGTCCTGACTGGACTGTCCTTGCCATGTCTCCACCCTCACCCCGTCTTTATCACTAACTCTCTCTTAAGCTCATCTGTAGTTTGTCCGCCCCTCTACTGCACCAGCAATATATCAGTCTCGTCCAAACTCCATGTCAAACACAATAATTCAGCCACTTATACTTACGTTTTTTCTGTGCGACGCATCTCACAATGTGTGAGTATTAACTGTTTATACTAATTGTTAGTTAACCTCACAAGCTTTCTACTAGAGCGGAACTTTGGTCAATTATCCTCTATTTTAAGCCCCGTGTACAACTAACTGCAATACTTTCAATGACACGGACTAGACATTGGGTTAAAAGATCATAGAGTGGACATATTGCTTGGTGTGATGGCCTTACATTCACCATGTCCAGTGAGATTTTTTTTCCCTTTTTCCTTGAGAAATTTTTCCTTGAGATCTTTTTTCCCTGAGATATTTTGTCCCTGAGATCTTTTTTCCCTGAGATATTTTGTCCCTGAGATCTTTTTTCCCTGAGATATTTTGTCCCTGAGATGTTTTGTCCCTGATATCTTTGTCCCTGAGATGTTTTAAAATAAAACAACACAGGTACTACTCTACACTGGTGAAGCTAATTTAAAAAAAAACATATCAGGGAAAATCACGAAATTTAACTTATTTTAGTGTAAAAGTCTTGGTTTTGTGGGTGTGCAGTTGATGGTCGCTAGCCTAGATGTAGCCATACTTGTGGCTGGTCAGTAATAGAAATGTGGCCACATGTGTGGCTGGTCAGTAATTGAAAATGACCACCATCTACCACAGCCCGCGAGGGTATAAGTCAAATACAAGTTAAATATTTGTGAACACTGGTATCGATACAAAGTAATCGTGTTTTACGACCGAGGTTTATAAAGACACATTGCCTTAAGAAACGTTGACAAAGATTTGAGTCAACCAATAATTGTACTGTTCACCCTGTCATTTGGCAATTATGTGGCGACTGAGATGGTATTGTACAGATAATAGGTAGAACTTCTTGTGTCTATTCACACTACCATTAGAGCCAAGATTGATGACCAAAGACCTACTTAAGTCACGTGATAATCTTCGACTTATATCAATTTTTTTTAAAAGAGACAAAAATGAGGGTAATTAGATTTTAAAAAATGAGAGCCAGCAATTAGTTCTCCGCTTGACTGTATCAAATTAATTCCAATAATTATTTTAAATGTTTGGACCCATGGATAACTTTAATAAACATTTAAATTCAGCGTGAACATTATCAAAAACTAAAGCAATATTCATTGTAGTTTATTCTGGTTTGAAACATTTAAATTCAGCGTAAACATGATCAAAAACTAAAGCAATATTCATTGTAGTTTATTTTGGTTTGAAACATTTAAATTCAGTGTAAACATGATCAAAAACTAAATCAACATTTATTGTAGTTTATTCTGTTTTCAATCCGCCACAAGTTTCTGGAAAATGTCGGTCGATCCATCAGCTAGGAAAAAATGTATGTAGGCCAACATATCTGTGGCTAACTGTTCGTCATCATCACTACTCACTCGAACAGATGCAGTTTACTTGCTAGACTCCTCCGGTGGTGCTCTAGCCACTGGCCGTTGTGCCAATCTAGACAAAAAAAGTTTATCATTGCCGTCATTTTTAACGTCTTCCTCACTATCAAGAAACTGTAAAGCTATTTTAACTTTTTTGAGACTCCGCCATTTAACTCCAATTAGCTGTGAAGCAAGAAGAATTATTCACTGCGGTTCACACACAATTAAAAGTAGGATAGAAAAACATGAGCTATTATTTGACAGTGGAGCTATGCGAGAGAAGTCGTGGATCTTGCAAGTTTTATTTTTCCGTGATGAACACAATCTTACATCAGTTCTCAAGCAGAAATTTCTTATAATTAACGTCCTGTAATAACCAAATAATAATTGTATTTCTTAATTACCAGTCAATTTTTCTTATCTTACAGCGAGAATTGAATGCATCATCAACAACCGATTGACTGATAAAAAAACTAGCTCTAGTTCACGCAAGTTTTTATTATCAATAAACTAAATCAAACGGCACTCACAGATTGATATCAAGTCAAACGTTTAGAAAACCAAGACTTCTGAAATTTTATGAACTTTCTAAAGACACAGTTTAACAAATAAACCAACGCGTACCGAAGTAGACACCCATAGAGAGTGTAGACTGGTACAGTTGGACACTGAACTATTTGACCAAGCTGACCACACCTCTCATGCTGTCATGGCTGGTCCAGTTGTGTCATCATTTGACCAAACTGTCAGCAGTACAGAAATCAGCACGGATTCGAACCCTAGACCCTCACACACTGATGGGGGATTGATGACAGCAGACACGTACAGACAAATCGTTTCTTTCTGCCTGTTTGTCAATAGCGTCATCAGCCCTCTAGGCATCATCTTCAACATCATCAACATCGTCGTTTTCTGTAAACTTGGCTTTAAAGAGAGCACCAACATTATCCTGGTCAGTTTGGCTGTGACGGACATTTGTATTTTGATGACGTTACTGGGACTGACCGTCAACGCGAATCTGATGGCGATGGGCGGGGCCAACTTTGACTTTCTCGCTGCTGTCGCCTATTTAGTTCTGGGTTGGCCTAACGTTTTGACAACCCGAATATCAGGTTGTCTGACAACCTACCTGACCTTTGAAAGGTTTCTGTGTGTGGTCCTGCCACTGAGGGTAAAGACAATCTTACAGAAGAAAACGGCCTTGACATTTATCATAGCGCTGTGTGTGTTCACGATCGCGTACTCATTTCCCATTTTTATGACCTACAGCATCGGTCTGAGGTTCAACCCCATGTCAAACCAAACCTCTGTTGGACTTATCGTGGCGGAGAACAGTGACTTTGTCGAGGGTGTGTCTGTTAGTTTTAATTTAATCCTCGAAATTACGTCATTCATACTTGTCATAAGTTTCACTTCCGGTTTAATCTTCTCATATAAAATCACGGCAAAATGGCGAAACAAAGCCTCTGTCTCTGTCGAAAATAGCCAATTTTCAAAACGTGACAGGAAGTTGATGAAAATGGTTCTATTTATATCCATCGTTTTCATTAGCTGCTCCCTTCCTTTTGTTAGTGTGGATGTCGTCATGCTATTGGTCAAAGAATTCAACACTAAAGGGCGCGAGAGTTTTCTATTTATAGCAACATGCTCCATGTTTACTAATCTTACCTCCATTAATTCAACCGTCAACATTTTTATTTATATGAAAATTAGTTCTAAATTTAGAAACGCATTTAAGGAAAAGTTTCATTTTTACAAGCTTATATGTAACTTGCTTCCTATGTTGTGATGTCATCATAGATTTAAACGTGCGCGAAGAATTTTGAGCACTTTAAACAGATCGATTCGTTTCAAACTTGGCACGTGGACTAACATGATGACAATGCAATCTGACATAAAACTTTAGTTAATTGGATGCCTAATTAATTGTTTATGGATTAATTTTAATTTTCGAAATAATGTAGGGTTCTTACTTTTATTCCGCACTATTATACCCGCATTTTCATGTTTATTGGATGCGCAATAGTTGTTAGTGATGCACCTCTATTATATTTAAAAAAATTAAAGTGCTGAAAAAAAATCCAATTTTTTTTATTGTCACTCTTTATCTATCTATATGCTATTAAAACTCTAGTTTGTTTACATGTTTGTATATTTATTTTTTTGTTTTGTTTTTAGTTTGTTTTGTTACAGGAGAGAATCTGCACTACGTATAGAGCTGTGAAATACGTATTTAGGTTGAGGATTACTTTCTTTTTGACCAAACTGTTAATCACAAGTTTATTTAAAGACGTTAATTAATTTATTGTTATATTCATTGGTAGATATACCACTTTAATTATAAAAGTTCAGAACAATTACTTTACTTATAGTGACGTCACATGATTTATTTACTTTTTATAACAATAATGGCGGCTTCCATCGAAGCTTTTTTCGCCCATTAAAAAATTTAACGCATTATAAAGCTAATTTCCTGTCGGCTACAGCTTTAACGATATGTCCGTTTGCTATTTTTATTAGGTTCCAGCACTATTATTAATTTTCAACAGTTCTTCTGATTTGAGTATACAGTACATTTCTCTAGATCTACAGATCTGCTGTCGAAGGAAGGAAAAGTTATAGATCTAGAATCTAGGTCAAACCAAAGTTAATTAGTTAAAAATAAAAACAATTATAAAAACACGATACATTATTCAGTTTCTTTATTAAAATATTTAAGTCCTTAAATATTTGATATAAATCTTTGCTTTTTAGCTTCAACTAGACTACCGGTTATCTAGTTAGATAACTGTGGGTTTCGGGGGGTCATCCATAAAAGACATTACGTCTGCCAGCACTTTTCATCCCAAAAATAACCAGACCCCACATTCAAAAAGACGTTTTTTATATTTTAAAAACTCTACTAAACTCTACTTCACCTGCCCAGTGCCCCGCCAGTATTTAAAAAAAACGATTCCGGCCGAGCATGGCTCTGACCACACTATCACTTCATATGCTGAGAACATAGAAACAGGTGAACTCTACTTCACCTGCCCTGTGCCCCGCGAGGTCCTGATAGTCAACCTTATCATTCACATATAGGCCTTAAGAAAAAATAATTGAAAACATTGTTAATATTACTTACTATCTATCTAGATTCTAGATCTACGGAAAAACTAGAATTAAGAATAAGATAGAACTAGAGATCTAGATATTTAGCTCTATCTAGATCTAGAATCTATGTTTCTATACTAAACTATTTCAGACCTTAATTGTTTTATGTAAATCTTTGTTTAGCTACGGAATAGGCTAATTTGGGATAAAATATAATTTGAAATTATACTAGGACCTTTTCGCGTAAATAAAGTTTCTTACGCAGAATCAAAGTACAATGTAGACAAAGTACAATATAAACTATCTTTCTTGGCATGAAGAGCCTAGATAGCTAAGGTGGTGGTGTAATAGGTTATCATGCGGGTGGCACGGGTTCGAGACACATCATCTCAAAGTTTAAAAAAAATTTCAATTTTTTTTTAGATGTGAATAATAAATTTGCCTTTGGAACCTGGCGGAATACAGGGCAGGTGAAGTAGAGTTCACCTGTTTCTTTGTCCTCAGCATATAAAGGGATTGTGTGGTCAGAGCCATGCTCGGCCGAAATATTTTTTTAAACGATAAAAACATGTTGTCTAAGATTTGACGGGACACTGGGCAGGTGAAGTAGAGTTGGGTAGGTGTGTAGTTCACTTGTGCCGTCAGCATATAAAGGATAGTGTGGTCAGACCCATGCTCAGCCGAAATCTGTGTTTTAAAAGACAAAAACATGTCTGAGGCGTGACGTCTTTTTAAATGTGGGGTCTGGTTTTTTGTGATAGTAAGTAACAGTCGGGAGGGGAGGGAAAGGTTAAAAAATAATTTTAAAAAACATGACGTCATTTATGGATGTCCCTTGAAACACACGGTTATTCCAGAAAAACTGGGTAGTCTAGTAGTTATTAAAATATTAGTCTAATGTTGTATATTCAAGAAAATAATTTATTTCCTCCTTTTTAGTGCTTATTACATAAAAGCTTGTCATTAAAACGTTTTTATGCATTTTTTTGTAGGTATGTAAAATAAAACAGTTTTTTATCTATCTGTCTGTCTGTCTGTCTGTCTGTCTATCTGTCTATCTGTATATCTGTCTGTCTGTCTGTCTGTCTGTCTGTCTGTCTGTCTGTCTGTCTGTCTGTCGTCTGTCGTCTGTCTGTCTCTCTCACTATATATATATATATATATATATATATATATATATATATATATATATCAGGGTGGGGTAGTGGGTAGGTTTTCTTCACTGTTTTCTAGTGGGCACTGAAAGTTGAGTCCATACTGTGGTCTGCCTGCGGTGTCATAAGTTGATTTGAGCGTGTACTTGAATGTTACAGCCAGCAGGAGATGATCTCAAGCTGTCTACCCCTCGTTTTACTCTCATACTCACGAGACTTTAGTACCCCTCGTTTTACTCTCATACTCACAAGACTTTAGTACCCCTCGTTTTACTAAAATACTCACGAGACTTTAGTACCCCTCGTTTTACTCTCATACTCACGAGACTTTATTACCCCTCGTTTTACTCTCATACTCACGAGACTTTAGTACCCTCGTTTTCCTCTCATACTCACGAGACTTTAGTACCCCTCGTTTTACTCTCATACTCACAAGACTTTAGTACCCCTCGTTTTACTCCCATACACACGAGACTTTAGTACCCCTCGTTTTACTCTCATACTCACGAGACTTTAGTACCCCTCGTTTTACTCTCATACTCACAAGACTTTATCTTACTGTAACGTGATCAGTCTGAGTTTTAGTGTCCAATGATAGAAGATCCTGGAAGTCTGGCATTGTGTGCGAATATTGTCCCGCCAATGACAATATTTATTGAGAGCAAAGAGACATGCAAAAGGTTTAAAGTAGTGCCATGTCTTCCCATGATGAGCCCCTCTGTGTTGACCTCTCCTACCTCTGTAGTTAAGTCTCCAGTAACGGTCTAACATCTCTCTTGTGGGTGCGGTCGATAAGGACTGCAAGACTTTCAAGAATTTTTTGCTTTTCTCCTTTTACAGCATTGGTTGAATACAGGTCGTCTTCGCGAAGCTTGTATCGAATATGAATCAACCGCCAAATAAATATGTGTAAATATAACTAGAGTATGGGAGTGACATAAATGTTCGTGTTTTACTTTTAACATCAACATTTGGACAAAGCTTTGTGTAACCACATAATGAACAAGTGTATCTACTTTTTGAAATGATTGTCATGCTCCAATTACAGATGTCCCGGTAAAAATCAATTACCAGCGACTGTACGTTATTTGTTTTGATGACGACAAGACTTCGTTGTTTTTTTTCTCCCGCCCACAAATTAGAGCAACAATCAATAAATAACCATAGACCTCGTGATGTCACGTGATAGTCATTGACCTTTGACCGCTTATTTAAAAAGCACAAAGAAACAGAAGTAGGGTAGTCTTGATAAAAAAAATTAAAGCAGGCAATTAGTTCTTCGTTGACTGTGTCACATTAATTCCGTTTTTTTTTAATTTGATAAAGCCATAGATAATTTGGATAAAATTTTTAATTAAGCCAGAAAATTATAGAAAACTAGACTAACATCATTATCGTTTATGAAGTGTATTTAAATGACTAGAATATGTTGTTTTTTTTTACTTATCAAATCCTGCAACCTGTCATAAGCTTCTGAGAGATTTAAATACAACCGTCAGATAAACAGCTTTGTGTAAATGTCTGAGGCTAACCCGCCCCTCATCCACTCTACTGAGCCGAACATGACATCTAACACGACGACCACTGGTCAAGTGGGGGGACTGCTGGAAGCAGACGTCAATCAGGGTCTGATGGACGAGGGCACTTATCGTCTGATTGTCCTCGTCTGCTTCGTCATCACCGTCATCATCAGCCCTCTTGGCATCATCTTCAACATCATCAACATCGTCGTTTTCTGTAAACTTGGCTTTAAAGAGAGCACCAACATTATCCTGGTCAGTTTGGCTGTGACGGACATCTTCATCTTGCTGACCGTTATCGGCACGGCCTTCAGCTCTGACGTTATCTTCCCGTCGTTAGCTCAAAGTCTGGACATTCTTGACGCTGTTGCCTACATAGTTCTAGGCTGGCCCAACGTTGTAACAACCCGAGTAACGGGTTGTCTGACAACCTTCTTAGCTCTTGAAAGGTTTCTCTGTGTGGTACTGCCTCTGAGGGTAAAAGTAATTATGCAGAAAAACATTTCAGTTAGATTTACTATAGCGCTGTGTCTATTCTCGGTGGCCTACTCGGTTCCCATGTATCTGGCCAACAGCATCGGTCTGAGGTTCAACCCCATGTCAAACCAAACCTCTGTTGGACTTATTGTGGCGGAGAACAGCGACGTTCTGGAGGGCGTGTCTATTAGCGTCGACGTTTTCATCGAAATCACGTCATTTATTCTAGTCACAGCTTTCACTGTCGGTCTCATCTCCTCCTATTTTAGAACAACAAAATGGCGGTATCAGGCCACGGGCGCTGCTAAAGACGGTCAGATGACCAATCGTGACCGGAAGTTGGTCAAAATGGTTATTTTAGTATCCATTGTTTTCATTGGCTGTTCCTTGCCGACAGTTACTGCAGATGTTGCCATGGTGATGGTCAAAGATTTTAATGTCAAAGGTCGTGAGAGATATCTATTTTTAGCCGCGTGTGCCATATTTTATAACATCATTTCTCTGAACTCTGTCGTCAACATGTTTATCTACCTGAACATGAGTTCCAGGTTTAGGAAAACTTTTCTAGTAATCTTTTCTTTTCTAAACGAAACCCAAGAACATTGATGTCAACAAAACACTGAAAGATTGCAACAGGCAACTCTTAACTTAGTTTTATTCGTAGGTTGGGAGATATTGAGAACGTCTAATTTATACAAAAGTATTAGAACTGTTTTTTGAAGCCTCCCTTCACCCACTGGCCGAGTACATGAGAACAAGTAAGGCTATTTTCGTTGTGTTCAAGTGTGAGGGTAGTGCGGGTGGGGGTTAACGTTGGGCGGGGTCTAGTGAGTCCAGTTGGTTGTAGTTTGATCGGGTTAATAAACCTCTGTCGGTCATTAGGTTAGTCCTTAAGAGAAAAAAACGGATCTTACATGACTAAACTGACAAGCCATTGACTTTATGCGCTGTCTGTGGGCCATGGACTTTAGCCAGCATCCGGTGGGCCATGGACGTTGGTCAGCTGTCTGTGGTATCAGATTTGATTTTGTCACCAAAAATCTACCAGTCCACCAAACGAAATGATTGTGTATTGCTGGAAGCCACAGAATATTGCAAATAATTGAAGAATGTGTTTATTCGTGTGTAGTACATTCTATGATCAATTCATAAAGTGTACTTGTCTTCATGTTCTGATAAATGTCTTGAGTTAAATTATTTTCTCGTTATTTTTAATGAACTGCAACAATTGCGTTAATTGTGTGATGTAGGCTATGTCTGGGATTCTGCTTGTACCTGCAGCAGACAAGAGAGAGAGGTTAGAGCTGACATGTCATGTCGTGACATTCTAGTGACTTGACATTCAGTTAACATGGTATTCAGTGGACGTGACATTCTAGTAACTTGACATTCTAGTAACGTGACATTCTAGTAACGTGACATTCTAGTAACGTGACATTCTAGTAACGTGACATTCTAGTAACGTGACATTCTAGTAACGTGACATTCTAGTAACGTGACATTCTAGTAACGTGACATTCTAGTAACGTGACATTCTAGTAACGTGACATTCTAGTAACGTGACATTCTAGTAACGTGACATTCTAGTAACGTGACATTCTAGTAACGTGACATGTCGTGGACAGTCAGTGAATCTGACAGCTGCAAGGCTTGATATAATAAATCAGTACACTGAGATGTCTTCAAATACAAACTTACACTTTTCCCACAATGGATGTTGCACTGGACAACATTTTAACTGTTTTCTCATTTCTGCTGCAAAGAAAATTCTAAACATTGGAAACTCTTTAACCTTATTAAAGAAGAAGGAAGACGATAGCCACATGAACTATCCTAGACGTGAACACATCAACTATCCAAGACGTGAACACATCAACTATCCAAGACGTGAACACATCAACTATCCAAGACGTGAACACATCAACTATCCAAGACGTGAACACATCAGCTATCCTAGACTGGGAGCAGTCGAGACAATGAGGTTTTTGTGTTCCTGCGCTCATGTCTGAGACCTTTGTAGCGACTGCTTGTAATCAAAACATGAAGTTAACCGTGGATAATACCATCCGATTATGCAGATATATAACATGTAAGATATGTGTGGGAAACACTTCTACTAAAGACAACAGGTTTTCTGTCAGTGCGTTTAAAAGCTTCTTGTTATTTGTTTTTGATTCATGTAGCCTTAAAAACATATGAATAGAAATAGATGCTCTACAACCTCATCGGTAGCGTGTGATTTTATCAAAGTCCGAGTACATATATAGGATACTTCAATTATTTTCTAAACATTGATTAGACATCTAATTAATTGAAACTTTATATCACATTGTCATCTGGTGTGGTAAAAGTGGTCAAAATTTAGCTCGTAAATTTTGACCCTTAGATGAGATAAGTAATATAAAAAAGAGGAAAAAACACATTAAAAATCCAAAATAAAAACACAAGGAATCAAGTTTTAAAAAAGTTGAATTACACCACATTAATATTAAAGACATATAGACCTACCATGTTTTTTAAAAAAAACTAATGGAGTCGTCATCACCATACATTAAAAGAATTACAAAATCATCAACACAACGAAAATTATTCACTTATTTGCATGTTATTGTCTAGCGTCCACCTGACCTCTCCCAAGTCCAGACTGATGTAGCTGAATGTATTCACGCTACAGTCCTGCTCTAGTGGGGCTGTAAACACTGGACGTCCCAACCTCCTACAGCACATCAGCTTCTCGGCACTTCGCTTTGTGACACGACTGTACATTCCTATTTTATTCTCAGGCTATGTTATTTATCCTAGTGGAAACAACCGGACTGTACAACATCTGGTTTTACTTAACTGCCTTAACACAATGTCAGACACAAGAAGGTTCGCTGGCGTCGCAACCTGAAATTTGCAATTAACGCTATTTCTATTGCATTTAAGCTACGAACATTTTTTCTCCTGAGTTGTCAGTGTCCTTTAAATCAAAATGTGTACCTTGGTCAGTAAATGAACTGTCCACGATTGAAGACATTGCTGGCTCTTATTATATTTTGTCTGAGATTTTTTTCTGAGATATTTTGTACTTTATATTGAACTGAAATTTTTTTATTTTTTCAACCTCCAGAAAACAATTATCTCAAACTAATGAATGATATTATTTTTTTTAATTATTTCGCCTTTAGAGGTGTCAATGATTGAACTCGGAGTTGTCTCATTGTTTCAAGGTGTAGAGCATCGTACACGAATTCTGTAACTATTATCTGTAATTAAATTCATTATATTCAAATAATTACAACATGGATGCAATTATTTTAATTAGCTGATCCACCATTTTTGTGCTAGGGTAAGGCTCAGCCTGGAAACCAATACATTTTAATACGTTTTTTTTTCTTCATGGGTCGAACATTGTAATTAACACACCCTAGATAGTAGACTGCTAATTGGGCTAGTTGATTAAACAAGTATAAAATATCTAACAACACCCTATCTGGGATAATTAGATAACGATCGAGACTGGTCTCACACAAGCCGGGCTGGTATATTTTAGCAGCGCTGTATGGCGTGTCATCTTTCTCACTAACACGTGAGAAAATACTGCTCATTAATATAAAACAAAATCTGCGCCATCTCACATGTTCCTGAAGCTAGAAGAATAATTTACTTCGGTTCACACAGACAAAAGATATTTTGCAATAATGTTACAATGTTTGAGTTATGGAAGAGAAGTTCTGGATTCTGCAAGTTTTAGTTTCAATCATAAACACGATCTTGTGCCAGTGGTCAACATTTGTCTTGTAACACTTCTCATATTGCTCAGATTTAATCGGCGATAATAAGCAAATAGTTATTTAATTACCAGTTTCTAATAGCAAAAAAAAAAACTGAAGACATCACCAATAGCAGATTGATTGATAAAAAAAACTAGTTCTAGTTCACGCAAGTTTTTATTATCAATAAACTAAATCAAACGGCACTCACAGATTGATATCAAGTCAAACGTTTAGAAAACCAAGACTTCTGAAATAATATGAACTTTCTAAAGACAAAGTTTAACAAATAAACCAACGCGTACCGAAGTAGACACCCATAGAGAGTGTAGACTGGTACAGTTAGAGACTGACATAGAGAGTGTAGACTGGTACAGTTAGAGAC
Organism: Physella acuta; assembly: GCF_028476545.2. Classification (NCBI taxonomy): domain Eukaryota; kingdom Metazoa; phylum Mollusca; class Gastropoda; family Physidae; genus Physella; species Physella acuta. The sequence continues at coordinate 615,674 of NW_026732486.1, forward strand.
TGACATAGAGAGTGTAGACTGGTACAGTTAGAGACTGACATAGAGAGTGTAGACTGGTACAGTTAGAGACTGACATAGAGAGTGTAGACTGGTACAGTTAGAGACAGACATAGAGAGTGTAGATTGGTACAGTTGGAGACTGAACTATTTAATCAAGTTCGCCACACCTCTCATGCTGTCATGGCTGGTCCAGTTATGTCATCATTTGACCAAACTGTCAGCAGTACGGAAATCAGCACGGATTCGAACCCAAGACCCTCACACGCTGATGTGGGATTGATGACAGCAGACACGTACAGACAAATCGTTTCTTTCTGCCTGTTTGTCAATAGCGTCATCAGCCCTCTAGGCATCATCTTCAACATCATCAACATCGTCGTCTTCTGTAAACTTGGCTTTAAAGAGAGCACCAACATTATCCTGGTCAGTTTGGCTGTGGCGGACATTTGTATTTTGATGACGTTACTGGGACTGACCGTCAACGCGAATCTGATGGCGATGGGCGGGGCCAACTTTGACATTCTCGCTGCTGTCGCCTACATAGTTCTGGGTTGGCCCAACGTTTTGACAACCCGAATATCAGGTTGTCTGACAACCTACCTAACCTTTGAAAGGTTTCTGTGTGTGGTCCTGCCACTGAGGGTCAAGACAATCTTACAGAAGAAAACAGCCTTGACATTTATCATAGCGCTGTGTCTATTCTCGGTGGCCTACTCGGTTCCCATGTATCTGGCCAACAGCATCGGTCTGAGGTTCAACCCCATGTCAAACCAAACCTCTGTTGGACTTATCGTGGCGGAGAACAGCGACGTCCTGGAGGGCGTGTCTAGAAGTATAAATATAACTGTTGAGTTGACGTCATTCATACTTGTCATAATTTTCACTTCAGGTTTAATTTATTCCTATAACATCACGGCAAGATGGCGGAACAAAGCTTCTAACATTGCCGAAAATGTATCAAAACGTGACAGAAAGCTGGTGAAAATGGTTCTGTGTATATCCATCGTTTTCATTGGTTGTTCCCTTCCTTTTGTTAGTGTGGATGTTGTCATGCTATTCGTCAAAGAATTCCACACCAATGGTCAAGAGAGTTATCTATTTATAGCAACATGCTCCATATTTTCCAATCTCAGCTCGGTGAACTCTGCCGTCAACATCTTCATCTATCTCAAAATGAGTTCTAAATTCAGAAACACGTTTAAAGAAACGTTTCATTTTTGTAAATATCGAGACGACCCCAGCGATGTGAAACACAATCACGTGACCTGTTTATTGTTTACCAAGAGCCAGTGAGGGGGAGGTGGTCGTAAGAAATAAATGAAACACGTTTTGAAGATTTGTGTGTGTCCCACTGTTTACGTAAATGTCCCCAGGTGCCCATCCACTAACACCATTTTATCAGTCAGTCTATGCCCCCTCTCGCCCATACACTGTAACCATTTTATTACTTTTGGCTGTTGGCTGTACGGTGCTGTCACGAAGTTGGCTGTGTTTTACCAACAGCAACTTACAGATCATTTCGTCCAACCTATTACTTTTGATCATTTCGTCCAACCTGTTTCTTTTGATCATTTCGTCCAACCTATTACTTTTGATCATTTCGTCCAACCTATTACTTTTGATCATTTCGTCCAACCTATTACTTTTGATCATTTCGTCCAACCTATTACTTTTGATCATTTCGTCCAACCTATTACTTTTGATCATTTCGTCCAACCTATTACTTTTGATCATTTCGTCCAACCTGTTTCTTTTGATCATTTCGTCCAACCTATTACTTTTGATCATTTCGTCCAACCTATTACTTTTGATCATTTCGTCCAACCTATTTCTTTTGATCATTTCGTCCAACCTATTACTTTTGATCATTTCGTCCAACCTATTACTTTTGATCATTTCGTCCAACCTATTTCTTTTGATCATTTCGTCCAACCTATTACTTTTGATCATTTCGTCCAACCTATTTCTTTTGATCATTTCGTCCAACCTATTACTTTTGATCATTTCGTCCAACCTGTTTCTTTTGATCATTTCGTCCAACCTATTTCTTTTGATCATTTCGTCCAACCTATTTCTTTTGATCATTTCGTCCAACCTATTTCTTTTGATCATTTCGTCCAACCTGTTTATTTTTATTATTTCTTTAGCCCGCTACCAATCTAAAAGATACTGGGAAGTTATGAAAGCTTAAAACAAATCACTCCCAATGACACTTAAATAATTAACTTAATTAAAACGGTGTATTTACATTGGGCTATAAGTAGACAGGTGCAAAATGCAGATACATGTCAATAGATCAACGAAGGAGATACAACAAGAAAGTTTAAATATCTGAAGTCTATTCTATAAACACTCAAGTAATTCAGTCTAAGTACAGTATTGAATTTATTAGAAACGTTTTTTGTGGGCAGGAATGAAGGTAAGGAGTGGCCCACCGTGAATCCTCGTGTGGATTAGAGTTTGAACAAAACATGAACAAACAAAATCCCCACACCTTAAGCAATACTAGATCTAGTTCTACAATAAGATAAAACTTGATAAAACAAAATCCCCACACCTTAAGCAATACTAGATATAGTTCTACAATAAGATAACACTTGATAAAACAAAATCCCCACACCTTAAGCAATATTAGATACTAGGCATGCTGCCCAGCTTCGCTAAGGCTTTCGAAAACATTGAGAATTTGAATGCTTAATTAATTCGCCGGTCAGTCCAGGTCAGTTTTGACCCCCTCATCGTAGACTTTTCGGCCAACCGGCCCCCGTGTCGCCCCAAGGCAAGATCCTGCCAAATTTGAAGCGCCTGCGGCGCCGGGAAGTTCCCTATCGGGCACCCGACAACTTAGCTTTATATATTATAGAGATTAGCAAATTGCATAGATAAACAAAGATTTCAATAAAGTAATTAAGGCCTGAAATACTTTAGTATAGAAATATATTATTTGAATAGATACTAGATCTAGGTAGGGTCTACATCTGTGTAAGTCTAGTTTTTCCGTAGATCTATATCATCTAGATCTAGATCTATTATCTCTAGATAGAATCCAAATAGATAAAATATTTTTTTTTAAGTTTAGGCCGAGAAAATCGTATTGTATACATTTCATAGCGTACATAGCTCTAAATCATATTTGAATGAAATAGTTCATTTCTTTTTATTCTAAACTCGGAAGATGACGTCATCAGTTTCGTGCTCTTTTTTTTAGTGTAAACAATAAGCGACGTCATTGTTAAATGCATTCTTGTCCCAAGTTTAAACACTTTTCCGGTTGCATAATTAAAATTGTTTTTTATACATTCGAATACGCTTTCATTTTTTATTTTTCTTCTTTAAATAAAATTGTGGTTATACATTTAAAACATCTAACATATTATTTTCAACAAAAGTCCGTATAAACTTCTTCATATATGGCTGCAGTTTCTGGTGTGATGTCCGGCGAAAATATTTTGCGGACAGAGAGAGAGAGAGAGAGAGAGAGAGAGAGAGAGAAGTGCGCACGGGAGCTGTTATATATTAGGATAGTTCTACAATTAAGATAACACTTGATAAAACAAAATCCCCACACCTTAAGCAATACTAGATCTAGTTCTACAATTAAGATAACACTTGATAAAACAAAATCCCCACACCTTAAGCAATACTAGATCTAGTTCTACAATTAAAATAAAACTTGATTAAACACAGTGCAACACATTTACTTGACCTACACGTCAATGTTTTGCAATAATAAGTTATTTATAACTGTTCTCAATCAACCCTCCACACTTTACAACTTTAAACAATGATCAGTCAGTCATAAGGTGACAGGATAGCATCCCGCCAACGTGAACATCACATCAACTCATAGGGAACATCACAACAAGCCGACGGGAACATCACAACAGGCCAACGGGAACATTAATCAGGGCAACGGGAACAGCGCATTTTGCCAATGGGAACAGTACATCATGTCAACGGGAACAGCGTATAAGTCCGACAAGAACAGACTGCCATGCCGGTAGAAACCAACATTCTTCGGACAACCTGTGCACCTTATCAAACGTGTCTACAACCTGTACACCTTATCAAACGTGTCTACAACCTGTACACCTTATCAAACGTGTCTACAACCTGTGCACCTTATCAAACGTGTCTACAACCTGTCATAAGAAATAAAATAAAAATGTGCCACTAATTCACACATTATGTGTACACACAATTGACCTTGGGAAACAAATTCTCAACAACACATGGTAAACTGACCAACTCCGCAGACCTGTGATTGTAAGTTATCAAATTAAAAACAACAAGCCGACCCGCGGCGTAGCATACGACGCTATTTAGTTGTTTTATTCCCACGTTTTCTTTAACTTGCTTTCGCGTCTTTCCAATCAAATCTTGCGATCGAAATTTCGGGCACTTCCCAGTTAGCTAGCGCGCTGAAATTTTCAGGGAAGCTTTGTTTCCGATGACAATAGAATATTCAATTGTTATTATTACTAAATTGATCCATGGAAACATTTTATTGATCATTTTAGACCGCTATATAATTGTATAAAAAACCTGGGGGGAAAGGGACATAACCCAGTAATTGTAATTTGATGAAAACAAGGTTCGGTACTCTCCCTCTTTTTGCTTACTGAGTAGTTGTCACGCGGTGTTTGTGTACAAACAACCAGAACGTAACAACTGGTGGCCAGTATGGGGGAGACGATATGGTCAAGTGGTTGGGCACACGATTGCTAACCCACTCGACACGGGTTCAAGGCACGTGTTTTTTACGAGTTGTCTTCGTTTACCCAAAAAAACAGTGAATGCGAAAAGATAAAATCGATAGCAAGATTTTAAAGCAAACAAACAGACAAAGACTAAAAAGTAGAAAATAATTATCATTAAAAAATGTTTTAAAAAACCCACGTTTTCTGATTGAACTAAAAAGTAGAAAATAAATGCTATACATCACAATAATGCAAGCGATCACTCTACTATTTTAGTTCAATCAGAAAACGTGGGTTTTTTTAAACTTTTTTAATGATAATTATTTTCTACTTTAATTCAAAATTTGAGAATTGGACACTACCAATGCTGAGACTAAAAATATTTTGCTTTAAAACACTATCAGTAGCTCGTGAAGGACGATTATCCTCACCCTCCCTTCCACCGCCCTTGATAAGCAGCCGTCCGTGACGACAGTTTACAGACGACAATGAAAAGATCAAGCAAAACTTGTAACTTCCCCTTAGTTCCTAATAGTTTAAAAACTAAATTATCTGCCTCTAATAGCCGTCACTAATTCGACTCGGCTCTACGATTGTAAACATTTGTCGTGAACCACAGCTCACCAGACAAGTGGGGGTGATAGCGATATGGTCTGTTGCGCATGCCTGGGGAGTGAGGGAGGGGGCGGGTCGGCGTGGGTACATGGTGGTGGTGTCCCGCATGGTTCCATGTAGAGAATTATATATAGATATAGATATAGATATAGATATAGATATAGATATAGATATAGATATAGATATAGATATAGATATAGATATAGATATAGATATAGATATAGATATAGATATAGATATAGATATAGATATAGATATAGATATAGATATAGATATAGATATAGATATAGATATAGATATAGATATAGATATAGATGCAACCACCCGCCATACAAGAAGTGGTTGCGAACTTTAAACGTTGACAAAACCAACAAACAAAACACATGCAAAATCACAAGACACTACTTCACACAGAAACTGAAAACTTCGCTCGACACACACACACAGACACTAAAGACATCCCTCAACACACAGAGACTGAAGACATCGCTCGACACAAGGACACAATAGACACTATTGGCCAAGATACCAGTCGTCACTTTTTATTTCGGGCTCTAGTACCTCTCGGTGGTCTACGGTCATGCCATGTATATAACCAACGTCATTCTTCCAACACATCCGTCTGTCAACTGGCACAGCTCTGTATCCAACACATCCGTCTGTCAACTGGCACAGCTCTGTATCCAACACGACCGTCTGTCAACTGGCACAGCACTGTATCCAATACATCCGTCTGTCAACTGGCACAGCACTGTATCCAATACATCCGTCTGTCAACTGGCACAGCACTGTATCCAACACATCCGTCTGTCAACTGGCACAGCTCTGTATTCAACACATCCGTCTGTCAACTGGCACAGCACTGTATCCAACACATCCGTCGGTCAACTGGCACAGCTCTGTATCCAACACGTCCGTCTGTCAACACCATGTTTATCATGCATGTTGGATGCAGCAGCTGTTTTCGTGTAGTTCGCCAGGTTCCAGATCCGTTGGCAGGAATGGACACCACCCTACATATGAGATCTAGAACTGGCCACAGTACAACTTCTAAACCAAACCACCTTGTTTCGGGTGGACCAACTAGAATAACTAAAGCAATACACATTCCCGTAGCCATGGTACTCTAGCTACTCTATCTGGGCGGCGTTACTTTATCAATCTGGTCTTTAAAAGATTGTGCACATTTATCAATGTCGAGAGTTAGATCTAATGTCCGAGTGTCCTTAAATCCACATCTTGATCTGCCCACCCTGAGGTTGACATAGGTCAGCTGTCCCTGTAGTTAACAATGGCCAATATCTCCAACAATAGATTTCTCAAGTCCAAATACACGTCCAAACGTTGGAGATAATGTTTATATTGATAATATAAAATAGGTTGACCTGTGAAGTGATTAAAACAAATACATAGGTCGCAATTTTTGTCTAATTATTAAATAATAAAATTACATTTGTCATTAAAATATAAAAATGAACTACCTCCTTTTTAATTTGAACATTTTTAAGTAAGAGTAAGTGAAGTATTTAGTCAAGAAATTACAAACTAATTAATCTCTATACGTCGTTATGGACTTTTCTAGCCACGATTACAGACCTAATACTATCCGACCAACAGACCTAACTAAAGGAACATACTGTATTGTGGCTCACACTTACAGTCAATGTACTGCCATCCTATTTAACTAGTCGGCTGTCACTAAAATAAAATCATCACTCAATCTTTTGTACAAGATCCAAATATATCTGCAAGATCCCAACATCTAAAGAACAAATCATGCAACTAGCTTATATAACCTTTTTACGTTGCAAACATCAAAATTTCTTGTCTGTGAACTAATAGATATTGATTTAAACTAAACTGTCGTTCAATGGCAAACGTTGCTGTAAGTTTCAAGGGGTCACTCAAATAATTTCTCTGACAATCACAAGACTGAGAGCACTTACTGTGATCAATCAATATCTTTGATGACACCGAGTGTTTAATTCTCTGATTCTGGTCGTGATGCCCCGCGTTTAGCAGCAGTCAGTGCACACAGATGGTGAGTAATTAGTGAGTACTTCTGGCACGTGCATGTCATTAGCCGTGTGGATTAGTTGGTGCACTTTACAAAACAAACATTTTTTAAATGTCTCTTTCATCTTTACTGGTACTTTAATTTTGGTTCTATTAAAATCATGACGGGATCATTCGGTAAGTTTATACAGTTATTAAAGACGAAGGAAAGATCTAGATGATCTAATTAAAATAACTGTCGGGTACATTAATGAAAAGATTTCTATAACAGCACTTCGCCGTCTAAAGTACGATCTTTGACTTTGTCGAGTTAGAGTTGTGTTTAAAATATAGTTCATGAAACAATCGAACAGTTTGGTGTATTGACTTTATGACCGTCAGAAGAACATAAGATGGACATCATGGGATATTAAGTGGACTTCAGCGGGACGTTCAACCAGCTCAAAGATCTACCGCCATGGCTGAGGCTAAAGACGAGGGTCTGATGGACGAGGGCACTTACCGTCTGATTGTCATCGTCTGTCTTGTCATCACCCTCATCATCAGCCCCCTAGGCATCATCTTCAACATCATCAACATCGTCGTTTTCTGTAAACTTGGCTTTAAAGAGAGCACCAACATTATCCTGGTCAGTTTGGCTGTGACGGACATTTGTATTTTGATGACGTTACTGGGACTGACCGTCAACGCGAATCTGATGGCGATGGGCGGGGCCAACTTTGACATTCTCGCTGCTGTCGCCTACATAGTTCTGGGTTGGCCCAACGTTTTGACAACCCGAATATCAGGTTGTCTGACAACCTACCTAACCTTTGAAAGGTTTCTGTGTGTGGTCCTACCGCTGAGGGTCAAGACAATCTTACAGAAGAAAACGGCCTTGACATTTATCATAGCGCTGTGTCTATTCTCGATGGCCTACTCGGTTCCCATGTATCTGGCCAACAGCATCGGTCTGAGGTTCAACCCCATGTCAAACCAAACCTCTGTTGGACTTATCGTGGCGGAGAACAGCGACGTCCTTGAGGAGTTTTCTATAAGTGTCAACACAATCATCGAGTTCACGTCCTTCACCCTTGTCACAGTGTTCACTCTCGGCTTGCTTTCCTCTTATGTCAGTTCAGCCAAATGGCGGAAAGAAATTTCAGGTGTTGCTAAAAATAGCCAGTTTACAAACCGTGACCGGAAGTTGTTAAAAATGGTTCTATTAATATCCATTGTTTTCATTGGCTGTTCCCTACCTACCGTTATCGGCGATGTCGTCATGCTATTGGTCAAAGACTTCAACATCAAAGGTCGTGAAAGGTTTCTATTTATAGCATCGTGTGCCATCTTTTACAACTTTCTTGCTCTCAACTCACTCGCCAGTTTCTTTATTTACCTGAACATGAGTTCTAAATTTAGAAAATGTTTTGTTGAAATGCTTTCTGTTTTGAAGGAAACAAAAACTCTAGATACCAACCAAAAACTTTGAGCTTCAAATTATGGTGTGGATGTCATTGATGTAGGTCATCTTGTTTCAGTCAAATCAAATCTTCCTGGGGTCAGAAACTTTTTCATTCAATAAACTGGGCATTGATCAGTGATTTAGCCTGTCTGGAAGCTGATATTAACTTCAAGGAAGACATTTCATAAAATCTTGAAAAAAGAAAGGCCTCTTTCAAGCGTACAATTTTGGGGTGACAGGAACATATAATTTCAGACAAAATTATCTCAGACAAAATACTTTGGTCTTGTATAGAACGGACTCTAGAACCAGGTGTTGTTGTCGCCGAGTGTCTCGCCAGGTTAGATGTGGATGTCACACAGGTACGCTGTAGCTATCTTCACACGCTCCTCCCTTGTTGAGTTGAATGTCTGGGACTGTAGCGGAGTTTACAATCACCATGCAGCCACCAGACACCCCTCACAGCAGCTGTTGCTCAAGAGAGATTCTAAAGTTTGTTTAACTTTTTACAAACGTCCAGTGAACACAGGTTTGTCAACATTGGTCACAAAAACCGTTACAAATATTCATCACGTGGTTGACGAATTGTTTGGGATGGTATTAGTTCCAAAGCTTCAATCACAGGTTATATTGTATGACATCAGCCAACGTAAAAAAACACAGCCCATTTATGAAAAATCTCGCCCCTAATTGCAGATCTAAGATTTTTTTTATTACAAGCTATGTTTTGTGTCACAGCGTCATTCAGTTAGTATTTGTTCAAATCTTGTAACTATTTAAGCCACAATATTAGGTAATATGTTTTCAAATCTTGTAACTTTATTTTGACCAGTTTTCTATGGAGCGATTTCTTTCAAACTTTGAAGATACATACTCTATCCGTTAACAATGCAAGAATATTTAATTTTCACAGGAAAATAAATCAATTGTTATAAAAGTCTTAACCGTCAATATTTTCTGATGTGAATCCGTTGATAAGTAAAGATGTGCCAGTAATCGAGCACAGGTGGTCGACGTTCACGTGACCACAACCACGCAGGTGTCAAACTAAGTACCTGGCACTGGTTGACGACTCGCAGGTTGTCGACTTGCAGGTTGTCGACTTGCAGGTTGTCCTCAGTTACTGCCCACTGGCCGATCTGACCAAAGAGATGTAGCTACCTCTTCAGCTGGTCAGTGTCTTAATTAGGTTAGGCCTTGCTTTGTTGTAAGCAGACTTTCTAAGTTTTGTCTGATCAGACCAAATCAGACTTTCTTGTGTAACGCTAAGACTAGAGCAAATCAAACTTTCTTATGTAACGCTAACACTAGAGCAAATCCAACTTTCTTATGTAACGCTAAGACTAGAGCAAATCAAACTTTCTTATGTAACGCTAAGACTAGAGCAAATCAAACTTTCTTATGTAACGCTAAGACTAGAGCAAATCCAACTTTCTTATGTAACGCTAAGACTAGAGCAAATCAAACTTTCTTATGTAACGCTAAGACTAGAGCAAATCAAACTTTCTTATGTAACGCTAAGACTAGAGCAAATCAAACTTTCTTATGTAACGCTAAGACTAGAGCAAATCAGACTTTCTTATGTAATGCTAAGACTAGAGCAAATCAAACTTTCTTATGTAACGCTAAGACTAGAGAAAATCCAACTTTCTTATGTAACGCTAAGACTAGAGCAAATCAAACTTTCTTGTGTAACGCTAAGACTAGAGCAAATCAAACTTTCTTATGTAATGCTAAGACTAGAGCAAATCAAACTTTCTTGTGTAACGCTAAGACTAGAGCAAATCAAACTTTCTTGTGTAACGCTAAGACTAGAGCAAATCAAACTTTCTTGTGTAACGCTAAGACTAGAGCAAATCAAACTTTCTTGTGTAACGCCAAGACTAGAGCAAATCAAACAGACCTATTTGCATGACGAAGCTCCGTCAAACTGTAAACAAAAGCTTCAAAGCATGCCAGAAGCAACAGCGTGTGATTTGTCCTTTCCATTATGTCATTTTTTCCACTCATTAATGAATCATCTTAACGCCTTTCCCACCGTCAACTTTGATCTAAAGTTTTGTCGAAAATAAAAACTCGTCAACTCCACGATAACACAACGTCAGATGTTGAGAAAAAAATTTACCCGCTCAAAGACTTGTCACAAATCAAAAAATTTACCCGCTCAAAGACTTGTCACAAATCAATGAGTTAATCAGCTGTAGCTAGAGTTAAATGGGGACAACTTCAAACAAAAGCTCGGTAAAAAAAATATTGCACCACTAAATCACCTGCAAATCTGTCTGGCTTTTACTCGATAGTAATTTATTTTCTTTCATTAAAATTCTATTTTGTCCAAGTCTATCATTTTGAATAGATTTTTTTTTAGTTAAGAGAAAACAAATTTGAAAGCTTGTGAAGATTTTTTGTGAAAGTTTTACCATTGTAAGCATCAGTTTAATCGAGATCACTGTAACGGTTTGAAAATTTTTGTCAGGTTTATGAACGTTCAAAAATTCAATGTCTGGATTCGCTCCTACAAACCTGCCCTCGGCAGGTCGGCCTGTAACAGTGCAAACCTCTGTGAGACTCGGACATGAATACCTTGTTTTATGGTGTGATTTGAATTCGGATACTTCAGCTGTATTTGGGTGAGAGGAAAATTTCAGACGATGACCACTGGTCAGGTGCATGGCGTGATGGACGAAGACACTTATCGTCTGATAGTCCTGGTCTATTTCGTCATCACCCTCATCATCAGCCCTCTAGGCATCATCTTAAACATCATCAACATCGTCGTTTTCTGTAAACTTGGCTTTAAAGAGAGCACCAACATTATCCTGGTCAGTCTGGCTGTGGTGGACACCTTCATCTTGCTGACGTTACTGGGGCTGTCCGTAACTTCAACCCTCACTACCTTGGGTGTGGTGACCTGTGACGTTATGGCCTCCGTGACCTACATAATTCTGGGTTGGCCAAACGTTACAACACTTCGAATATCGGGTTGTCTGACAACCTACCTGACCTTTGAAAGGTTTCTGTGTGTGGTCCTACCACTGAGGGTCAAGACAATCTTACAGAAGAAAACGGCCTTGACATTTATCATAGCGCTGTGTGTGTTCACGATCGCGTACTCATTTCCCATTTTTATGACCAACAGCATCGGTCTGAGGTTCAACCCCATGTCAAACCAAACCTCTGTTGGACTTATCGTGGCGGAGAACAGCGACGTTCTCGAGGGTGTGGCGAGAAGTATAAATATAACTGTTGAGTTGACGTCCTTCATACTTGTCATAATTTTTACTTCCGGTTTAATTTATTCCTATAACATCATGGCACGATGGCGGAACAAGGCCACTGCCATTGTCGGAAACAAACATTTTCACAAACGTGACAGAAAGTTGATGAAAATGGTTCTTTTTATATCCATCGCTTTCATTGGCTGTTGCCTTCCTTTTGTTATTTTGGATGTCGTCATGCTATTGGTCAGAGAATTCAATGCTACAGGTCAAGAAAAGTTTCTATTTATAGTAACATGCTCCATATTTTCTAATCTTATTTCAGTCAGCTCAACAGCTAACATTTTCGTTTATCTGAAGATGAGTTCTAAATTTAGAAACGCTTTCATGGAAATATTTCCTTTTGGTAATCACGGAATCTGTAATTAACACTAGACACTGTACGCTATGCTACGTACTGAAGATGTATATGTATACATATACTCAGGCATATAGACTATTCCAATAAGCTTTTAGTGCGTCTTTTTTATTAATATTACACATTGTTATGTGATGAAAAATGTATTTTCTCGATTTTAGTGAGCATATTAAAGTTTGTTTGGAAAGACGTTTTAAATGTAGATAGTTCTTATCTTTTAACAAACCTCAACTTTTTTACTCCTGCCTGAGTAGGAAGACCCAGTTACGAAATCTTGTATGCACGTTTGTTTGTTTGTGTGTCTGTATGGGTGTATTTTTGAGTAGCGTTTCGGTTAGACGGAAAAAAATACGATCATACACGTACTTATCTTACAGCGATTTCCGGTAACTAAAAGATGTAATTTACTCTTATTTCCAGTTTTCTAAAACCGATATCTTTAGTACCTTTCAGTTAGGTGGATGAAATTTTAAAAGAACATATTAGATCCTAAACATAGTTTCTTTCAATTATTTGCAGTTTTCCAGAGAGCGGAAATGATACTTTAATCTTTCTGGTTTCCTCAGAGTCGCTACAAATTATAGTTTTATATCTTATTCGAATAACAACATTTTCAAAGAACACTTCATCTCTATAATTTTTCAATAATTGTGTATTATACCTGTGTATTTGTTGAACATAGGTACTTGTCTAACTTGTGTAAACGACCATCAAGACTTGAGGACGTTTCTTACCATAGTCTATCATGGGACCTGCCTTTAACTTGTATATTGGTTGTCTATGTCTAATTAAATATTTCAAATTAATTATCTGAGAGAAACCTGAAATACTCATTGACCGCGGTAATTGACGTCTGTAAATACAACAGCTCGATATGCCCATTTTTTTTAATTAACTAAATCACTGTATTTAATTCAATGAGTATACAAAGTAATTAGATAATTTTTACAATTATCTAATTTCATTACATAGAAGATCAGTCGACAGTATTTTAATTAGGTCAATTATGAATAGATGCAGTAATTTGAGTGATTAACAATCCTAGTTGATATTGTCACGGCACAGCCCTGGGGGTGGGGTTGGGTTGGGGGTAACGATGTCTTGTCAAAATAAATGTGTTAATTAATCTCTCGGTGTTGCCTAGTGCATCGATACTTACGCAGTAAAGCGGTATCGATTCCACATTTCTGCATGAGCCCGTCTCAGAGAACTGGTGACGTCACAGCTGTTAAAGGCGAGTACAAGAGTCGTCTGCTCAATTCTAGCAGACGCCAGGGGGGGGCTGTTGATTCGATATCACAGGCCCGATCGTTTACTGCGATATCAAAGGTTAACATTTGAGAATTGGATTCGTTCTTAAATAGAAGATACTCGAATGGTTACCACATTATTTATCGACATTTATATTTTGTCGTGCTAGACGGACATTGTAAAATGGCGTCCAATCAATCGACGGATTTAGACGACGAGCCAGATGTCGAAGTCATGGGGTCCATGTCAGACGACACTTTCTTCCAGTTTATCTTCGTCAGCCTCGTTCTTGTCCCCTCTGTTGTTAGCTCCCTTGGAATTATCTTCAACATCATTAACATCGTCGTCTTTGTTAAAATGGGATTTTCCGAAACTATAAATATCTCTCTTCTCGGCCTGGCTGTAGCAGACGTGGGGGTTCTGCTGACGATGGTTGGGTTCAGCGTCATCTACAACCCCGTGCTGCTGACGTCAGTGGCCAACATGGACGTCATCAATGCCGTCAACTACGTGGCCCTGGGCTGGCCGCACGTCCTGTTTAGCCGGATCGTCGCCTGTCTGACCACCTACATCACGTTTGAAAGGTTCCTGTGTGTCGTCATGCCTCTCAAGGTCAAGGCTATCATCACGCCCACCAAAACCGTCGCTGTCGTCACGGGAATCTACAGCTTCATAATCCTAAGCTTAATCCCTGCCTTCGTCGCTAACCAAATAGGGCTGAGGTTTAACCCGCAGTTAAACCAGACGAGCATTGGGTTAATCACGGCGCCTAACGCGAACCTCCTGGAGGACGTGAGTTTAACCATCACGAACATTGTAGAAATCTCCTCCTTTGTTTTGATCGTCATTTTCACGGCTGGTCTTATCCAAACTTTTGCCCGGACCTCGGCATGGAGAAACAAATCGTCATCCGCGTCTAAAAGTAAATCTTCATCACGCGACAAAGTTTTAATCAAAATGGTTCTATTTATATCTCTGGTCTATATCGTCTGCTCCTTCCCGGATGTGGCTGGGACGGTGGCCATGTTGTTCGTCAAGGACTTCAGCGTCAAGGGGAGAGAACGAAATGTTTTCGTCTCGGCTTTTGCCGTTTTCTTCAACATCAGCTCCCTGCACTCGACGGCAAGTTTGTTTATCTACATCAAGATGAGTTCCAGGTTTCAGCAGAACTTTGCCGCGCTCTGTGGGAAGGTAAAACTGCGATGATCTAATGATCTACTTCGTCTCAAGCCAGACTGTTGGTCGCGTTAACATGACGTCATGATGGTCAGACGGTCATCTCCAGCGTATTAGGACAAGCTGGCACCGTGTTAAAGATCCACTTCAACATAGTCAACATCTGCGTCTTCAACATTTTCATCGTTTTACAAACACTGGACCGGCTGCTTCGTTTAGAGGACATACAATCATGTTTCTAATTGTTTTACCTTGAAGTTTTTATACGGAATACCAGATCACTGTCAAAAAAGTATTCAGGGATAGCAAAGATTTTCAAAGATGTATATTGTGGACAAACATAGAGTCCACACCTGTTGGACAGCCCTAGATCCTACACTTGGAGAATCTTTGGCTTGTTCACGTCAAACGTTACCTGGAGGGGGGGGGGTTAGTGTGTCGGCCCTCCAGAGACGGATACTCTCCACAAGAGCTTTCCAGACGTCTCTGTCCTGGGCTAGTCTCTCCATCTGTCCCCAGGTGTATCCAATCTTATTAGTGTCTTCTTCTGGGTCACGTCTCTGGGTCTTTCTTGGTCTGTCTCTCCTCCTCCTGCCCTGTAGATTCTAGATGAGGGCCTGTCTTGTTATGCTGGATACAGGCTTCCTGAGTGTGTGGCCAATCCATTTCCATTTTCTCTGATCTCTACTTCAACTGGCAGTTGATTTGTCCGTTGCTATAGAACATCATTTCTGATGGTTTTAGGCCAGCGAATTCGCAGGATCTTTCTGAAGTCAGAGTTTATAAATAATTATATTTTCTTCTTCTTTGTGACAGTTATTCTCCATGTCTCAGCTCCATAGAGTAAAATAGTTTTACTCGTGTGTTGAAGATCCGGATTTTTATCCCAGAGCCCCAAACATTTTTTGTTGGTTGAAACCTTCCCCTGCCCTGCCAGTCCTTATTTTTATGTCTGCTTCTGTCCACCCTGCTTATCAACAATACTTCCAAGATAGGTGAATCAATCCACTCCTTCTAGGACTTCTTCTCTCAATGTTATAGCATGGGCCTGACCCCACTTAAAAAAAACAAGACTTAACCAAGGCAGCCGTATTCTACATCTAGATCTAGTTCTATCTTATATAATTCTATATAAATCCTTGTTTGTTTAGTTATGGCATTGGCTAATTTGGGATAAAACTTAATTTGAAATAATACTAGGGCCTATTCGCCTAAATCAAGTTTCTTACGGAGACTCAAAGTAACATATAGAACTAAATATGTCACTGATATGAAGAGACTAGATAGCTAAGATGGTATTGTAATAGGTTACCATGCGGGTGGCACGGGTTCGAGACAATGTTAAATTTTTTTAAGATGTGAATGATAAAGTTGCCTATCGGAACTTGGCGGTACACAGGGCAGGTGAAGTAGAGTTCACCTGTTTCTGTGTTCTCGTCATAAGAAGGGATTGTGTGGTCAGAGCAATAATCGACCGAAATCTTTTTTTAAACGGTAAGAACTCTGAGGTGTGTCGTCTTTTTAAATGTGGGGTCTGGTTTTTTGTGACGATAAGTGACAGACATGATGTCATTTATGGATGACCCCCGAGACCCACAGTTATCCAAAGGATGACGGGTGGTCTAGTAAAGTACTTATTTTCCACTCAATTATGCACAAAATGTTTACTTTCATTTTCTACTCGATTTTATTCAACTTTACAGGAATGTACTTTGTATAGCCAGGCACGAGTCAGACACTGGCCCCAGCCCACCCCACTCAGGGAAAAATTATATGGGGCGCCTGACAAACTGGAAACCACAGTCCGGTTTGTTCACGAAGTTGGACTTGTTGTCTGAATCCTCCATCATATTCACAATTAAGAACGAAGAAGAAGATTCAACTTTAAAAAATGCATTAAAACGTTTTTAAAACAAGCATTTATGTAATAACTAGCCATTGGTAAGGGCGTACCCGTTACACGTGAATTATAGGTCTATATATTTTAATGTTATACTTGTTTGAGATAAATATTTTATAAAAAAGTTATTGGTCTAAACGCTATGTTCTTTACCACACGTTGAACGATATTAGTGACAAAGCAAAGAAATAACTAAATAGCTAAAAAAAAATCCGACACATTTAAAATAACATAGACTACGAATACCTATTATAACAATTACAACCAAATTATATACATTATTAGTCAACACAACACCATATTAAATGCACAAGCTGATTAAGAGACTTAAAACTAAGAAGCGAATTAATTAATGCTTAATTGAGTGGAAAATAAGTACTTTACTAGACCACCCGTCATCCTTTGGATAACTGTGGGTCTCGGGGGTCATCCATATTATTTCAGATTAAATTTTATCCCAAATTAGCATTATTTCTATTTAAATTTTATCCCAAATTAGCCAATTCCATAGCTAAACAAACACAGATTTATATATTATAATTAAGGCATAAAATAGTTTAATTTAGCAACTCATTATTGGCATAGATTCTAGATCTAGAGTCTAGATCTAGAATCTACGGCTTAAATCTAGTTTTTCCGTAGCTCTAGATCTAGATCTAGAATCTAAATAGATAAAGTAAATTGTAAAAGTTTAGGCCGAGAAAATTTTATACATTTCATAGCGTACGTCTTGATAAATAGATCTATTTCAAATTTGAATGAAATAGCTTATTTCTTTATATTCTAAAATTGGAAGATGACGCCATTAGTTTTGTGTTCTTTCCTTAGTTTAAACATGTGTCACGTGACGTCATTGTTTATTGCGTTCTTGTCACGACAATAAACGCTATAGTTAGAAATCTGTTTTTACATTCGAATATGCCTTTATTTTTATGTTCCTTCTTTAAACAAAATTTAGTTTATGCATTTATAACATCCACCATATTATTTTCAACAAGTCTGTACTTTTAAATTCTCCATTAATCACTGAACATACTGATGACGTTGCCAAAAAATAGTGCGGACAGACAAAGAGAAAGAGAGAGAGTAAAGTGCGCACATGGGCTTTTATATATTAGGATGCATGATTTTCTTTACTTAAGTAATAATATACTATTGTTTCAATAACTATAAAGAAAATTCTCGAAAATCTCGAGTTCGAATCCGGGCTTAAGTTCACCTGAGTCACTCAGCTCTGATGGATACCTAACTCACGTTAGAGCTAAAAGACGGCTGGGCATAGTGCTGACCATACCATTCCCTTCATCTGCCCCGTTTGTATAAAAATATACGATAAAGTTTAGGGGAAATCACTCCTGCTTTATTTTTAACGTTTTTCGTAAATCTGAATTAAAAAATACCTATGCTAATTTTCTGAAGAACGTACGCAACTTTCAGTACATTTCTAAAAAATTTAAGGATTCTATAGTACGTGACTACACTAGCAATCTTTGATAATTAACGAGCCATTTGTTTTTTAATATTTCTTCTGGGCGCCACGTTTTATCCGCAGGTTTTAGATTGTAGAAAATCGTATCGTTCTTACATGATCGCCAATATTTACCAAACATTTTTTCTAGCTCGTGAGTACAACCGCATGATTGGATGTAGTTGATTATCTCTCGTCTGACTGGCGAATCAGCTACAGCTATATTATGTTTGGTTAGCCAGGTATGGAGCTGTAACTGTGTTGACCTAGCCAGCGATATAGCTGTCGCCAATTTTTGCTAGCCAGCGATGTAGCCGTCGTTGTGTCAGGAAAGAGTGACAATGGTTAACGAAATCTAAGGTTCTAATTTAGCAGATTAATTTGTGTGACGTCGACATGTTTTTTTTTAAAGAAAAACCAATTAGGAGATAAAATCTTTTTTCTGTGATTCCAATTTGTATTTCAAATTCTTTTAAATTTGAAAATTAATACTTGTACTACTAATTATCTTAAAATCAATGTTGTTGTTTCAAAGAATGTAATTTGAGGTTAGGTTGTTTTGTTTTTTTGCAAACTAACCTACGTAATAGTCAAAGCACATAGACAGTGAGTAATTAGTGCGTCTTTGCGTTGTCATTCATTAATTTAGGTGATCAAAGAACGGCACATGAGAGGGGGGGGTAAATTTTAAAATGTGTCTTGAATCAGTGGCATTTATTTAGATCAAAATTAGTGTGTTGTTGTTATTAAGTAGCTTTGTAACTGCTCAGTAATTTTACATCAATAAGTTGTAGCACAGTGCTGAATGGTCTGGATATTCTGATTAAAGCTTCGAGTGAATGCATACGGGTAATTAACAAATGGTTCTGTAAAGACGTACTCAATGAAAGAAAAACGTTGTACATATAATAACATTTGGAAAATCTCATATGAACTAAACGTTTAAAAATAAACAACCAGATTATACAAACATTGTATTTTTATGCTATAATCGTGAATGAAATGAGATAAGCTTATTGAAACTAGATCTTAAACACAATTTTCATTTTAAAGAATCAGCCTCAACAGAAAATATAATAAAGACGAAGGTCTGATGGACGAGGGCACTTATCGTCTGATTGTCCTCGTCTGTCTTGTCATCACCGTCATCATCAGCCCTCTAGGCATCATCTTCAACATCATCAACATCGTCGTTTTCTGTAAACTTGGCTTTAAAGAGAGCACCAACATTATCCTGGTCAGTTTGGCTGTGACGGACATTTGTATTTTGATGACGTTACTGGGACTGACCGTCAACGCGAATCTGATGGCGATGGGCGGGGCCAACTTTGACATTCTCGCTGCTGTCGCCTATTTAGTTCTGGGTTGGCCCAACGTTTTGGCAACCCGAATATCAGGTTGTCTGACAACCTACCTAACCTTTGAAAGGTTTCTGTGTGTGGTCCTACCACTGAGGGTCAAGACAATCTTACAGAAGAAAACGGCCTTGACATTTATCATAGCGCTGTGTCTATTCTCGGTGGCCTACTCGGTTCCCATGTATCTGGCCAACAGCATCGGTCTGAGGTTCAACCCCATGTCAAACCAAACCTCTGTTGGACTTATCGTGGCGGAGAACAGCGACGTCCTGGAGGAGTTTTCTATTAGTGTCAACACAATCATCGAGTTCACGTCCTTCACCCTCGTCATAAGTTTCACCGTTGGACTCAGTACATCATATTTAACCGCAACAAAACGTCGAGATCAAATGTCAACAGTTGCTAAAAATAGCCAGTTTACAAACCGTGACCGGAAGTTGTTAAAAATGGTTTTATTAATATCTATTGTTTTCATTGGCTGTTCCCTACCTACCGTTATAGGCGATGTCGTCATGCTATTGGTCAAAGACTTCAACATCAAAGGTCGTGAAAGGTTTCTATTTATAGCATCGTGTGCGATCTTTTACAACTTTCTTTCTCTCAACTCATTCGCCACTTTCTTTATTTATTTGAACATGAGTTCTAAATTTAGAAAAGGTTTTGTTGACATTTTGTTGTTCATAAGGAAACACCAGACGTAAACAAATAGTCGTATCCCTATAGCACAAGTATCTTACATTATAGCACATGTATATTACATTGTATCACACGTTTCTGACATGACAACACATGTATCTTACATCATAAGAGACCCGTCCTATGTTGTACTAAATGTTTGTTTAATGTGGAGACCATTCAGAAGTGTTGTAGTAAATGTTCCTAGCCTTAACTACATCGACTGGCTCTACGATTGTAAACATTTTCGTGAACACAGCTCACCAGACTGGTCAGGTGATAGGTTCTGGCTAGTTATCTCCCCTTCTGTTATTCAATATAGTAATCTTTCAAGTGATTTAATTTTGTTATCTCTCCTTAGTTTCGAAACCATTTAATTAACTTTTAATAAAAAATTAAATTAAAAAATAGCTACTTTTGTATTTTATTAAAGATTGACGTATCTGGAAAGTTTGAACGAAATCACTGCATTAGAAGTGGGTCAAAATTGAGTTACAACAGTTTCCAAAAACCCACAAACAAACAGACGTTGCGAACTAAGTGAAAGCTTGTAAAAAAAATTCTAATAGCAAGTTTTTAAATATTATATTCTAATATAACACTACGGAGGATGGCAACTCGGGACATAGACACTATTTTTAATCCATTTTTAATTACTTAAACTTTTTATAATAGAATAGAATCTCGAAAAAAAAAAGAATTGCACACCAAGTGAACGCCAAATAAAATGTCCACAATAGTGCGGGATATTATTAGTACATTATAAATTCACATACGTTTTTTTTTAGAGAGAAATCGGAAATAGCGTAAATCACCACTTCAGGTCGACGGAAATACTCAAAATTTAATAGAAGGCAGAGAATTAAAACTTTTACTTACATGTGAAATTTCATTTATCTATCTATCTGAAATAGTACTCAAGTTATAGGCTTTTGAAAAACTCAATGTGAAAAAGTTCCACTTCCGGTTATCGGAAATCGCTCAAAAGTTGATACGGATCTACGATTTTGATAAAATACTTATATATGAAATGTTATCAACCTAGCTGTAACGGTACTCAAGTTATCGTGTTTACACACATACACACACAGACACACAAACACACAGACATACGGACAAGATTGCAAAATTATGTTTTTCCGACTCATGGAGCCCTAAAACGTCGAGATTTGCAAAAAAATCTCGATTTTTACAAGCTTTTATTTAACTCACTTCCTCTGTCTGTCAGTCGTCAGTCTAGATGGAAACGCAGGAGTGAAAATTCGGAAACTTCTACTTGACCGACACGATTCACAGTTGGCACGTGGGTCAAGACATGAAGACAATGCAATCTGAAACTAAATTTGACTTAATTGGATGCCTAATTAATTTTTTATTAATTAATTAAAATTTGGACCGAATTAGTAGGCATGTCTAGCCAACCACACCACACGCGTCATCACCTTCAATAGCTGCGCCATCACGTAATGGCTGCGTTCAAAAACCATTGCGCGCCTACTGAACGTGATGTTCAGTAGGCGCGCAATGGTTTTTAGTCATGTAACTCTATTGTAAATAAAACATGTAAAGTACTGAAAAAAAAATTCATAAAAAACGTTTTAATAACAAGCTTTTATGTAACAATGCACTAAAAAGTAGAAAATAAATTATAGACTACTATTTAAATAACTATAAAGAAAAGCGTGGGTGTCTTCCTTAACATTATTAAAGGTATCCAATAGATACTAAAGTGACCCACGCTTTTCTTTATAGTTATTTAAATAGTAGTCTATAATTTATTTTCTACTTTTTAGTGCATTGTTACATAAAAGCTTGTTATTAAAACGTTTTTTATAATTTTTTTTTTACTTTCTTTTATAAACGTGGTATAGAGAAAGTCTTGTAATCGTGAAAAAAAAATCGAGGTTTTTACAAATCTCGACGTTTTACACCTCACTGATACGGAAAAACATAATTTTGCAATCTTGTCCGTATGTCTGTGTGTCTGTCTGTCTGTGTGTGTGTGTGTGTGTCTGTCTGTGTGTAAACACGATAACTTGAGTACCGTTATAGCTAGGTTGATGAAATTTCATATATAAGTATTTTATCAAAATCGTAGATCCGTATCAACTTTTGAGCGATTTTCGATAACTGGAAGTGGTACTTTTTCTATTTTGAATTTTTAAAAAGCCTATAACTTGAGTACTATTTCAGATAGATAAATGAAATTTCACATGTTAGTAAAATATCTAATTCTCTACCTTCTTTCAAATTTTGAGTAATTTCCGTTGAAGGGAAGTACTAATTTACGCTATTTCCGATTTCTCAAAAAACGCATGTAAATTTAAAAAGTACTAATAATATTGCTCACTATTATGCACATTTTGTTTTGGCGTTCGCTTGGTGCGCAATTCTTTTTTCTTCGGGATTCTATTCTATTTTTAAAATTTTAAGTAATTAAAAATCATGTTTATATTCCAAGTTATATAAGAATATTCGAGAAAGTTTAGGGGAGATCACTCCCGGTTTATTTTTTCACGATTTCAAGACATGCTCTATACTTCGTATATACGAGAAAGTAAAAAGTTAACTGGTGGGGTTGCTGCACCTGAATGCTACACCTAGTTACTGTGACATTTGGGAGAGATATTTACAGCCGTCCTTTGTCTAACTCTAGATCATACAGACTTTAAAACAGGGAAACAAAGAAATTATGTAGATAGTTATGTGTGCGTGTTGAATGTCAAAAGTTAAAGTGTGTTCCCTTGTAGATGCTTTCTATTGTGACGTCAGATTGTGACTCAAATTTATGTCATTCGACCCCATATGTAAAAGCCTAATGAAATCTAAATTCTGAAAATAAATTGTGAATTAATTCTGTATCTGGTGTCGTTGTTCTAAGTTTTAACCTAGTTCTATGCCTCATTCTGAACACACGACTGAATGAGTGAAACATCTGAGATTCTAGCAACATCATCAAGTCGAGCGCCTGACAAAAAGCCCTTGAGAAAAACAAACTCCACCACATAGCATTACCTAACAGCACTCAACTGGTTGTAACGGTACCACCATGTTTAATTACCACTGCAAACACATACCTGATCTTTTTTCTTAACACCTCCCCCCTTCCACCCCCTTCGTGAACGTTATTTTAGCACATTGACCTCTGGTCATCTGCTTTAGCAGCTAATCACGAGACGGTATGGCGCAAATGTGTGGTGCAGGTCAGCTGACCACTCAGAGCGATTAGACTGGACACGTGATACACATACAACAGGTGCTTATCTAAAAGGGGAGGGTCAGGGATGCGCTCCCTCTTATTAATTTTGTCCGTTTGTGGGTTCCTCTGTATATATATATATATATATATATATATATATATATATATATATATATATATATATATATATATATATATATATATATAACGAAGGTTTTAGATCCTACTGTCCATCACTACAACTGATTAGAAAGACAAAATCCTGTCCTTCCAAAGCCTGATGGTAACTTGAACAGCGAGATAAAACACACTATCAATAACATACGAATAAAACAACACTACAAACAAAACACACTATCAATAACATACGAATAAAACAACACTACAAAAACAAAACACACTAGCAATAACATACGAATAAAACAACACTACAAAAACAAAACACACTATCAATAACATACGAATAAAACAACACTACAAAAACAAAACACACTATCAATAACTTACGAATAAAACAACACTACAAACAAAACACACTATCAATAACATACGAATAAAACAACACTACAAAAACAAAACACACTAGCAATAACATACGAATAAAACAACACTACAAAAACAAAACACACTATCAATAACTTACGAATAAAACAACACTACAAACAAAACACACTATCAATAACATACGAATAAAACAACACTACAAAAACAAACCACACTATCAATAACATACGAATAAAACAACACTACAAAAACAAAACACACTATCAATAACTTACGAATAAAACAACACTACAAACAAAACACACTATCAATAACATACGAATAAAACAACACTACAAAAACAAAACACACTATCAATAACATACGAGTAAAACAACACTACAAAACAAACCACACTATCAATAACATACGAATAAAACAACACTACAAAAACAAAACACACTATCAATAACTTACGAATAAAACAACACTACAAACAAAACACACTATCAATAACATACGAATAAAACAACACTACAAAAACAAAACACACTATCAATAACATACGAGTAAAACAACACTACAAAAACAAAACACACTAGCAATAACATACGAATAAAATAACATGAATCAAGTTACCATAACTTTGTGTATGAATTGTTCATAAAACCAGATTTACATTATCAACCATTGTGTGTTGAATGAAACACTAGTTCTTCATAATGGTGCGACAATAATGTCTCGAGAATATAAGAACACACAGAAGATAAACTGACCAGAATATTCTTTGTTTGAATACAGACGTAAACATAGTTAATGTTTCAATCAAATACTTTATAATTAAGTTAATTTATCTTTGTATCCATGCCGATCAGTCTTTCCTCTGTGATTGAAGCTGTTCTATTCACCCCTGTTTGTGAAATATGTGATCTCAAATGTACTTGCGACGTTTTATTAATTCCGTAGGTCATTGACACACTTTTTAATTAATTCTAACAATGACAAATATTTACCTACACCTCATTAAACGCAGAAATTAAATCAACGACGTCGAGCAATCGTATTGACTAATGTTTGTGTGTTTTTGTTTGGAATTTTTTAAAAACTGTCTTTCACAAGAAACTAAACCCAAATGTCACCTCTCTTTGGACGAGTTAATTGGTGGATAATTATTAGTTGGTTCGCTTTCTTTTTTTACACGCAGACATTTTAATTATGTTTGAAGTAGATTGTGCCAAATTAAAAATTGAGCTTTCTTACGTGTAAAAGGGAGGTGATCCAATTAAAGCTAATTATAATTAGATGAGAATCACTGAATAAACATGTCTGCCGGCCAGGTATAACGAGGTCTTTAGGATCCAGAGTTTAAAATTGTTTCGTTTCATCGTTACTCAGTACGCAACCATTCATTGATTTTAACAAACATTTAAAACTATCGGTTTTGAGACACATTTGAAACTGTCAACTTGAAGACACATTTCAAGACTGTCTCCAGTATAAACCTGCCCTTGGGTTACCGTCTGCCGGTTACAAATCTTAAAACAGTGAGTGCAGTGAGTGACTTGATGGACTATCGCAGACGAGAGAGGAAGTGGCCAGAGTATTGTTGAACTTTCTGGGTTGCCAGACATCATAGATTCTATTGTTTAGTTTTAATCAAAATCTCGTACACATACAGTGTTCATTCGGTGATACATTTTTGTCTAACTTTTGTACACATAAGGATATATTCGGTGATACAGTTTTTTGTCTAACTCTAGTACACATAACGCAGCTTCAAGTATATGATTTAGTTGTAAGTTCCTCCTTCCCCCCCCCCTACCCCTACACTTACATTTAACAATAAAGACCGAACACTACCAACACAATGAGTGATTTAGATAACCGCATTTAAACTGCTGCAAAAATAAAAATCAACTGACACAAGAACAGCAATTGTGTATTTAGTTTACCTGTAGGTGACGTCATCACAGTTTAGTCTACCTGAAGGTGACGTCATCACAGTCTAATCTACATGTAAGTGACGTCATTACAGTCTAGTCTACCTGTAGGTGACGTCATCACAGTCTAATCTACATGTAAGTGACGTCATTACAGTCTAGTCTACCTGTAGGTGACGTCATCAGTCTAGTTTAGCTGTTGTTGTGGCTCAAGATCGAAATGAACCACAGCTACTGTGAGGTTGGGAGTCATCCCGACCCCCAGACGGGGGAGACGGGACTGATGGGCGTCACGACGTACCAGAACATTGTGCTGGTCAGTTTGGTCATCTCCAGCTTCCTCAGTCCGCTGGGCATCGTCTTCAACATCATCAACATCATCGTCTACGTCAAGCTGGGCTTTAACGAGAGCACCAACATCATCCTGGCCAGCCTGGCTGTGGCCGACACGTGCATCCTGCTCACCCTGTTGGGCTACACGGTCAACTCCAACCCGCTGGTCGTCTTGTCCGCACCCAGCTTTGACATCCTCGCGGCGGTTGGCTACCTCGTGCTGGGCTGGCCCAACGTTCTGGCAACCCGAATAGCGGGTTGTCTCACAACCTTTCTGACCTTTGAAAGGTTCGTGTGTGTGGCCTGGCCTCTGAAGGTCAAGGCTCTGGTTACCAAGGCAACGGCTGTCAGATTTACTCTCGGGCTGTTTGTCTTCTCGGTGGCCTACTCGGTTCCCATGTATCTGGCCAACAGCATCGGTCTGAGGTTCAACCCCATGTCAAACCAAACCTCTGTTGGACTTATCGTGGCGGAGAACAGCGACGTCCTGGAGGGCGTGTCCCGCAGCATCAACATCAGCATCGAGTTCCTGTCCTTCTCGCTCGTCATTCTCTTCACGGGAGGCCTCATTCAAGCCTTCTTCCGGTCAACCCAATGGAGGAACCAAACTGCTTCCGTTACTAAAAATAGCAACTTTTCAAACCGGGACCGGATGCTGTTGAGGATGGTTCTATTAATATCCTTTGTTTTCATTGGCTGTTCTCTCCCCCTGGTTGTTGCTGACGTCGTGATGCTATTGGTCAAAGATTACAATGTCAAGGGCAAAGAGCAGAATCTATTTATAGCAACCATCTACATCTGCTTCAACCTCAGCTCCATCAACTCCACCGTCAACATGTTCATCTACCTGAAGATGAGTTCTAAATTTAGAAACGTTTTCTACCAGTTGTTTCATCGTGCTAAGAAAGGTTTACCCAAGGGACGGACTGTGAAAATAGTTGTCTCTTAAATGTTGGCTCCAAGCCGAAATGTCGGAAACTTTTTTCGGAAACTTTAGTGTCGGAATCTGTGTCGGAACTTCTTTAATGTCGGAAACTTCTATGTCGGAACTTTATTGTCAGACTTTATTGTCGGAATGTTACTATAAAAATAACGCAACACTTTCGACTATGAAATTACCTATAAAAAAACTTTCTTGAAGGACTTGAGAAAACTGTCAATAAATATCACACAGGTCAATGGACTGAATGTTGGTGTAGTTAGGTCAATGCTAACTTCAACCCAACCCCACTATAAAAAGTGGTTTTTAACCTCAGTACAGATGTAAAGATATTGTAATAAAGAAAAATAAAATTGATGACTACATGTGTACTATCACTTTACATACAGCTTCGATTGATTGATTTTTTGCGAGTTTATATCTTTCGTTAGTTCGCTGTGTCTTGTATCGTGATGGAGACAAATTATCCCCAGTTAATTAACACCATAACAAACGTGATGAATCTACTCTGCTAGAACAACGTGAGGTGTTCTATAAATGTGAAGCGAGTGGTTAAAAGTTGGTTCTCTTTAACACACGCCTCTGTCATACAGTGAATGAAACATTATTTCGGCTGATGGAATCGATAAAGTTGTGTTCGAAAACTTGTTAAAATAGAAAGAAACATTTTCAAACTTCGATAACAAAACATAACTTTCAGAATGGCCTTCTAAACAGGAGTAGAAGAAAACTAAAAATGTTCGATTCATTAGTTCGGTCACTTCCAGTGTTGAGATGAAGAAAGTCAACTTGTTCAAAACATTTTCAAGAAAATGTCTTTAAATATTTGTTTCTTCTCAATTAAACTTTTGTCGTATAAAACCAAATGTGGAACAGTAAAGTGGAACTAAACAAGACATGGTACTGACATCCGAGCTTTAAAGTTTGGATCACAGGACACACAGGTGCCACAGACAGGTGTCACACACAGGTGCCATAGACAGGACTAGGAACTGTTTCACGTCTTCTTCTAATATCTTAGCTAGATCAGTAGACATTGTACTAATCCTTTAATTAAACAATCGAATAATTTTTTTTTTAATTCTAGTTGCTCATTATTCTAACTGGTGTAATACTGAAATGTTTAGCATAGTTATTAGACAGACAATTACGTGTAATGGGTTAAGTGTAATGATACGATGTGAGTGACCTCTAAAGATGTAATTACAGCACAATGGAATCATTACACCTCATTAAAACTAGTTTTTTAATGATACCGTTGTGATGGGACCAATAGGCTTCTATGTTTAAAGAGCAATAATTGTTGTGTTTTTAATTATTTTTCCAATTGATGTTCTATGTGATGTTCTATGTGATGTTAATAGCTGATGTCTGAAAGTTAACAAGAAACACAACTCGTAATTACAGCCATACAGTCCCCCCCCCCCCCATACACAAGCGCAGTAATTACAGCCAGTTCTCCCCCCCCCCACGCTGTGGTCTGCACCAGCCATCTTGTTTTCCCATTGTCCGGAAACTTACAAAGCCTCACACCATCGACCCCCATGGTTCATGTATTTCAGTATCTTTAGATGTGCGATCTCTGGATCTGTAGTTTTGAAACCCATCAAACAAGTAACAGACTGGAAGACTGGCTAAGTCTGGCTGGATGACGTGGTGCGTCTGACGGTCCACGTGACATGTGGGTACCTTGTGGGGGTCATTCGCACAGGTGTGTTCGTGTGCGTCACACCTTTTCTGTACTAAAGGTGTTCTAAAGAATTGCTATAGACACAGGTATGTTCCGATAGTGTTGAAGGTGTGCACACCACCGTTGTACTCACCTATCTAAAAATAGAACTGTTTTATTCTCAGATTAAAAAAAAAGTATTTATTTTACTCTGGTCATAATGGAGATATACCCATAGGTGGTTTCAATCACTTCAAAACTCTACTGCCCCTGTACGGCAAAGTTTCCTGTTACACGAATGCCCGTGTGGCATGAAGACATTTAACCTTCATCTTGACCTTCACAAACACAGACCCGCTGTCTTAATGGAGACAGTCAGCTGTAACTCAAGTTCAAGGACAGGCGAGAATGACGACCTGGTGAGTGACGTCACTTTGTACATCTTCACCTACGTCAACTACGTCATCCTGGGCGGAAGTATCGGGGTGGTGGGCGTGGCCCTAAACGTCATCAACATGGTGGTCTTCGCACGTCTGGGCTACAGCGAGACCACCAACATCACGCTGTCTGCCATCTCAGCCGCCGACACGGGGGTGCTGCTGATGATGCTGGGCTACGCCACTGTCTACAACCCCGGGGGTGCTGCTGATGATGCTGGGCTACGCCACTGTCTACAACCCCGCCGTCCTAGCCAGTATTGATGACGTCGGCCTGATCAACGCCATCAACTACGTCATACTCGGCTGGCCGCACGTGCTCTTCGGCCGGATATCCGGCTGTCTCACGGCATTCATCACGGTCGAGAGGTTCATCGCCGTGGCGCACCCTCTGCAGGTGAGACGGTTGGTGACGCCGGCACGCACGGCTGTCGTCTGCCTCGTCATGGTCCTGGTGCCTCTGCTCGCCACCACCCCGGCGTTCGTCGGGTTCAGGATCGGGTTGACCTTTGACCCCAGCAGCAACTCGAGCATGCTGGGACTGGTGGCGGAGACGTCCAGCGGTCTCCTGGAGACAATCTCCCTGCTGACCAACGTCTTCATACAGTTCCTGACCTACTTCCTCGTCATGGGCTTCGCTTCCGGTTTGATCAAAGTCTTTTTGAAAAACTCAGAGTGGAGAAAATCAACGTCAACGGCTTCCCAAAATTCGTCCTTGACCTCTAGAGACACGAGGCTGGTCAAGGTCATAGCCCTGATCTCCGCGGTGTTTGTCGTCTGCTCCACGCCTGCTGTTCTGGGGTCGGTGGCCATGATGTTGGTCCGTGAGTTCAGCGTCACGGGGCGCTACAAGAATCTCTTCGTGGCCTCGTTTTCAACTTTCTTCTTGCTGGAGTCCGTCAACGCCACGGTCAACTTTTTTATCTACCTCAACACAAGTTCAAAGTTCAAGGTCGAGCTGGGCTCAATGATCGGCCTCAAGTTGAAATAGGTCACAGGTTATGTCGTCACACCCTGATCACGTGGCTTTCAAACGACCATTTCCGGTCGAAAGTGAACATCGTCGCTACACGTCGTGCTGGGTATAAAAACATCCCCCCGCCTCTCACCAGACCTAATAGAAAAAAACGGATATAGCTTATATAGAAAAATACTTTCAGTGTCTGCAACCCCACCCTCACTCCCCACCCCGAAAGTTTCAAGTGCTTACAGTATGAGCGTAGAATGTAAACATCGGATATATACAAACTAGTCAGGCTGAATAAGTTTTCCATACCAATATCGGCCACCTATTAGCGATCGACTCCCCCCCCCCCCCCACAGGGTGGTTCAAATTACTTTTTAATGATTAATTTAATTTCTAATTAGGTTTAAAAATTAGATCTTCTTGCATTGTCTGGAAAAGCATGGATATTGTTGCATTAGAAGTGGGTCGAAACTGAGTTACAAGATTCAACCACAAACCAACACACAAACCTACAGACAGACAGACAGACAATGGTACCTCTGTAAAAGGTTTTTATTTGCCTTAGAACGTTTGCCTTGCATTGTTCGCCTTAGTATCACAGTTTTTATCATCGACTTGGGAGGCCTGATACAGATTTACAATTGTAATACTTCTTTCTAACATGTACTTTTATTCATTTAAAATGATTTATTTTTACATATTACAAAACGTCAATTTCATATTTTAATTAGTCCAGAATATTTAAATATTTAATTAAATGATTCTTTAAAGTTCTATTGAGAGTTAGGAGAGGTCTGGCGGAGTATGAAGAACAAACGACTTGAATAAAAAAACTAACATAAGTTTATTTAATTTGGGTGGGAAGGGGTGGCTAATCAGGTTTAGCGATTAATTGTTTTTTTAAATAAGCGAACACTTAAAAGGTAGGCTTCCAATAGTCGTTTAAAATAAACATGTTTCTTGTCTTTAAAAACAGGTTACAAACTCACTAATGTTTTGCTAATTTAAAAGACAATAAATTTATAAATTTAAAATTTGATGATTTTAAGTATTCATTAATTTGTTATAGAAACTTAAAATGAAAAACACAAATTTCGAAGTTAAAAATAACCGCCTTGATTGCAACTCTGTGTAGACTTACATTTTCACATTTATAGAAATTTTCGGCAATCTGTTATCTGTTGTCTCCCTTATTTTGTTTTAAGTTAGGTGTAATGGAATAAATCCCGCAAGCAAGTAGCTGTAGCAAACATCGTCCACACATTTAATACAGTGAGTTGTCTGCCCAGTCACGTGATGGCCGGCACTTGATGAGTCTGACAGTAGATGATGGTAGTGTCGTTTGTGATGGTAGTGTCGTTTGTGGTGGTAGTGTCGTTTGGGATGGTAGTGTCGTTTGGGATGGTAGTGTCGTTTGTGATGGTGGTGTCGTTTGGGATGGTAGTGTCGTTTGGGATGGTAGTGTCGTTTGGGATGGTAGTGTCGTTTGTGATGGTGGTGTCGTTTGTGATGGTGGTGTCATTTGTGATGGTGGTGTCGTTTGTGGTGGTAGTGTCGTTTGGGATGGTAGTGTCGTTTGGGATGGTAGTGTCGTTTGGGATGGTAGTGTCGTTTGTGATGGAAAGTTCAGCAATGCATTTTAGACCAATTACAGACAGTCAGACATGTTTTCGTTACTTTTCTTTAGCACGTAGAAAAAAAAGTATTTGACGTGTTTTAAACATGAGTGTGAAACATCAGTGTGAAACATCAGTGTGAAACATCAATGTGAAACATCAATGTGAAACATCAGTGTGAAACATCAGTGTGGCTGATAAGTGAGACAGAGAAAGGAATGTGGTTGCCCCACACTTAATCAGCCACACAAAAGTTCAATTTGCTGCGACACACGCTAGATTTTAGGTTGTCACAGATTTTATATCTTCAACTTACATCAAGCACAAATAATTAGCACCTAGTTATAAAGTACGTAAACTATTCCTGTACAATTGAATTTGGTTCAATTTTAAAACTCAAGGGAGGTAACTGAAATTAATATAAAAAAATATTCTTTTGGTGGTTTCCCCTATCAGTATTTTTAATGAACATTTTTTATTTTGGACCGACCTGATCACGTGTTTCCATCAGAACGTCTGAACCAGCCTGACGTTGTTTCCTCAATTCTTTCACACAGTAGCGGTGCTACCAGCGTGCTATAGTATTTCTCTATTCACTCCATTGTTTTACTGATTCTAAGTTTTTTTTTGTGGTACATCTGGGTCACTACATAGACTTAGTGGCCATTTTTGTTGTAGTATTTTCATGGGGGGGGGGGGGGGGTAGTTTGTATCATTAAGAAATTTGATTTTGTGAAAGCGCTCTCAAACGTCCATTCTTTCACACTGCGGAAAACAAAGTATATTACGTTGTTCTTTAATAAATACATCATTCATTACAGTTTATTGCAAAGTTTATATGGGGATCGAATTAATTAAACGGGATCGTCTAGGAAAAATAAATATATTTGTCTAGGTCTAGTTGTTTTTAAAACTTGACGACATGACTCCTCTTATACACACTAGTGAAATATTTTAACTGTAGAAATTCTAAACAATTTTAAGAAACACCTTAAATACGAATTTACCAAAGGAAGTTAATGTTTCAAACGAACATATTTCCTGAGCGACATGGGTAAACGCTTTCATCCTTGACGGCTTAATTATCGCGTCACTAGAGAAATTATTTGATCAGCCTTGAACTTTTGACTTCCTGCTATAGCTAGAACTGACGAACACCTTAACACCCTGACCTACCACCTTCACCTACACCTTCCAGAATGACCTACCACCATGACCTACTACCCTGACCCACCAGAATGACCTACACTGTACCAAAAGACTCTGCGCTAAATTAAAACATGTTGTTCATAACAAAACCAAAGAAACAAACCCAACACAACCCAACACAACCCAACGCAACCCAACGCAACCCAACACAACCCAACACAACGCAACCCAACACAACGCAACACAACGCAACCCAACACAACGCAACCCAACACAACGCAACCCAACACAACGCAACCCAACACAACCCAACACAACGCAACCCAACGCAACCCAACGCAACCCAACACAACGCAACACAACGCAACCCAACACAACGCAACCCAACACAACGCAACCCAACCCAACGCAACCCAACACAACCCAACACAACGCAACCCAACACAACGCAACACAACGCAACCCAACACAACGCAACCCAACACAACGCAACCCAACACAACGCAACACAACGCAACCCAACGCAACCCAACACAACGCAACACAACGCAACCCAACACAACGCAACACAACGCAACCCAACACAACGCAACCCAACACAACGCAACCCAACACAACGCAACACAACGCAACCCAACGCAACCCAACACAACGCAACACAACGCAACCCAACACAACGCAACCCAACGCAACCCAACACAACCCAACACAACCCAACACAACGCAACCCAACCCAACACAACGCAACCCAACCCAACACAACCCAACACAACCCAACACAACCCAACACAACCCAACACAACCCAACACAACCCAACACAACCCAACACAACCCAACACAACCCAACCCAACACAACCCAACACAACCCAACACAACCCAACACAACCCAACCCAACACAACGCAACCCAACACAACGCAACACAACGCAACGCAACCCAACACAACGCAACCCAACACAACGCAACACAACGCAACCC
This sequence comes from Physella acuta, assembly GCF_028476545.2. NCBI lineage: Eukaryota > Metazoa > Mollusca > Gastropoda > Physidae > Physella > Physella acuta. The sequence goes on from NW_026732486.1 coordinate 649,626, forward strand.
AACGCAACCCAACACAACGCAACACAACGCAACCCAACACAACGCAACACAACGCAACCCAACACAACGCAACCCAACACAACGCAACCCAACACAACCCAACACAACGCAACCCAACGCAACCCAACACAACCCAACACAACCCAACACAACCCAACACAACCCAACACAACCCAACACAACACAACACAACCCAACCCAACACAACCCAACACAACCCAACACAACCCAACACAACCCAACCCAACACAACGCAACCCAACGCAACCCAACACAACCCAACACAACCCAACCCAAGCTGTACTCACACCAAATCTTTTACACCAAATCTTCTATAGCTGTACTCACACCAAATGCTGTATAGCTGTATGTACACCAAATGTTGCACACAAAATGTTGTATAGAAATCTAGAGCTAACCATAGCTTAAACTGGAGCTCAAGCTTAAAACATATATTTGTGTTAAATACAAGGTTGAGGCTAAAGTGTAAGGTCAAAGATACTTTCCAAAGGTCATACAGATCGTTTAATATGAGTGAATTAATGATCGTTGAACCAAGGTCTGCCTCAAAAGATGAGAAACTTTGATACCAAAATAAGAGTGGACTAGCGGGGGCGACCAGTACACGATACATCTGTTTGGGGGAGCCACTGACCGGCTCTAGACAGGACATGGCTAGAGCTGTGACGTCATCCACTGACAGACTGACCAGTGACGTGCTGCACGTGTCATAGAACAGCTTGGTCAAGACCAGGATGTTGATGACGTACAATATTACGACAACTGGGCCAATGACGTCAGCCATGACGGTGTAGATGATCATACTGAATCAGTGAGACTAGCTGTATGTAATTCAAACCTCATTAGCTCACCAAATACCAAATCCACGGAAAGTCTGGATTTTATTGTCCACAGAAAGTATAAAGTTTAGTGTCCACGGAAAGTCTGAAGTTTAGTGGGGTGCAACCAAAAAGGACCGTTGCTACGGACATCACGTGATATTATTCAGCTGCCCCAGCCGAATCCCAGGACTGTGAGAATCTCGCTGATACTTGAGGGAATAAAAAACTCAGGTTGGGTTTTGTTTTCTCCATTCTCTAATGTTGGTGTTGTCTCCATTCTCTGTTGTTGGTGTTGTCTCCATGACTTCAGATACCAACAACTTGCAACAGCTTGTAGTGTCGCAGGCACCTATCTCAGACAGGTAACTGTGACAGGTAACTGCCAGTTACCTGTCCAGTCAATACAAGGGCTGGTATAAAAACACACTTGTAAAATCTTTTGTCTCACGAAGACATCCCAGGAGTCGGACAAAACATTGTTGTTGAAGCGCTATAGAATAAAAAAATTGTAACCAGATGTGTTGCTCCCCATGATACACAGAAACATCAACACGAAAAACTTCGACCAGGAGAGATGTCAACCAGTGATACACAGAAACATCAACACGAAAAACTTCGACTAGGAGAGATGTCAAACTTTAAAGACATTTGAAAAACCACCTTAGTCGATAACTTAAGACCCGACAGAAATTCGAATTACTGGCGGAACAAGCTAAAGAACAGATGTTTTTTACTTTCTCGTATGCAGAGTATAGAGAAAGTATTGAAATCGTGCACAAAAATCACATGAAATTTTGACAGTTTTCACCGTTTTACTCCTCAGTCCTTCATCACATCCGGAGTATAGAGGACTTATTTTAATCGGGCAAAAATTATAAATCCAGTTTTATCAAAATGTTTACGTTTTATGCGTAATCGAGTCTGAAAAACTGGGCTTTGCAATTATGTCCGTGTGTGTGTGTTTGTGTATGTGTGTCTGTGAACACGATAACTTCAGTACCGTTACAGCCAGAGTTTCTTCCAGGCATCTCTTCGGGGGGGGGGGGGGCAAAAAAGTCTGGAAGAAACACTGGTTACAGCTAGGATGATGAAATTTCATATATAAGTATTATATTAAATTTGTAGTTTTGTATAAACTTGTCAGCGATTTCCGATAACCGGAAGTGGAATTTATTCTACTTTCAATTTTTCAAAAGCCCATAACTTGAGTATAGTCAAATTTTGAGTAATTTCCGTTGACCGGAAGTAGTAATTTACGCTATTTCCGATTTCTCAAAAAATAACGCATGTGAATTTATAAAGTACCAATAATATTCCGCATTATTATTCACATTTCGTTTGGCGTTTACTTGGTGCTCAATTCTTTTTTCTACGAGATTCTATTCTATTTTTAAAAGTTTAATTACTTAAAAATGGATTTAAAAAATCATGTCTATAGCCCGAGTTGCCATCCGCCGTGTTGTTATATAAGAATATTGGAGAAAGTTTAGGGGAGATCACTACCGGTTTATTTAAATAAAAAATATTAAAAGATCCACACACGTACACACACCCAGACACACAATTCAAAAATTATAAATTTAAGTTATAAAAAAAATCCGAAAATATTTTGCAATTAAAACACAAAGGGAAATATTCCCGAAAGAAAAAAAAATTGTATACAATACATCTATCATTGAGAAGATAAATAGTAGGTTTATCCAACAAAAATTGTATACGGTACATCTGTCATTAAAAAGATAAATAGTTGGTATATCAAACAAAAATTGTATACGGTACATCTGTCATTAACCTGATTATACAGACCTTCAAGGTCGACTCAAAAAATTATCAGTTACAGGAATGTAATAGTTGGTGGAGACTACTGCCACACTAGTTGTAAATATATCTTTCTTTCTGTTTCTCAAAATTAACATTTACAAAACTAAATGTAAATTATATGTAATTATTTACGATGTTCTAAACTTTAAATTATATTCAATGTAAATCAGATTTAAATATGCGTTTACTTTTTCATAACATCTAATTATATTTTTGTCTAAAAACTAACAAAAGATCTATAGACAGACCATGGCTAGGATTGAAGTTTCACAAGTCATAAGGAATGTTCTTAAATTTAAGAATAGTTTGTTTTGTTTATTTTTCATCGGGTGGTTAGTAGTTAATATTTTGAAAAAGTAGTGTCGAAATACAAAGCCTAGTGAGGAAATCTTCGCTTCAACCATATCCGTCAAAGCAATTCTGGCTACTGGCAACACGTCCTTGACCCAGGTGACCCAGGTCAACAACATGACCCAGGACTACGGTGTGGACGTGGTACTGTTGGCTGCTAGCTACAACACGTCACTGACCCATGTGACCCATACAACCCAAGTGACCCAGGTGACCCAGGCCTACACTGTTGATGGGTTGCTGTTGAGTGACGAGGCGTTGCGCCTGTTTAACTTGATCAATTACGTCATCCTGGGCGGGTGTGTCAGCGTTGTTGGTCTTGTGTTGAACCTGATCAACGTGGCGGTGTACACCAGGCTGGGCTACAGAGACACCTCCAACATGACGCTGTCGGCCCTGTCCCTCTCAGACACGGGGCTGCTGCTGATGATGCTGGCCTACAGCCTCGTGTACAACCCCCTGCTGCCCGCCGACAACCCCGAGCTGATCTACGCCGTCAGAAACCTCGGCATCGGCTGGCCTCACGTCATCATCAGCCGGGTCTCGGGGTGTATAAAAGCCTTCATCGCCCTCGAGAGGTTTATCGCCATCGCTCACCCCCTCAAGGTCAAGGCCATCCTAACCCAGTCCCGTACGCTGATCGTCTGCTTTCTCCTGTTTGCTGTTCCATTCGCCGGCTCCACTCCCGTCTTTGTGTGTCTTGGTATCAACTTGCAATACAACGCCGTCCTTAATACATCAACGCTAGCACTAGTAGCCTGTAGTAATCGCTACACGGTAGAGGTCAACGCTCGCTACTTCAACATGTTCCTCCAGCTCTCCTCCTTCCTCCTCATCTCTGTGCTGACCGTCGGGCTGGTCCACGCCGTGCTCAAGACGTCCAGGTGGAGGAAGACCTCTGTGACGTCAGGACGTACGACACGTGACCAGAGGCTGACTCGAACCGTCCTGGTCGTCTGCCTGTCCCACATCGCCTGCGTCACGCCCAACATCGTCGGCACGGTCGTTACGCTCGTGCTCAAAGATTACCTGGCCAACGTCAGGTACAAAAACCTGCTGGACGCCATCTACTCCAGCCTGTTTCTACTCGGTGCTATCAACAGCTCTATAAACATTTTTATTTACATCAAGACTAGCTCAAAGTTTGTGAAGGTTCTGAAATCTATGTTGATTCAACAAGAAAACAAAAAGAATATTTTTATTTTAAACAAGCTGTAGGTGGTAGTGATGGTAGTGCTGGTAGTGATGGTAGTGATGGTAGTGCTGGTAGTGCTGGTAGTGCTGTTGATTCTTGCAGTCAGCAGCAGGTTGTATCAGATTGTGGCGGGCATCCAATGTATTTCATCTGGATCACGTTAGATCTAGGTTCTACTTTGACTTTCCCTTCCTCCGACAGCTTATCTATAGATCTAGAGAAATTTATTGTGTACTCAAAATAGAAAAACTGTTGAAATTTGATAATAGTGTTAGAACCTAATACAAATAACAAACGGACGCATTGTTAAAGCTATAGCCGACAGAAAATTTAGCTTTCTAATGCGATAAACTTTTGAATGGGCAACATGATCTTCCATGGAAGCCGCCATGTTTGTTGTAAAAAGAAAATGAATCACGTGATGTCACTATAAGTAAAGTCATTGCTCTGAATTTTTATAATTAAAGTGGTGTTCCACAAACGAATATATCAATAAATTAATTAACGTCTTTAAATGAATTTGTGATTAACCGTTTGGTAAATAAGAACATTATTCTCTACCTTAATACGTATTTTACAGCTCTACACATAGTGCACATTCTCCCCTGTAACCAAACAGACAAAAAATAAATAAATAAATATACAAACTTGTAAACAAAAGTTGAGTTTTAGTAGTGTATAGATATATAGATAGATCCTCGAACCAGAAAGTGCATAGGGTAGAGCAAGCAGAGTGGACCACCGTGATAATGATGCCCTGATATCGTAATGTTATCCCATTGGATTACAACAACTATTTAATTGCAGGATGTGACCTACTTAGGTCCTGTCTTTTTAGTTGTACATTTATTAATCAACCATGGGTGACCTGTGGTGTAATCAACGGTATTTTTCCATAGTTTCAAGAAAGATATATACCCAGTACTTTTCCATCACGATATGTGGTGCAATCCTTCTATAATTACGATTGGTTAATTCGGACATCGGCGATGGCCTAAACCAATAGTCTTATGACTTGAAGGTGACCTCCCATGTTTCCCAAGTAGTTCAAATAGCCTGCGCACACGTCTCTCGCGGCAGTCCAGACCAGACGTCCTGAGAGAGAAAGCCGTGTGTGCCGCCATTTTGTATTCTGTAGTTCAAAGCAGCATTTTCCCTGATTACTTGTGGTTTAAGTAATATTCTGTGCTTTAAGTAGTTTCGTATAAGCTGTGGTGATTTTCCTAAGTGCCATTTCCTGTGATAGTGTAACATAGTTTTTTTTCTTCAACTTGTGAGTTGGGTTTTGTTTATTCTGCTCATTCATTATATTTTGTATAAAGCTAGAGTCTTACTTTGAACTTGTACACATTTTAAAGGTTATATATAGATTAAAAATGTTGTTGGTATCAAGAGTTCTTCGAATTTATCCCCTAGACGTTATATACGAGTCCTCAGTGAAGTTTTGTACCTGCTACCCTTTTAAGGCTATGTGCCATCTGTGTTTAACCCTCTAAACGAACCCGGTACGTTCGCCAGCTCTGCGACTGTTAGAGTGGTGATCGTAATAGGGCCATCAAAAACTACCATCTAGGTAAACCAAAAAATTGCCCCGTTTCATGTAGAACTACTGACCCTATCATTTCTCAACTCACAGTAAATAATGTGTTGATATTTCTTGAACCTCGGATATTTAAAAACATGCAACGTTTCTTTAAAAGTATTGGAAATAAAGACGAAAATTATATCGTCGTGACGAACTTCAATTTTTTTGTGTTTCCTGACGTTAATTTGATCACCAAACCTGCAACTCACTCTACCTCATTCCCACCTCATCCGCTCTTCACCCCTCCCCCCCCCCCCACACACACACACACACCTCATTCCTACTAATGAACAAGATCATTACACATCAGCTGTTTCCAAGTACAAACTAATCTATTAAGAAATTTAAGATAAGCTTTTAATGACGTCAACACACGATACAGAGATTAACATCTTCGCTATCAAGATGTTAGCTTCCATACATCACAAAAACAACTAGCTATTTCGGGTCCTAGGACCTTTGACCACAGGTGCTTTGACCATAGGGGGTTTGACCATAGGGGGTTTGACCACAGCGGAGCTTTGACCATAGGGGGTTTGACCACAGCGGGGCTTTGACCATAGCGGTGCTTTGATCATAAGGGGTTTGATCATAGGGGGTTTGACCATAGGGGGTTTGACCACAGGTGTTTTCTCAGCAGAGGGTCTTTGATCACAGGTGGTCTATCAACTGGTGTTTGATCACAAGCGCTGTGTCCGGCTTTGATCATAGGTGTTTTGTCCACATAGGGTCTTTGATCTCAGGTGGTTTGTCCAATGCTGTCCATATATGGTAAGGATTTATTTTAAAAGTTGCTAAATTATATTTTAAATTTCAACATGATGTAATAATATGTTAAATCATCATGTATAAATACAAGTCATCTAAACTACTCTATGTCAAAACCATGGAGAATCTTGCACACGATTGGCGATGGTGTAGCACGAACAAATAACATTTGTAAAGGATGGCATTACAGTCTTCAGTCTCTCCCCCAATGTAGTCACCCAACAATGTGGCGTTTCCTCGAAGGTCTACAGATGGACTGCACACGGCAAAAGACAACTTTCTTGCAAGGTGTCGCAAGGCAAGCTACCCAGCTGAGAAGCGATACAAGATGCTGCACGAAAAAGTACAACGTGCTGTCCAGACATATGTATTTTCAAGTACATCTACATTATTTTTTTGTGAAACTTGTTATATGTCGCATTATTTGTGTTTCATTTATATTTAAAATAAATCTATGAGGCCTAGCACCAGCCTTTATGTGGTGACTAAAATATAGTTCTTGGCTTTTTTTTAAATACATGTTAATTTCTATTAACGTACTCTCAGGAAACATGTATAAAATCGTGTTAATTGTATCACACCTATGATCAAAGCCGGACACAGCGCTTGTGATCAAACACCCGTTGATAGACCACCTGTGATCAAAGTCCCTCTGCGTAGAAAACACATGTGGTCAAACCCCCTATGGTCAAACCCCCTATGGTCAAAGCCCCTATGGTCAAAGCTCCGCTGTGGTCAAACCCCCTATGGTCAAACCCCCTATGGTCAAAGCACCTGTGGTCAAAGGTCCACGCACCCTATTTCGTCGTTTAAACCGACATGTTTTCTCAATGTTCTGGCTGTGTGTTGAAGCAACGCATTTTATTTCGCCAACCCTACATGGACAAAATACGTCTAAACAAGTTTACTTTAAAATATTACTTGGTTTCTTTTTGTAGACTTAACATACTGATGAGAACTTTTACGAACTTGGAGCTTGTCTTGATGTAAATGAAAGTGTTGGCTGAGCTGTTGACAGCACCGAGTAGAAACAGGCTGGAGTAGATGGCGTCTAGCAGGTTGGTGTACATTCCACTCACCAAGTACTCTCTGAGCACGAGAATGACGACCGTGCCGACGATGTTGGGCGTGACGCAGGCGATGTGGGACAGGCAGACGACCAGGACGGTTCTAGTCAGCCTCTGGTCACGTGTCGTACGTCCTGACGTCACAGAGGTCTTCCTCCACCTGGACGTCTTGAGCACGGCGTGGACCAGCCCGACGGTCAGCACAGAGATGAGGAGGAAGGAGGAGAGTTGGAGGAACATGTTGAAGTATATGGCTACACTCTCCAGCTGGTAGCGATTGCTACAGGCTACTAGTGCCAGAGTTGAGATGTTCAGGGCAGAGTTGAAGTGGGAGGTGATACCAAGACACACAAAGACGGGAGTGGAGCCGGCGAATGGAACAGCAAACAGGAGAAAGCAGACGATCAGCGTACGGGACTGGGTTAGGATGGCCTTGACCTTGAGGGGGTGAGCGATGGCGATAAACCTCTCGAGGGCGATGAAGGCTTTTATACACCCCGAGACCCGGCTGATGATGACGTGAGGCCAGCCGATGCCGAGGTTTCTGACGGCGTAGATCAGCTCGGGGTTGTCGGCGGGCAGCAGGGGGTTGTACACGAGGCTGTAGGCCAGCATCATCAGCAGCAGCCCCGTGTCTGAGAGGGACAGGGCCGACAGCGTCATGTTGGAGGTGTCTCTGTAGCCCAGCCTGGTGTACACCGCCACGTTGACCAGGTTCAACACAACACCAACAACGCTGACACACCCGCCCAGGATGACGTAATTGATCAAGTTAAACAGGCGCAACGCCTCGTCACTCAACAGCAACCCATCAACAGTGTAGGCCTGGGTCACCTGGGTTGTATTGGTCACGGTCAACGAGAAGTTGTCACTGACAGCCAACATCATCTGACAATAACTTTCAGACGTTCTGTTCGTACTATGGGTATTCTATTTCCTTTCACTGTAAACAATACGTGGTAACTAACCTTTAAATTTAAACTCGAAATCTTATAAGTTATTATGTATAGATCCATCTGGTTTTTTACTGCGGTATTGTAGTGAAAGTCACGTTTTAAGAAGCAAGATAATGAATTTTATCTTGGACTTAATTATTTGGTAGACAAATTAAAATAATTACAAGTAATTTTAAAATTTGTTTGTTGATAATTACTGCGCCAGTGAGGCCGACCCACAATAAGATACAAACAACAGATTCCGTCAAAGATGTTTCTACATTTAGCCAACTAATTGGAATGTTGTTTTTCATGAAATTGATTCAGTCATTGACCTTTCCTGTCCTGTTTATTTTGTGCGCGTGTGAGACAATAACCTCGGTCTTGTGCGTCACGTTATCAAGGCTGTCATTAAAACAATTATCATGTCTTTCTTTAACCGTGAAATTAGTTTCATTGTTTTTAATCTTTGTTTTGAAAACTCACTTACATTTTTTGTAGGGTATTATCTACTTCTTAATTCACACTTACACACTTACACACACACACACACACACATCGAGCTATCTAGAGCTGTCGACGGGTTTAGTTTGTAAGAGATTCCTGTGTTGAGATCAGCTTGATGGATGGCACATAGAACTTGTACATATCAGATGTCAGTAACTGATGTCAGATGATGGTGTTGTATGTATGTCACTGACATCATTGTCAGTGACCAACGTGCCACGTTTGAAATGAACCAGTCAGTTAGAAGTGCTCGAAATTTTGCTTGGCAGTTTCGATCTATGACGACAGATAGGCAAAAAGCATGCTAAATAAAAGCTTGTAAAAATAGAATAAAAAATCGAATGTCGAAAACGATATACAATACTAAAGATGTCATTGATCATGGAGACACTAAAGTAAACGTCTTAATTATTAAACACCTAAATTACTTGTCTAAAACTTGAAGTGTATGTAGATATACAAAATAATACCGCTCATGGTTGCTAAACCGAAAAGTCTCGAGTTCGAACCCTCGGGCAGATGAGGCTCGTCAGCTGGGGACAGCCACTCTTCTAGGAGAGACAACTCCAAAATCAAACAACTGCTGCCTTGTAGTTTGTTCTTGGTAGGACAAAGGCTTTGGAAGCAAATCCAAAAAGAAAAGCAGGCTGAAATCGTACTCAATGGCGCATACCAGTGGACACGTATACTTAATTGTGTTGGAGGCGTGGTCGAGTCGGCAAAGCTCATGGTTGTTAAACTTCGGAAAAAAAAGTCACGAGTTCGAACACTCTGGCATATAAGGGGGTAGTCCATGAATGACATCACACTTTTGTGACGGTGTGTGTGTGGGGGGGGGGGGGGGGGGGGGTTCAGTTGGTGCGACGTCACATTTTTGCATTATAAAAAAGCAATGTTAGAAAACGAATTTTAGACGTTATATTGCGTTTTAGAAAACTGTTTTAATAAATTGTAATAGGAATTTATTAAAATACTCTATTTTGACAGAGTTCAGGCAAGATTTTGGAAAAATATCGATGTTGTAAAAACAATTCAATTTCAATTTGGGGTGGGGGGGGGGGTTGTAGGCTAAGGTGTGACATCATTTTAGGGGGGGGTCTGGCTTTTTGTGACGGAGGGGAGGGGGAGGTAAAAATCGTCAAAAAAGCGTGACGTCATTTATGGATGACCCCTAGGGCTCGATCCCTTCCAACACAAAAAGTTAAGAGCGAAGAAGAAAGAAGAAGTTTGAGTAAGGTTTAGGTTTAGGGTTATTATTAGGGTTTTATTTCCGGTTAACTTTGCTGGTGAGATAAAATGCCGATTCTGAAGTTCCGTGGCCTGTTAAATTTCATTTCCGGTAAAATTTCCATTTCAATACAAAAATTCCGTTTACGGATAAATTTCAGTGTACGGATAAATATCGGTTTCGTATTCGAATGCCATATTCAGTTAAAACTTCCTTCCCTGCTCAGTTTTTATTTCATTTTAAAATTTCCGGTACAGGTTAAAAATGGAAGTTTAAGATATCGGTTCCGGATAAAGTTCCGTTTCCGGTAAAACTTCGATTCCAGTTAAAATTTAATTTCTGGTTTAATTTCCAGAGTTGGTTAAAATGGCGGTTCCGTGTTAGAGCTGCATTTTGTTGCATTTTGGTTCCCGTTTCATTTTGGTTCAAGTTATCGATTTTTGTTTAAAGAAAAATAGATTAATTAGAAACGTAGTCAGAACACATTGATTTTTTATTATTTACTGTTTTCTTTGCTTTGTCACAATTTATATCAACGTGTATTAAAGCACATATATTTCTCAAAAAGTACAAAGTTTTGTAAAAATAATATTATCTTTTTCCGTTTGTGTCCAAGAAATATGAGGCAGGTAGAGTTGGTGTATGTTTCAACGATCATGGCATAAATGGGATAAAGTGGTCAGTGCCAAGCCGACTGGTTTCTCTAACATAAGTAAGGTACCTATTAGAGCTTTTTTTATTTAACCGAAAGTGCAAAGATCAAAATAAAAATAAATCTCTTTTCCTTCCAAAAAATTATAACTTTGTCTTAAAAATTATACAAATCACACAACTTTACGTTATAAATAATAAATACGAATTAAAATGGCATAGAAAAAATTTCAAAATGTGTGATTGTGTTTATGTTTGTGTTTATGTTCCTGGTATGTTGAGAGTAAGGATTTATGTTGACGTTTGTGTGTACGTTGATGTTTTTTTGTTGTTGAAGTTTGGTTAGGTTTAAGGTTATATATATTTTTCTCAAAATATTTGCATACAGACATTAAATATATATATATATATATATATATATATATATATATATATATATATATATATATATATATATATATATAGAAAACCCGTGCAGCGTCCTGTATTTCACACCACACTGTCCTTTACTGATACGTTTATCACAAGGGCCGGTGCAGGGCCTGGCCGGGACGGCTAGTTTAGTTTAAAAAACAATGACACGGTAAAATAAACAAAATTTCTAGATATTTTAAAAATTAAGAAACAATATTTATTTCAATTACAAATATGAACAACGAAACAAAGCTATTTTAATATGTGATCTATTGGTTCACATACAACAAGAAAACTAGAAACTAGTCTTGAGAATATTTATGTCAACATTTTCGCTAGTTTTCTTGTCATTAGACGACAAAATGCTGGTTTACAAAAATTGTTGACGCTAGATCTGTATTTAGTTTTGATGGACGCTAGATCTGTCATTAATTTTGATGAAAGCTAGATCTGTCATTACCTTTGAAGGTACCACGAGGCCTTAATGATTATCACTAAATTATGAGTTACTAGAATCCTATGGTTGTTGCTTGTTTACGATACAGCATTAAACTTACATCTTCACCGTTCTGATAATAACATTTTACCAAGAAATGATACTTCAAATAACATACAATTACTTTATAATTTTATATTGTAAACGTTTTGAACATACAAGACGATAAATGTCTTTAAATATCCTTGAATGGACGTTAATGTTTCTACATTTAAATCCTGTTTCTGACCTAAAATAAATTCGACATTTATTTACTGGTAGTTGCAAGTGACGCTTAAAGATTTTCATCATCAGCTGGTGAATAGTGGAATGGTCTGCAGCTAGGCTGCAGATGGTGAATAGTCTGCGGCTAGTCACTTGTAAAAAAATTATAAATTCGACACCAACTGAAGTCGTAGGAACTCAACTGTGAGCGGCATCATAGGGTCATGTTGGCTGTTAGCTACAACACATCGCTGACTCATGTGACCCATACAACCCAGGTGACCCAGGTGACCCAGGCCCACACTGTTGATGGGTTGCTGTTGAGTGACGAGGCGTTGCGCCTGTTTAACTTGATCAATTACGTCATCCTGGGCGGGTGTGTCAGCGTTGTTGGTGTTGTGTTGAACCTGGTCAACGTGGCGGTGTACACCAGGCTGGGCTACAGAGACACCTCCAACATGACGCTGTCGGCCCTGTCCCTCTCAGACACGGGGCTGCTGCTGATGATGCTGGCCTACAGCCTCGTGTACAACCCCCTGCTGCCCGCCGACAACCCCGAGCTGATCTACGCCGTCAGAAACCTCGGCATCGGCTGGCCTCACGTCATCATCAGCCGGGTCTCGGGGTGTATAAAAGCCTTCATCGCCCTCGAGAGGTTTATCGCCATCGCTCACCCCCTCAAGGTCAAGGCCATCCTAACCCAGTCCCGTACGCTGATCGTCTGCTTTCTCCTGTTTGCTGTTCCATTCGCCGGCTCCACCCCCGTCTTTGTGTGCCTCAGTATCACCTCCCACTTCAACTCGGCCCTGAACATGTCAACTCTGGCCCTAGTAGCCTGTAGCAATCGCTACCAGCTGGAGAGTGTAGCCATATACTTCAACATGTTCCTCCAACTCTCCTCCTTCCTCCTCATCTCTGTGCTGACCGTCGGGCTGGTCCACGCCGTGCTCAAGACGTCCAGGTGGAGGAAGACCTCTGTGACGTCAGGACGGTCGACACGTGACCAGAGGCTGACTCGAACCGTCCTGGTCGTCTGCCTGTCCCACATCGCCTGCGTCACGCCCAACATCGTCGGCACGGTCGTCATGCTCATCTACCGAGACAACTTGACGAGCCTGCGATACAAAAACCTGCTGGACGCCATCTTCTCCAGCCTGTTTCTACTCGGTGCTGTCAACAGCTCTATAAATATTTTTATTTACATCAAGACTAGCTCAAAGTTTTTCAAAGTTCTCAAAAGTTTCGTCTGTCGACAGACTGACAAGAAATATTTGACAGAAACTACAGGTGATATCAAACAATCGGCCACGTTTTTCTGATGGTCAGGTCTGATGAAAGCAAACGACAAAACATGATGATAAAATGTTGGGTACTTTTTAATGTAACGTCTGCTTTAACGTCTGTGTTATAACTGGGTTTTATGTGTCCCACAGCTATGCAGTGAGAGGGTTGAACTACTTGATCTAATAGAATATCCAGATACCCTACCATTTCATTATGTCTAGCCATGTTATCTAGCATCTTGAGACACGACGACATCAACGCATACAAATGATTTGACAGAATGACATTGTTTACTACTTCTATTTATTACACTATAAGAAATAGACATCGGACGACTTGAACAAACGACTGGACAACCTAACCCTAACACAACAACAACAAGACTACTTGAAGCTTCTTACCCGGCAACAACGAACCTACACTAAAACGTCACTTTCTTGCGAATGGTGTGTAGCAGTCACGGCAGGAACTAGTGTTGTTTATACGTTTAAAGAACTCTCCTTCATCAATAGTCTTTCTTAAATTTATGGGTGGATTGATAAATTGTCTTTCTCAATGTGGATTGTTTGATAAATTGTCTTACTCAATGTAGATTGATAAATTATCGTACTCAATGTGGATTGATAGAACCTTTGAATTAGAAACTGTCATGTTTTATTGTATTACATAAACGTAGTTAATCACAAACCCAAGGTGTACGTTAAAGGTGAAAGGACTCACTGGTCATTCTATCTAAATCTCTCACGTGAGGGCCCCAGACGCCTTAATCTCTCACGTGAGGGCCCCAGACGCCTTAATCTCTCACGTGAGGGCCCCAGACGCCTTAATCTCTCACGTGATGGCCCCAGACGCCTTAATCTCTCACGTGAGGGCCCCAGACGCCTTAATCTCTCACGTGAGGGCCCCAGACGCCTTAATCTCTCACGTGAGGGCCCCAGACGCCTAAATCTCTCACGTGAGGGCCCCAGACGCCTTAATCTCTCACGTGAGGGCCCCAGGCGCCTAAATCTCTCACGTGAGGGCCCCAGGCGCCTAAATCTCTCACGTGAGGGCCCCAGGCGCCTTAATCTCTCACGTGAGGGCCCCAGGCGCCTTAATCTCTCACGTGAGGGCCCCAGACGCCTAAATCTCTCACGTGAGGGCCCCAGACGCCTTAATCTCTCACGTGAGGGCCCCAGGCGCCTAAATCTCTCACGTGATGGCCCCAGGCGCCTTAATCTCTCACGTGATGGCCCCAGGCGCCTTAATCTCTCACGTGAGGGCCCCAGGCGCCTTAATCTCTCACGTGAGGGCCCCAGGCGCCTTAATCTCTCACGTGAGGGCCCCAGGCGCCTAAATCTCTCACGTGATGGCCCCAGACGCCTTAATCTCTCACGTGAGGGCCCCAGACGCCTTAATCTCTCACGTGAGGGCCCCAGACGCCTTAATCTCTCACGTGAGGGCCCCAGACGCCTAAATCTAACCGTCAAAAACATGTCCACTGAGCCTACAGGTTTTGGTGTTGTGGACGATGTGTCCTCTGGGCAAAACGTTCATGAAAGTTGACCTGCAACTTGTTCATGTTTTAGTACAACAGTTTTTGGCTAAATGTCGACCTAAATAGCGACATGGACTTTAGTACAACAGTTTTTGGCTAAATGTCGACCTAAATAGCGACATGGACTTTAGTACAACAGTTTTTGGCTAAATGTCGACCTAAATAGCGACATGGACTTTAGTACAACAGCTTTTGGCCAAATGTCGACCTAAATAGCGACATGGACTTTAGTACAACAGTTTTTGGCTAAATGTCGACCTAAATAGCGACATGGACTTTAGTACAACAGCTTTTGGCCAAATGTCGACCTAAATAGCGACATGGACTTTAGTACAACAGTTTTTGGCTAAATGTCGACCTAAATAGCGACATGGACTTTAGTACAACAGCTTTTGGCTAAATGTCGACCTAAATAGCGACATGGACTTTAGTACAACAGCTTTTGGCTAAATGTCGACCTAAATAGCGACATGGACTTTAGTACAACAGCTTTTGGCTAAATGTCGACCTAAATAGCGACATGGACTTTAGTACAACAGCTTTTGGCTAAATGTCGACCTAAATAGCGACATGGACTTTAGTACAACAGCTTTTGGCTAAATGTCGACCTAAATAGCGACATGGACTTTAGTACAACAGCTTTTGGCTAAATGTTGACCTAAACAGCGACATGAACGTGAGCTTAAACTTGGAGCTCATGTTGAGGTAGATGAAAATGTTGACGGTGGAGTTGATGGAGCCCAGTGCGAAGAAGATGGCGTAGCTGGCGATGAAGGTGTTCCTGTAGAGCCCCGTGACGTTGTAGTCCTTGACGACCAGCATGACGACGATCCCCACCACCCCGGGCAGCGAGCAGACGATGAAGATGGCGGCGATGAGGATGATGAGCTTGACCAGACGCTTGTCACGTGATGCTGTGGACGAGCTCTTGACCGACGCGGTTTGTCGCCACTCCGAGATTTGTAGAAACTTCTGGCTCAGACAGACGGTGAACACGGTGACCACGCTGAAGGAGGTCAAGTGAACGATGAAGTTAAAGGTCAAGGACACGTTCTCCAGCTGTGAACTTTGGTCTGACGTCACCAGTCTCAGAATGGTCTGGTTTAAGTTGGGATCGAGCGACACCTCGATTTGAAAGCCGAAGAAAACGGGCACCGTGCAGGCGATAGTGAGAGAGTAGATGAAGATGTTGACGACCAGTGTCCGCCTCTGGGTGATCAGACGTTTGACCTTCAAGGGAAATGCCACACAGACAAACCGCTCGAGCGTCAGGAAAGCCGTGAGACAACCGGATATCCGGCTAAAGCACACAAACGGCCAGCCAATGGGGAGGTAATCCAGCGCCCCTACCGACTCGAGACCGTGGACGGCCCTCACAAAGAGGGGGTTGTAGATGACCCCGAACCCCACGAGCATGAGTAGGACCCCTAGGTCGGCCGCCGACAGACTGAGGAGCGTGATGTTCGTCGTGTCGGTGAAGCCCATCTTGATGAAGACCACGATGTTCACCACGTTCAGCGCCACGCCCACCACGCTGATGACGCCAGCGATGACGCCGTAGGTGATGAAAGTTATGACGTAAGCTTGCTCGTCACTGATTAAGTCAGAGGCTAATGGTTGACCGGAAATTTCCGGCAAAGTTTCACCGGTTTGTTTGTCGTTACACTGGCTGATGTTACAGACATTTGATGAACTCATTGTGGTGAATTCGTGATGGTAAAGGTGTCACGGTCTGGTGGCACAGATGTCACTGGCTGATGTCACAGATATCAGCGGTTGATGTCACCACCTAATGCCATGGATCCAACCAGCCTCTTCCGTGTACAACAAGGCGTCATATCCCAGAGCCGTGAGAAAATTGTTTCACTTGAGCTTAAAGTTCTTCCAAAATTCTTCCTTAAGACGTCCAGTAGATCAAAGTTCCGCCACAAACACAACTGACCAGCAGTGACCTGAAGATTTCATCCCTGAAAGGTGATCACAAGAGTTCATCAAAATCAAAACTTTACATTGAAATATTTTTTTTACTATTTAAAGTGATTGTTTTCTAATATTATTTTTTTACAGTGTAATTTTTTTTCCTCACAATATAAAAATTTTTAAAAAAGTAACAATCCTTTTTTATGACTCAAGAAAAAGCCAATACTGTTTTATAAAATTTAAAAAAAAAACAGTCAAGAATTTTAACTTGTCTATTTCCATCTCTACCACCAACTCTTTTCATGTCTGTACACTGATGTACTTCTCTTGAGCCTTTAGAACTCTAGCCGTAATTGCATGACAAACACTGACTAATTAACTAATTAATTGTAGTGTTGGACTAGTGCGAGATACGGATCAGAAGTTTGTTTTGATGTTTAACCTTCAAATTATTTTTGACACAAATATTGTCTGATGGTTTTTTTACAACACAGGGTTCCTCCCCTTGATTGTTTTAATTAGAAGTTTACTGACGCTATCATGCTGGCACTAATTAAACTTGTCTCGTTCTTCGCGATAATTACTTGCCCCTGTGTGTTGAATTGTAGACTAGCAACGTTATAATCGCAGAGACTGATCTATTAATTACAGTAATTTGAGAGCAAAGTTTAGATCCTAATTAGGCTACTAATGATCATTTGTTTGGATACGTATACCGTGCACCTGGTTGGATAAAGTGACTGCATGTCTAGTTCTAGACGTTTCTAGCAGGTGCTGGTACAGGTGAGGGGTCGAGTCACGTGACTCCCGTCGCAACGTGTGTCCAGTCGAACCGGCAGTGTGACGTCAAGCTCGTGCCACGGACCTACCAGCTGGTCAGACGTCTGGGTCTTACAACATACCGGCAGATCAGCAGACGACACTTCCAGCACTGATTCTGGTGACGTGACGTCATTCACGGGGGGATTACTTCTTCTGGTGCTTTACATTTGTATGGACATCTTATTCGCCGCCTGCTCAATGTTCGGCTCCCAGTACGATGACGGTTATCACGTGACTATCCCAAACATCTAATGATGGCTTGCCGAATTTTTCAAACAAAAATAAATCTACCCTGCGATTTCGTCTAATATTTTTTTGTTAATTTCGTTACCATGGAAACTTCGATGTGAGGGGGAGGGCAACTATAAATAAAACGCAGCTACTTGCATACCTTTTCATCGCTCTAGGTGATCGATCAGTGTGATTGGTTATCTTCACGTGACGTAAACTATCGAACACTAAACGTCATCGTCGTCTGACTATATTTTCAATTATCAACAGTAATTATAGGATAGGCAATTATCTTCAAAACGAGTTGCATGTAGGTCAATGTAACTCAGTTTAATTATTTGCTTACAAATAAATATTTTTTTTTCTAAAATCATCGCCTTTTTCGTCAAGCTGATTCTTATTTATGAATATTGACTGTAAAAAATGTTGCAGTAAAGTGGCATTACGGTAAAACATTCAAACCCTTTAGCCGTAAGTGTAAAGCTGTTTGTATCCAACTTTCCAACATTCAACTGTTGTAGCGGTTACATCTCTGACAGTCGTTCTGATCCCATCAACGTTTGCACTCTACACGTCAATGTACCTGGTTTCTTGTATTTCATCATATCCGGGTATTGTGACTGGTGCTATAAACTTGTCTCAACTACCAGTTACCTACCGTTCTATTGTCTCCCTTTGACAGCCTTAAATGTCTCCAGTTAGCCTTATGTCCTAAACTACTAAACTCTACTCTATAGTCTATGTATCGTGATTTCGATCTAGTTATTTGCCAGCCGTACAGAGAACATTTGTAGCCCGCCTTGATCCGGTCCTTTCGTCCAATTAAAACAACCTCGCCTCAATAGTTTATTTTCTCTTAACCGTTTTATAATTGTTATTGAATTTCAATTTCCAACCAACGATTTTTTAATCATCGTTTCTCCAGTTGACTGGATGTTTGGTCTGTGGCGGGTTGGGGAGTAAAGTAGGTCACTTCTGCTGCGTCGTCTGCTACCCCCATCACAGGACTTAATTAGTTTAATTGTCCAGCCAATCAAGCGATACCCTGGACCAAAGCGTTTCCCTCTGTCATAGTCACTCGTGCGGAAAATGTTTTGAATGATTGTAGCGAGCACAGGCGGAGATAACAACAGGTCACGGTGGTAGTTAAGTTAATTGGATAATTACAGCTTCAGGTCAATGTGACCTCACGGCCAGGACACACTTAGACCTGTGGCAGAAAGGTATGTTAACATGACTTCACGACATTTAGATATCGAGACATTTATACCTCACATTTAGACCTCACGACATTTAGATCTCACGACACTTAGACCTCGTGACTTCTAGATTCCACGATAATTAAACCTCACGACATTTAGACCTCACGACATTTAGACCTCACGACAATTACACCTCACGACATTAAGACATCACGACATTAAGACCTCACGACAATTAAACCTCACGACATTAAGACATCACGACATTTACAAAGCTATTCTCCTTCCTTTTGACGTCGTGTCGCCTAACTCTTCTTGTAATTATTTCTGTGAGTTCACAGAACTAAAGCACATACATTTTCTTATGGACACCTGACTTTAAAATGTATGTATGTAAGTTTCTATTCATATCTTACTGTTATAGCTTTATAATGTCGAATTAAGAATGTGGATGTATATACAAATAAAAAGTTTCTAAAATAATGTAACTGCTTGATTTATTATTAAAAGAATTTATTCTCAATCAACCAAACATTGATACAAGGATTTTAATTAATTTTTATTGCTTTCTCGTATACGAAGTATAGAGGAAATATTGTAATCGTGCAAAAAAAAATCGAGATTTTTTAAAAATCTCGACGTTTTACACCTTCCTGAGTCGGAAAAAATAGTTTTGCTGTTATGTCCGTATGTCTGTGTGTGTGTATGTATTTGTGTATGTGAACACGATAACTTGGGTAGGTTGATGAAATTTCATATATAAGTATTATATAAAATGTGTAAACCTGTATAAACTTTTCAGCGATTTCCGTTAACCAGAAGTGGAAATTCCGATTAATTTTTCAATTTTTCAAAATCCTATAACTTAAGTACTCTGTTAGATAGTTGAATGAAATTTCACGTGTAATTAAAAGATCTGATTCTCTGCCTTCTGTCAAATTTTTGCAAATCTCGACATTTTACACCTCCCTGAGTCGGAAAAACATAGTTTTGCAATCTTGGCCGTAAGTCTGTGTGTGTGTCTGTAAACACGATAGCTTGAGTACCGTTACAGTTAGGTTGAGGACATTTTATATATAAGTATTATATTAAATTTGTAAATCTGTATCAACTTTTCAGCGATTTCCGATAACCGTATGTGGAACTTTTTCTACTTTCAATTTTTCATAAGCCTATAACTTGAGTAGGCCTACTATTTCAGATAGATAAATGAAATTATACAAATAAGTAAAAGATCTAATTTTCTGCCTTCGGTCAAATTTTAAGTAATTTCCGTTGACCGGAAGTAGTAATTTACGCTATTTTCGATTTCTCAAAAAACGCTTATGAATTTATGAAGTACTAATAATATTCCGTACTATTATAAACATATTGTTTGGCGTTCACTTGGTGAGCAATTCTTTTTTCTATTCTATTTAAAAAAGTTTAAGTAATTAAAAATGGTTTCAAATAGTGTCTATATCCCGATTTGCCATCCCCCGTAGTGTTATATAAGAATATTCGAGAAAGTTTAGAGGAGATCACTCCCGGTTTATATGTATGAAAAGTATTTCAAATATGGATGTCTGTAGTAAAGTTGCAGCTTTATAAGAGGGCGTAGAACCACCCAGTGTTTCTTCCTGACTTTATTCTCCAGGAGGGGGGAGGGTGCTCTTGATATTGGGGGGGTGGACACTGGTAAAAGTATATGTTTTCTATATCAATTCCATTTTTTGGGGGGGGGGGGCGGTAGACTTTCTTCGCTCTTCCCTCCCACTGGAAGAAACAGTGGCGCCACCTTATGTTCAAGACTTCTGGAAATTGTTTTATTGAACATTTCGACACACAATTTATGAATTTGAATTTTAAAATATTTCTTTTCCTGCTCAGCATAACATTTGCAATCTAAGTGTTCAGGTATTAGATGTTAAATTTGATCCTCTAACTCGATTGGTCTGTTTCGCCCCCCCCCCCTCCTTTCTTTCCCTGTCCGTGTGTACGTCACAAGCCGTTCACCCCTATATTGTATGCATGATACACAGCACACATTTTCCTGGAGTTTTACAATACTGGCATCAAACTGGTTGACTCTTTAAATCTAGCTAGAAGTGTGAAAAACTGGCGCTGAGATAGTGTGAGTGTGTGTGTTGGGCTGAGATAGTGTGAGTGTGTGTGTTGGGCTGAGATAGTGTGAGTGTGTGTGTTGGGCTGAGATAGTGTGAGTGTGTGTGTTGGGCTGAGATAGTATGAGTGTGTGTGTGTGTGTTGGGCTGAGATAGTATGAGTGTGTGTGTGTGTGTGTGTTGGGCTGAGATAGTGAGTGAGTCTGTGAGTGACGGCAGAGAGGAGTAGAGAGAAGAGAGGAGGAGACTAAGCGTGAGTACACAGACGAGTTGTGTCAGAGTGTAGACAGAAATTACTCGGAGAGATTAGCGGATTAACGATATCATTTTTTTTTTGAGCTTTTGGATTTTATTTCCTCTATTTAATTCAGTGGTATAGTCGTAATTAGTTGATAATTGTGTAAATAAATTGTCGTTGTTCTAACGAATGCCCACTCTAATCTAGCAGTTGCTTGGGGAGTGGCCTGCATGTGTTAAAGATTCTCGTCGTCTTAATTTTTCTTGGTGTTTTCTTAATCAGCTTTTAGGTTCAATGTCCGTTGTCTTTTGTGGATGTTGTATTTTGTTGTTGTCACATTCAGACTTAGGTTCCTTAAGTTTTGTGTCACATTTTGATTATTGTCACGACCAACATACCGATGTGTGACCACTAGTCTTGACCAGTGAGCAGCCTACAGTTGTACCAAATGCTGTCAGTTGTACTGAGTCCCTGCCGCCCCGGCCAGGCTCTGCACTAGTCGCCTGTCCATCTCTCGTCCTACTGAAGCTACTCCATTAAAACACGCGCCAACACGCGACATTCCACACGTACCAAAACATCAGACGACAAATGACGTCTGCTAGGCATCACCTGACATCATCACACCGCTGAGTTTCAGATTTAATGCGGGTTTGTTTTTTTATCAACATTCCATCTCAGTTAAAGTTACAAACGTCCGACCACACAACCGACGGGTGAAAACAAAAATTCACATTTCAAATGTTTGATTCACAGCTTGGGGGATATGGGTACACTGAAGTCACTAATTTATTAGCATAAAACATAAAGTAGGCCCATATCTAAATATTTAGTTATCAAATGTTTTAATTATTTATCTGAAACATCAAAATTTGTTTGAAATCTTTACAAATCTAGCTCCCAACATGTGACCAGTCATAATTTTCTGCAAGAATTGGCTCTGATTGAATGTGAAGTCTTTGGTCACATAATTAAGTCTGTGGTCTCACTTAAGTTTCTATGTCTGTGGTCTTTTACTTCAGCCTGGGACTGCCGCTCCAAACGTCCTTGACCATGAGCTGTAGGGTCAGCCTGAACCTGGAGCTCATGTTGATGTAGATGAAAATGTTGGCCGTGGCGTTGATAGAGTCCAGCACGAAGAAGACGGAGAACATGACCAGGATGACGTCATTGAAGAGAGCCGAGTCTTCGGCCAGCAACATGGCGACGGCGCCGACAAAACTGGGGAAGGAGCACGTGACAAACACGCTGGACACCAGGATGACCAGCTTGACCATCTTGTCGTCACGGCTGGACGCTGAAGAGTTCCTGCCCGCTGATGACGTAGAATGACGCCACTGGGATTTCCGGTGGAATATTTTTAGCAGACCAATGGTGAATGTTGTAACTAGCACGAACGACGTCATGTGTACAAACATATTTGTCGTCATGGTGACGTTCTGTAACTGCGGCGCGTCTGGCGATGTAACCAAACCGGCGGTTGTAGCGTTGGTCAAAGTGTCAAAGGTCAAACCTATACTGAAACACGCGTAAATCGGGACGACGGCAAGAATGTTCAGAGCGTAGATGGCAGTGATCGAAACGCAGGTCGTTGTGTGGGTTATAATGGCCTTGACCTTGAGTGGACGGGAGATACAGAGAAATCTCTCGAACGCCAAGAAAGCTGTCAGACATTTGGAGATGTGTTTAAACACAACACGGGGCCAGAAGAAGGCGAGGTAGCCAAAGGCTTCGAGATAGTCGTGATGTGAGAACCGCTGGGCGAGCAGGGGGTTGTGCACCAGGCTGTATCCCACCATCAACAGCAGCACCATCGTGTCAGTCACCGACAGCCACAACAGCGTCACGTTGACGGAGTCGGTGAAACCCAGCTTGGTGAAGACGATGACGTTGATGATGTTGAAGACGATACCCACGGCGCTAATGGTGCCGGACAAGATGACGTAGTTGACCATGGTGAACACCTGCAGGCTGGCAGGTGTGTCGTCTGCTACATGCAGGCTGGCAGGTGTGTCGTCTGCTACATGCAGGCTGGCAGGTGTGTCGTCTGCCGCGCTAGACCAACTCGTGTTGACCCTGGGGTCAGCCACGTCTATCGCCATTTTACTGGACCGGTGAGTCCGTGAAAAAATAAATGTTTGCGACTATTTGAAACTATGTATTACGTAACTGTAGAGAGAGAATAGGGGGGGGGGGTGTATAAGCAACTAGAATCTAGATGCAGTCGTATTCAACGAAAATTGATGGCGTAATTATATTATGGAGCATCGATCTTAAACATTTGATGAGAACAATTGGTGAGATGTGTTCACAAAGAGGACATTTCGGCAAACATCCTATAACTAGCGTCAACCAACAGACGGAGAGATGAAGCAGCTCACTATCAAATAGATATTTGTTTGTCCCAGATATATCTCAAACACTTTGTCCCGCCCTATATCACGTGACTTGGTTTTAATTCCCGCCATTGATCTGTATGCTAATGACCTTAATGGTTGTATAATAATCGTCGAGATAACGTGTATTTAGGGCGAGCTATAAACATTAGTTACAAGCAAACAACAACCCCACTAATTAGTCGTTTATTACAGTAATTTGAGGGGAGACCTTGGATGTAAAACATCATTTTGTGCTAGTGAAGCATCAGATTTGCTGCATCGATCTTCTGATGGTTAAACTAGCCAACAATTACAGAAACTTGACTCAAGTATTTAATTTAGTTTTGTGCTAATCATCTCCTACAAATTTCATCTGTAATTGTCTGACTACAATAATTAGCATCTTCATCATTTTCATCTCAAAATGTCAGACGGTCATAAGTCACGTAAAAGTGACTGTCAGTTTCAGAATTAAGCTAGAGAGTGTCACAACTACAGTTAGGGTTTGTTTTTTGTTTTTTTCAAACTTTATTCTACGTTGTCGAGCCGGTAAGCGGAAAAAAGACACAAGAAAAAGTCACAAATGTGTGTTTAGAAATATTTTGATTTACTTGTTCAGATATTTTTGGTGTTGTTCTTTTAGTAAGATACTAGACTACCCGTTATCCTTGGACAACTGTAAGTTTCGAGATCATTCATAATTGACGTCACACTTGTTTGGCAATTTTTATCTTCCCCCACCCAGTCCCCACAATCACACACAGTCACAAAAAGCTAAAATAAAATCGTAAAAGATGTCACACCTCAGTCAGCATGCATCTAAAATAGTTTAGTCAAGAAACTCAACACAAAAGAATGTGAATGCATCGGTTTCGACTCTGACAGGCCAACAGATACATGTTTATAGAAAATATATTATTCAACTTAGTCTCCGTAAGAAAGTAAAATCAAGCCAAATATTATTTAGAATTAAATTATATCCTAATTTAAACACCTTCAATTGCTAAGGAACAAAGATTGATATCAAATATTTAAAGACCAAATAGTTTATTTAAAAAACTCAATTCTTTTTCCCCCTTTTAATACTTGTCTAATTTTTTTTAACAAATTTAATTTGGTGTGTGTATAACATTTTGGGGAAAAAGAACATTGTTCTCTACATAAATACGTATTTTACAGTTCTACACATAGTGCAGATGCTCTGATCTAGCGGAAGAGACTAACACATTTTTTTTAAATATACAAACTTTTAAACATAGCAGCGTTTTAGTAGTATACTAGACTACCCGTTATCATTAGATAACTGTGGGTTTTGGGGTCATCCATAAATGACATCACGTCTGTCACTTATCATCACAAAATAACCAGACCCCACATTCAAAAAGGCTTCACACCTCAGACGTTTTTGTCTTTTAAAAACACCGATTTCGGCTGAGCATGGGCCTGACTACACTATCACTTCATATGCTGACGTCACTTACCCAACTCTACTTCACCTGCCAAGTGTCCCGCCAAGTCTCAGACAACTTGTTTCTAGCCGATCATGGCTCTGACCACAATATCCCTTCATATGCTGAGGACACAGAAACAGGTGATGTCTACTTCACCTGCCTTGTATCCCGCCAAGTTCTGATAGGCAACTGTTTTATTCACATCTAAAAAAAAAGAAATTGGGAAAAACATTAACATTGACATGATGTGTCTCGAACCCATGCCACCCGCATGGGAACCTAATTCACTATCATCTTAGCCTGCTAGGCTTGTAGAATTAGGGACGTAACTACTGATATATTTTACTTTTATTCTAGATCCATAACTTTTCCTTCCTTTGACAGCTGATTTTGTAGATTCTAGATCTAGAGAAATTTATTGTATACTAAAATAAAAAGAACTGTTAAAAATTGTAAATAGTTTGGAACCTAATAAAAATAGCAAACGGACGTATCGTTAAAGCTATAGCCGACAGAAAATTAGCTTTATAACGCGTTAAACTTTTGAATGGTTACCAAAATATTCGATGGAAGCCGCCACTATTGTTATGAAAAGTAAATAAATCATGTGACGTAACTATAAGTAAAGTCATTGTTCTGAAATTTTATAATTAAAGTGGTAAATCTACCAATGAATATATCAATAAATTAACCTACGTCTTTAAATTAATTTGTGATTAATAGTTTGTTTAAAAAAGAAAATTGTTCTTTACCTAAATACGTATTTTACAGCACTACACATAGTGCAGATTCACTCCTGTAACCAAACGGACAAACAAAAAAAAGAAAAACAAATAAATTTTCAAACATGTAAACAAACTTGAGTTTTAGTAGTATATAGATAGATAGTTGTATAAACTATTAAAGCATTATGGTTTTTAATAATAATACGACTCTTATCTTCTTAAGTAAAAATTCAACAAGATAATTTACACTGCAACCTCAAATGTTGGTATATATTTGTTTGAATTTCCAGTAGAAAAACTAATTATAAAAGACATGTTGACACATCGTTGTGTTTGTGTGTTTTTGCTGTAGGTCTTCTCTCGTTTGGCCTTACCCGTCCACATTGTGTGGTGTTGAGTAATGCGTCAATGACAGACTAATGCCGTCTCGACTTTTTGTCTTAATCTTTGCTTTGCCATGTAATCAGTGTGATAAATGTCGGCAGTATAGGTGGTTGAACTATTGTTACGATGAGTTGAGGAGAGGCGTAGCTAGGGGAGGGCGGGGAGGGCGGCCGCCCCGGGCGCCGACCCTAAGGGGGCGCCAAAAGGGTTAGAAAAAAAAATTTACAAGCTCATTTTAAGCTGCAGTTTTGAATTATAAACAGTCAAAGTAAAGAAATTTAACGGCTGAGAGCCGTTTGCATACTGATTTAACTGTTTTCTACCTTGATTGAGTAACTGTAAAAGGTATATCCCGCCATATATATATATATATATATATATATATATATATATATATATATATATATATATATATATATATATATATATATATATATATATATATATATATATATATATGGCGGGGCGCCACACTGAATGTTCGCCCCGGGCGCCGGGAGGGGTCGCTACGCCTCTGGAGTTGAGGAGAGCAAATCAAAGCTATAACTTCTTCCTATTTCATGCTAATTTAAAGTTTGAAGTAAGTTTTTTTTTAAACATGATTAAACTGAGTAGATTGGAACCTTCTACTATATTGCACTTAATTCTACTAAATGTTATATGTAGAATAGAATTAAAACCATCATACTTCAAACTAAACACAAATACAGCCTACACACATATATCTAAAATGTTTACATTTCATTTAACTAACCGTATGTTTATTTGCAATTTCTGAATACTTAATACATACAAATATTAACAAATTCCATGCAAATACACATTCGTACGGTTTTTCCTGTGTCTTTCTTTCTGTGACTTTTTTCCTGTGACTTTCTTTCTGTAACTTTTTCCTACAATCGTCGAGCCAGGATCTTGTAAGCAGTCGAACCATTCTGGAGGTAACTTTACTAAGACACCAACGATTGTAATTTTTACACAATTCCCACCGAGGATAGTAAACAACAAAAGTCAACACAAAAACATTGTCCAGTTTTTTTTGTGTGGGATAATTGTCTTTCAGAGATCACAAGTTGTTGTGTGATATTTATTTCCCTTTTAATGGCTTCAAACTATGAAGTTTGTTTACACTTGCCTTGGAAAAGTTCTTGTTGGTCTAGTTTTCAAACAGGGAGTGATTTCTTTGGTCTTGTCGTAGGGTCGTCACTAAGGTGGTAACCTCTTGCCCTGGAGTGTCGACCTGCCAGCAGACACTCCACGGTGTGTCGACTCGCTGCACCCTATCATCTCTCTCAGAGTGCGCCTGAACTTTGAACTGACGTGCAGGTAGATGAAGAAGCTGACGGCCGAGTTGATGGAGCCGAGGGCGAAGAAGACGGAGAAGGTGGCGACAAACAAGTTCCTGAGCCGTCCGGACACGCCGTAGTCCCTGTCGACCAGCATGACGATGGCGCCCAGAATGCCGGGCGTGGAGCAGACGATGGCGCCCAGAATGCCGGGCGTGGAGCAGACGATAAACACACAGGACAGGAACATGATCATCTTGACCAGCTTCCGGTCTCGTGACGTCAGAGCCGTGTTCTGACCGGAAGTTGATGCGCTCATCCTCCACTGGACCTTCCTGAGGAAGATCTGAATGAGGCAGGCCGTGAAGACGGCCACCACAACAAACGAGGAGAACTGCGCCATGATGTTGGTTGTCATGGAGACGTTAAGCATCGTCTGCGAGTCTGCTGTGGACGTGAGAGCGAGTGTCGTGTTGTTGAGACTCGGGTGAAATTGTTTAACCCTATCTCGTCCACATCTAACTGTGGTCTAGTGACGTACTGTTATTGACAAAGTATTTAACGATAATTTAAGAAAATTAATTAATCATTTATGCGATTAGCTCGTGTAATTAAAGAGTTGGAATTTTTATGTTAATTAGATTTTATAAGGTTGCTGAACTTTTAGTATATACTTATAATTACAATTTTTAACTACCTCTGAACGTTAAATGTTTTTAAAATATTGATATTTTAATAACTTTTGAAGAATTAATAATAGGAGCAGATGGTGTAATTAGGCCTTCAGATGTTGTTATTCAAGAAGGCAAATATAATTACTAAGGGCATGAGGGTTAGTCGAAACAACAAAATGGCGCCTCTGTGTCAGGGAGACGCCCACATTTCCTGTAGGAATTGATTTTTAATCGATATTTATAATTGAACAGGTCCAGGTTTCTGTGGCTCGTGGTGGGTGGCGGTGGGCCGTGGTGGGCCGAGTCATCGGAGGCCCGTTTCACTTTCTGCTGGTCGGTGTCAGACTCAGGGGTCGGATTGTGAGTTCTGGGATTTGCGGGGTCGGATTGTGAGTTCTGGGATTTGTGGGGTCGGGTTGTGAGTTCTGTGATTTGTGGGGTCGGAAGCGGTGTACAGTTGTCTGTGGGATTAGATCCTGTGGGATCTATAGTTGATGGGTTCTGTGCCTGATGATGTTAACCATTTGTTGCCTTGGTCTCCGTGATTTTAGAGTTTTTGATTCGTTTGATTTTAAAATTTAGATTCAAGAGTGTGTACAGTAAGTGAGGAAGATTCTAGAATTTTGACGAGTAGACGCTAAGGTACAGTCGGTAAAATTTAAAACAAAATTTGAACATAATTTCTTACACTTCACATTTTTACATTGAAATTAGGTTTGAACCTAACAATATTTTCACACATCTTTTGTCTCACCATATGCTGTAGCTCCAAACATGCCATATCTCTAGGACAGACTTGCCGTACACATTCTGATCAAAAGTAGGGCTCATTTTTATCATGGCACACTCTAGCAACAAATCTATCGTGAAGACTTGGGATCAGCGGATATTGTCCAGATATCCAGAACACGTTCGTTTGAGAATCCTTGTAGATGGTTTATATATTTAATGTGGGGGGGGGGAGATGTATCGATAAGTTTAGGATATAAAATGAAAATTTATAAACGTTTGAATGTCGCTTATTCAGTTATCCATACACACAACATCTATCCAACATCTAGTCCAACATCGTCCAACATGTCGTCCAACATGTTGTCCAACATCTGACGACATGAAACACATGCCGCAGTGAATGATTGAAATCGATTAAGCGACCACACAAACAAGTAAAACGGGTGATCTATAAATAGCACCTAGGCAGGTTGATTAAATCTGATCGATTACATTTCACACAGGGCGTGTTCTCATGTATTGATCTTTATCTGATCGGGTAATCAATCACAGGGCAGGTTAATCAATTCACGGCTTTAATTGCTAATTATCATTAACTGTACGCCTGGTTGATTGCTATAAGTTTTGTGTGCAAGTCTTACATGTGCCCAAGATTTACATGAAGAAATTAAAAATCTTAACGCTACTTAAATGTATGCCAAACTTTTTCTCTTGCTCAAGAGAAAGTATGTCGGCTGACTTGTGTCGGTAATTAGCGGAGTGGATTAGTGGAAACATTTCGATAATTAGCGGGGTAGATTTGTTGAAACATTCGATAATTAGCTGAGGTGATTAGTTGAAACATTCGATAATTAGCGGAGTGGATTAGTTGAAACATGTCGGTAATTAGCGGAGTGGATTAGTTGAAACATGTCGATAATTAGTGGATTGGATTAGTTGAAACATTTCAATCTTTCGATAAACATCTAACTTTTGAACCTGCTGTCTAGGAAAATTTCCTTACGGCCGCTAAGCCGTGTCCCACTTCTGCTAGCGGTGTTGGTTTACACCGTCCACACGCCCACGACAATATCTCCAGGCTTAGCTTCAAGTGTTAATGAACTGAGTGAATCCGTTAGGTAGAGTTTGGTTTTTTTAACACCCCCCCCCCCTCCACCTGTATGGCCTGTAATCATTTCAATGACCTGGTTAGACAAGCATACACCTGGCCGCCTGCCGTCCTATTCAGGTGGTGATTTGGTACCACAGCAGCAACGTTTGACGGGGGAGATAGTAGCGGGCTGTTGCTGGTGTGTTGAGTCTAGGTGTTTACATGTGTAGTGATTACACACACTCTCTCACACACGGGTCGCGGGTTATCTCACACACACCCACACACACGAGCCTCTGGTTGTGAGGGGCCACCATGTTGAGCCACACAGTGGGCTGGCTGGCAGACGGCTACAGGCCCAGGCTCATTAGGGCCCAGGCTTGGCTGGATGACGTGGATACATTCAGTGCTGGATTAGTGCTTCGTGGATACTCCGCCGGAGGATTATCTAGTGGAATTTCGAACGGATTATCTGCCGGGTTAAGACATGACCTTGACCGAGGATCAGCGAGCAGTGCACGGCCCCAGCGAGCAAGTTCAGCACCCACTGGTACACGATCGAATCCCGGCCAGCCTGCAGCCAGCTGCTCACTCAGGTCAAGGCCATTCAGCGCTAGAGTCTACCGGCGTGACAGCTGTCTACGTGACGTCACACGTGACAGACCACGTGACAACAGTTCCGTCGTAAACCAGGTTAGCAGCAGTGTCACGCCGGTCAACAGAAAATTATTGCCCCGCCCACCCCACCCACCCCGCCCAGCCTCTGGGTCCAGGAGCAGGCCGTTGGGGGTCCCCAGGACGGTCTGGGAGCAGGCGAGCGAGGTTTGGCGCCCTCTGGACATTCTCTCAGCCCAACCAGGGGCTGACAACCCTGCCACGTCCAGCCCTGAACCACCAACCAGCTGTGGGGATGACAACCAAACAAGCCAACCATCAAGACATGCAACCCGCCTGGCTGCTGACAACCATCCTGGCCAACCACCGAGTTCTCCACCACCGTCAACCACAGACACAGAACTTGACAACCCGCCAACCGAGAAAGACGACGCCCCAGCTGTACACCACGGTCCAAGAATCGTCTGGACAGTCCACCCAGACGGCCCGGCAGACGAGACTCTGGCACCAGACGATCCCAGACTCGGCCTGTCCATCGGGTACCAGACCAGGCCGGAGCTGCTGGACACTGGCCGTCACGCGCGTTGTTTCCTGGCTGACCACAGCTCACAGGGAGCGGGTTCGAGACCCGCCGAGCTGACGGTTAATGGGACAAACGTGACGTCATCCACTGCCTCTCGTCTGCTCTCCCCGGGCCCCCTGAGGCCGTACAGCGGTAGCTCCGACCCAGGGAGAAGCAACTCTCCCACCCAGCGGTATGTCGACTGTCACAGACCTCGGTCTGCGCCATCTTTGGTAAGCCACGCCCCCCCCCCCCCCATATCTTTTAGTCTTAGCTGCAGTCTTATGATAACTACTAGCCGTCGGTACCCGTTACACGTGAATTATAGGCCTGTATATCTTAATGTTATACTTGTTTGAGAAAACTATTTTATAAAAAAGTAATTGGTCAAAACGTAATGTACTTTGCTACTTCATATGCTGAGAAGACAGAAACAGGTGAACTCTACTTCACCTGTCCCGAGTCCCGCCAAGTCCCGATAGGCAACTTTATCATTCACATCTTAACAAAATATTGAAAAAAAATATTTAAGATTGACTTGGTGTGTCTCGAACCCCGTACCACCCGCATGGTAACTATTACACTATCATCTCAGCTATTTAGGCACTTTAGCTTAGTTGCTGAATAAATAGGGTGTTTAAGAAACATAAGTTACGCTAATAGGCCCTATTATTTCAAATTAGCCAATCCCATAGCTAAGCAAACAAAGATTTATTTAAAATTATCAAGGCCTGAAATCGTTTAGTATAGAAACTCAATATTGGCGTACGTCCTGATAAATAGATCTAAATCAAATTTGAATGAAATTTTTCATTTCTTTATATTCTAAAATTGGAAGATTGCGCCATTAGTTTTGTGTTCTTTTCCTAGTTTAAACATGTGCCATGTGATGTCATTATTTATTTCGTTCTAGTCACGACAGTAAAAGCTTTATTTAGAAATCTGTTTCTACATTCGAATATGCCTTTATTTTTATTTTCCTTCTATAAATAAAATTTAGTTTATACATTTATACCATCCACCATATTATTTTCAACATGCTGACGACGTTGCCAAAAAATATTGAGGACAGAGAGAAGTGCGCACATGGGCTTTTATAAATTAGGATTTGACCGATGGTTTGACCGATGCTAAATATAAAATGATGAGGTTTACACATCCATAGCGTCATACACATAATTCACTACAGTATCTGCTCTTTCTAATCCTACTATTTCTCTATTTGTTTTTTTTTCTAATGTTTGTTTCTGTAGGTTTTTTTTTTTACCTATCTGTAATCACGTTTGTCGTGCTAAATGTTTTTGACTAACCTTATATAAATTGTGATCGTGTTGTGTTTCAGAGCAAAGAAATCAAGAAAGTCGGCACAACTCGACAGGTAGGTGATGTTTTATTTGGTTACGTCCCTTTGATAATTGTAGGCCAAATAGACAACTCTGGCGTACAGTAAAGTAGATTCGTCAGGTGATGGGTGGACTGGTCAAGGGATTGGTCGAATAGTGGGGGGAGTGGTCAAGAAATTGGTCGAATAGTGGGGGGAATGGTCAAGGGATTGGTCGAATAGTGGGGTGGACTGGTCAAAGGATTGGTCGAATAGTGGGGGGACTGGTCAAGAAATTGGTCGAATAGTGGGGGGAATGGTCAAGGGATTGGTCGAATAGTGGGGGGACTGGTCAAGGGATTGGTCGAATAGTGGGGGGACTGGTCAAGGGATTAGTCGAATAGTGGGGGGACTGGTCAAGGGATTGGTTGAATAGTGGGGGGACTGGTCAAGGGATTGGTCGAATAGTGGGGGGACTGGTCAAGGGATAAGTCGAATAGTGGGGGGACTGGTCAAGGGATTGGTCGAATAGTGGGGGGACTGGTCAAGGGATTAGTCGAATAGTGGGGGGACTGGTCAAGGGATTAGTCGAATAGTGGGTGGACTGGTCAAGGGATTAGTCGAATAGTGGGGGGACTGGTCAAAGGAATTAGTCGAATAGTGGAGGGACTGGTCAAGGGATTGGTCGAATAGTGGGCGGACTGGTCAAGGGATTAGTCGAATAGTGGGGGGACTGGTCAAGGGATTGGTCGAATAGTGGGGGGACTGGTCAAGGGATTAGACGAATAGTGGGGGGACTGGTCAAGGGATTAGTCGAATAGTGGGGGGACTGGTCAAGGGATTAGTCGAATAGTGGGGGACTGGTCAAGGGATTGGTCGAATAGTGGGGGGACTGGTCAAGGGATTAGTCGAATAGTGGGGGGACTGGTCAAGGGATTAGTCGAATAGTGGGGGGACTGGTCAAGGAATTGGTCGAATAGTGGGGGGACTGGTCAAGGAATCGGTCGAATAGTGGGGGGACTGGTCAAGGGATTAGTCGAATAGTGGGGGGATTGGTCAATGGATTAGTCGAATAGTGGGGGGACTGGTCAAGGGATTGGTCGAATAGTGGGGGGACTGGTCAAGGGATTAGTCGAATAGTGGGGGGACTGGTCAATGGATTAGTCGAATAGTGGGGGGACTGGTCAATGGGGATTGGTCGAATAGTGGGGGGATTGGTCAATGGATTAGTCGAATAGTGGGGGGACTGGTCAAGGGATTGGTCGAATAGTGGGGGGACTGGTCAAGGGATTAGTCGAATAGTGGGGGGACTGGTCAATGGATTAGTCGAATAGTGGGGGGACTGGTCAATGGGGA
Organism: Physella acuta; assembly: GCF_028476545.2. Taxonomy (NCBI): domain Eukaryota; kingdom Metazoa; phylum Mollusca; class Gastropoda; family Physidae; genus Physella; species Physella acuta. The sequence goes on from NW_026732486.1 coordinate 683,600, forward strand.
TTGGTCGAATAGTGGGGGGACTGGTCATGGGATTAGTCGAATAGTTGGGGGACTGGTCAAGGGATTGGTCGAATAATAGTGTGGACTGGTCAAGGGATTAGTCGAATAGTGGGGGGACTGGTCAAGGGATTGGTCGAATAGTGGGCGGACTGGTCAAGGGATTAGTCGAATAGTGGGGGGACTGGTCAAGGGATTGGTCGAATAGTGGGGGGACTGGTCAAAGGATTGGTCGAATAGTGGGGTGGACTTATGTGTTTAAGACTAAATGTTCTATTCAAAACTTGCAACAAATCCAATGTTTTAGACTAAATGTTCTATTTAAAACTTGCAACAAATCCAATGTTTTAGACTAAATGTTCTATTTAAAACCTGCAACAAATCCAATGTTTTAGACTAAATGTTCTGTTTAAAACCTGCAACAAATTCAATGTTTTAAACTAAATGTTCTATTTAAAACCTGCAACAAATGGAATGCTTACAGCACCAGTACCTGCCCCACTACTGCAACTTTGTACGGGGTCTCAACCTGCGGGGCCGGCAGGGGGACAAGGATGACGTAGACGATGGTGACGTCACGGGGCGGGCAGCGACGTCACAGTATGACGTCAGAGGGTAAGTCCAGGCTCACAAACCTGCAGAATGTCAAGGACACACATGTTGATGGGGTCAAGGGCAATCTAGGACATTACACACTGTCAGCTTGCACTATCAACAAACAAACAACTGCAGTGTTTTATTAGTCGGAATAAATGTGGGGGGGGGGAGGGGCTATGTCCTACTTATTCTTTGTGCGTGTGGTACTTGACATTGAAATATTTATCTTGCTAATTCAAGTCTACCAAATCCTGGACGCTAAAGTGTCCAGCACTAATGAGTGATAAGCGCACTTTGAATCCTCCTACATAGGTTTGTTTTGGTTGTGTCCCCTTCTGAAAGGGAAATCACTCAATCAATATTTGTAAATCAATAGCTGTTATAAAATAGAATAAAATCCAATTGGGGAGGGGATGGGGCAAGGGAAGGCTAATACAACACGACATTTGAAGTCAAGTCTGAATCGTAGTGAGAATGTTTGCAAATGATGGAAGCTGCTTAAATGAGGTTAGCTTAGGCTGGGGACAGAGATTAAGATTAGCTTGTTGTAGCTGACCAGACGATGTCCGGTCTGGTGGGTGTCTACAGTTGACCTCTGACCTGCACATCACGTGACATCGCCCAACGTGATGCGTCTCTCAGCAGCCGTCATGAATATTTGAACTCTAGCACCGCGCGCTCACATCAATACCGTAAATCTTCTGAACTTAAGCTCACATCTATATCGTAAATCTTCTAAACTTAAGCTCACATCTATATCGTAAATCTTCAAAACTTAAGCTCACATCTATATCGTAAATCTTCAAAACTTAAGCTCACATCTATATCGTAAATCTTCTAAACTTAAGCTCACATCAATACCGTAAACCTTCTAAACTTAAGCTCACATCAATACCGTAAATCTTCTAATCTTAAGGTCATCGTTTGAAATGATCGAGAGTTAGACAATTAGATCGTAAGTCTGTAGTGGGTCTGGTAGTAGATGACGTCACGTGTCGGATAATATTCCAGGAAACGTGTCCCGTAGAACTGAAGCAAAATTTAAAATCAAGTCAACATAGTCGGTAAACATCCGACAAAAGCCGACACGTCCCCGCTGAATGGTAACAAAAAAAATTGATTTAGCCTGGGTAAACTTAGAACCCGATCCTGGTTCACTATGGTCTGGTGGGCGGGGTCTATTGATTTTACGCTGGTCAAACTATAGACAGCTACAGTAATGGTGAGAGCTATGGTGGGTGATGGCGTGACCTGACACAGGCACCTGTCAACAACTGTGTGTCCGCGGCAGGTTAGACTCGCAGGTTAGACATCAACTGTCAGGATCAAGCTTAAGTTAACTTCCATTTTTTTAATGTCAACTTAAAGTGTTAGTTAACATCAGCTTTTACCGATGTTAACTCCATGTTGCCTGTAACTGTCAACATTTGTAGACAGCCATGAGTAAGTTAACTTTCTCCATTGTCTTCGCCCCTGAAAGACGCAGGAACAGGCTGGCCTCGAAGTTTCTAGAGAACATCTCGTCCAGTCGACCCAACTCACCTACAGCCAGTGGTCAGCAGGGACATTACGGTAGGTCAAGCTGCTTGAAGGTCACTGTGTCTGTGTTTATATCAGGGTCATGTCTTGAACACCATCATCTTGTCTGACCATCTGTTTGGACTATTTCTACTTTCTAACCAGGGACAACGTATTCTTTAAAACCTGTCTGTCTGACAGTTTGTCTTGTCTGTCTGTCTATTTATCTGTCTGTCTAGTCTGTCAGTATGTCTGTCTGCCTGACAGCCTGTCTATCTATCTGTCTGTCTGTCTGTCTGTTTGTCTTTCTCTCTATGTCTGCCAGTTTGTCTGTTTGTTTTTCTTTTTACGTGCCTGTCTGTCTGTCTGTCTGTAATGTTGAGCTGTACACAATCACGTGACCTGAACTCTACACGACCTTTGACCTGGCTCTACCATCGTGTCCTGTATCCACCCTTATTGAACACCCCTCGATGTTTTCTATGTCCGTGTTTTAACTTTCTATATTAAAAACATGTTGAGCACATACGATCTAGCCTTATGTTGATCGCATACACTGTCGCCATACATCTGACCCAGAAACAGATTTGACAGACCTTGACCTCTCGCCTGCACGTGACCCTCACATTGAACCGGAAGTTGAAGACCAAATTAGGTCACCACCTGAAGACGTCACGATGTCGTCAGTTGATGAAGACCAGGTGTCTTCATCAGGTAAACTGTATCAGGTCCCAGCACCAGAGACTAACATTAGATCTATAGACTTGTAACATTGAATTTTTTATTTTTCTATTTCAGAAATAATCGTTTTTATCAGCCGGCTTTGTTCACTTTTCAAATATTTTTATTTTACCTCCATAAAAAAAAAAATTTAACCAATGTAACTCTCTTCCTGTTGACATTTGTTGAAATGTTGTCACAATCTTTGCTTAACATTATTTGCTGACGTCATACAATATATATTTCTTTTGGCTGTAGACGTTTCTTTTTAAATTTCTTATTATTTTAACTAATACTGTTTATATATATATATATATATATATATATATATATATATATATATATATATATATATATATATATATATATATATATATATATATATATATATATATATATATATATATATATATATATATATATAATTTATATATTTTATTATTTAAATATTTAATTAATTTATTTTTTATTAATTAAATTTCATCCTTCTACTCTTGTTAATATTTCCCTAAACTCTAACCCCTTTAACATAGATTATTAATATCTTTTTTTGTAGGTTTTATTTAAAAGATTTGTTTTTATTTTTTGTTTTTCTTTTTTTAACAATCATTCAGTAACTTATCACGTGACGTCTTTAATCAAATTTGACCTCTCTCGTACCATTTATAAAAAAATAAAAATAATTTTAAAACAAATGACTTCAGGAACAAAAGTTTTTCTGCCCAATATTTTCCAAATGACGTCATGAAAGGTTGTCATGGCAACCCAACAGGTCACCACAGACCACGTTAAAAGTGGCAAAAAGGGAGAAACAACTTTGGGAGCGATTCAAACAGTCATATGAACTTTTACATAAAAGTTGCTAAGCAATCAAACAATATGGCTGACGAGGGGAAAAAAATGTTTCATCTATCTACAGATATGTTTCATGCCTATTGATTTTTTTCTGCAGCAAGTTCCAACATTAAGCATCGACATATTTTCATTTGCTGGATACATGAGCATCCAGTCCTGCTCTTTATTCCAAGTTCCGTTTGGTTTTTTTATTTATTTTCTGGGGCCGGGGACCTTTGTCTTCAGCCTCCTTCATGCGCTGTTCCACTCCACTGCACTCGTAAGAAAAGCGTCACGCTTCACTGAATGATTCTGGAAGCGTGTATTGTTCTAGAAATATCTATTGTCTTCCACACTGGTCTAACGATTGTGTTTTTTCTCCAGGCTCACGTCTGCCCATTCAGATTCCTGCAGCCGACCAGGAACATGACGTCATCGATCCTACAAAAGCCAAGAATGACGTAAGTTCAACCACATTTTTTCCGTTTCATTATGCCAGGGTTATTGTTCTAGAACTTAAAACAAAAGTTGCCGCCATCTTTAGTCATCTTAGTTGCTATTCCATCGCTAAACTTGAAGGAGGCAACACAGGAGAGGTAGCCAGCAGTGAGGTAAACGTTTTACATTGATCATTGCAGTGAGATAAACTTGTGAGATAGATGATGGCAGTGAGATAAACATGTGAGATAGATGATGGCAGTGAGATAATCGTGTGAGATAGATGATGTCAGTGAGATAAACGTGTGAGATAGATGATGGCAGTGAGATAAAAGTGTGAGATAGATGATGGCAGTGAGATAAACGTGTGAGATAGATGATGGCAGTGAGATAAATGTGTGAGATAGATGATGGCAGTGAGATAAACGTGTGAGATAGATGATGGCAGTGAGATAAACGTGTGAGATAGATGATGGCAGTGAGATAAATGTGTGAGATAGATGATGGCAGTGAGATAAATGTGTGAGATAGATGATGGCAGTGAGATAAATGTGTGAGATAGATGATGTCAGTGAGATAATCGTGTGAGATAGATGATGGTAGTGAGATAAACGTGTGAGATAGATGATAGCAGTGAGATAAATGTGTGAGATAGATGATGGCAGTGAGATAAACTTGTGAGATAGATGATGGTAGGGTCCATGTACGTGTACAGTACCAACTAGTGTATTTGTATTCAACGTCACAAACGGGTGAGATAGTTACCTAAGTTAATTCAGACATTACCTATCGTAGTCAATAGGTCACGTATTGCCCAGCGTTGTGTGGTATGTGTAAATAAACATACAGGTGTGTAGTTTTTATGTGTGTAGCACCAACTTGGAGACCAAAACGCCATGAACCACCCTACTGTACCGATGTTTACCAACAATCTGTTCTATATTTAGAATATCACACCGGATTGTTCCAGATTGTGCACTCAACCTTCACTACTGACTAGATTCTTGATACAGTACAGTCATGTATGACAGTCCAACATCGATGTCCATCATGTATGACAGTCCAACATTGATGTCCATCATGTATGACAGTCCAACATTGATGTCCGTCATGTATGACAGTCCGACATGTCCGTCATGTATGACAGTCCAACATGTCCGTCATGTATGACAGTCCAACATGTCCGTCATGTATGACAGTCCAACATTGATGTCCATCATGTATGACAGTCCAACATTGATGTCCGTCATGTATGACAGTCCAACATGTCCGTCATGTATGACAGTCCGACGAGTCCGTCATGTATGACAGTCCAACATGTCCGTCATGTATGACAGTCCAACATTAATATCCGTCATGTATGACAGTCCAACATTGATGTCCGTCATGTATGACAGTCCGACATGTCCTTCATGTATTACAGTCCAACATGTCCGTCATGTATGACAGTCCGGCATGTTCGTTATGTATGACAGTCCAACATGTCCGTCATGTATGAGAGTCCAACATTTCCGTCATGTATGACAGTCCAACATGTCCGTCATGTATGACAGTCCAACATGTCCGTCATGTATGACAGTCCAACATTGATGTCCGTCATGTATGACAGTCCAACATTGATGTCCGTCATGTATGACAGTCCAACATGTCCGTCATGTATGACAGTCCAACATGTCCGTCATGTATGACAGTCCAACATGTCCGTCATGTATGACAGTCCAACATTGATGTCCGTCATGTATGACAGTCCAACATTGATGTCCGTCATGTATGAGAGTCCAACATGTCCGTCATGTATGACAGTCCAACATGTCCGTCATGTATGACAGTCCAACATGTCCGTCATGTATGACAGTCCAACATGTCCGTCATGTATGACAGTCCAACATTGATGTCCGTCATGTATGACAGTCCAACTTTAATATCCTTCATGTATGACAGTCCAACATGTCCGTCATGTATGACAGTCCAACATGTCCGTCATGTATGACAGTCCAACATGTCCGTCATGTATGACAGTCCGACATGTCCGCCATGTATGACAGTCCGACATGTCCGTCATGTATGACAGTCCAACTTTAATATCCTTCATGTATGACAGTCCAACATGTCCGTCATCTATGACAGTCCGACATTGATGTCCGTCATGTATGACAATCCAACATGTCCGTCATGTATGACAGTCCAACATGTCCGTCATGTATGACAGTCCAACATTGATGTCCGTCATGTATGACAGTCCAACATTGATGTCCGTCATGTATGACAGTCCGACATTGATGTCCGTCATGTATGACAGTCCAACATGTCCGTCATGTATGACAGTCCAACATGTCCGTCATGTATGACAGTCCAACATTGATGTCCGTCATGTATGACAATCCAACATGTCCGTCATGTATGACAGTCCAACATTGATGTCCGTCATTATGACAGTCCAACATTGATGTCCGTCATGTATGACAGTCCAACATGTCCGTCATGTATGAGAGTCCAACATGTCCGTCATGTATGACAGTCCAACATGTCCGTCATGTATGACAGTCCAACATGTCCGTCATGTATGACAGTCCAACATGTCCGTCATGTATGACAGTCCAACATGTCCGTCATGTATGACAGTCCAACATGTCCGTCATGTATGACAGTCCGACATGTCCGTCATGTATGACAGTCCAACTTTAATATCCTTCATGTATGACAGTCCAACATGTCCGTCATCTATGACAGTCCGACATTGATGTCCGTCATGTATGACAGTCCAACATGTCCGTCATGTATGAGAGTCCAACATGTCCGTCATGTATGACAGTCCAACATTGATGTCCGTCATGTATGACAGTCCAACATGTCCGTCATGTATGACAGTCCAACATGTTCGTCATCTATGACAGTCCGACATTGATGTCCGTCATGTATGACAGTCCAACATGTCCGTCATGTATGAGAGTCCAACATGTCCGTCATGTATGACAGTCCAACATTGATGTCCGTCATGTATGACAGTCCAACATGTCCGTCATGTATGACAGTCCAACATTGATGTCCGTCATGTATGACAGTCCAACATGTCCGTCATGTATGACAGTCCAACATGTCCGTCATGTATGACAGTCCAACATTGATGTCCGTCATGTATGACAGTCCAACATGTCCGTCATGTATGACAGTCCAACATTGATGTCCGTCATGTATGACAGTCCAACATTGATGTCCGTCATGTATGACAGTCCAACATCCATCAAACGAGCTCTCGCTTGACTGACTACCACATCGATTTAGCCCAGCGATCAGCATTTATCGATCTGTATCGATCTCTAACGATTGGGAAAACATTCCTGGCGTCTGCTTGTTTATTCGCTCACGTCTGCTGGTGTTTGGTGGCTCACGTGGCTGGAACTCTGCTCATTAATTAATTATACTCCAGCTTGATTAATGAGTTCTATCAATACCAGCCTACCCAAGGCTAGCAGTGGTGTATGTTTTCTACGGCTGTAGAAAAAAATCAACTTTTATTTCACAATGAAGTTTGTTTGTGGGCGAACGTTAAAGATGGTCTGTACTAGACCAAATTTTGTTAACATGGACTAGACCAGATCCCCCGGGGGGGGGGGGGGGGGGCTCTATACTGGCCGTCAACCCACCCACAATGTTAAACCCTTCAGCGATGTTTAACCCTAGATTAGGGGTCTCCAAACTTTTCAGCCCGAGGGCCGCATTAACTATCAAATATCAGTTCGGGGGCCAGAGTTTATTTAAGGCATCTCTTCGGGGTGGTGGCGCCTCCCCTCCCCCCTCAACAAAATATAGTTTATATACAAATATATACACATTTTAAGTGTCCACCACCATCTGCCCGTCCCCCCCCCCTCCCAAAGTAAAAAGTCTGGAAGAAACGCCTTGGGGAGGGGGGGGTCGACAACACACTCGATGTCCAAGTTTGCTTTGTTCTCAAATTATTCTTAACGTATTTCATTCTCGAAAATGTTTGTTCACACAGGTATGTTGTTCCAAAAATTAAAAGGTACTTTGATGCAGAAGTTTTAATATTAGGAAGGTCCTCCTTGTGCAAAAACTTATGAAAACCCATCCGCTCTTCTTTGAACGTGTCTCTAAGGAAGTCATTTTCTTGCAATTCAATGACCTCCCGCTGCAGTTCATCTTTGCAACTGGCCACATTTGTTTAAAATGGGTTTTGAAACCGTCTCACTTCTTCTGCCTTTGAATCCACGTATGAGAACCGCTAATGAAACTGCAGCTGGAGGTCTTTAATGATCTCGTATGTAAATGACGTGGGGAAATCAGTGGTTTTGCTTCAGCCTAAAGACCTTGCACTGCTGAAAGTGTGTCAAGTTGTTGGCCTGTACTTATTCCAAATCCATGACAAGTTTGTATCTAAAGGCCTTTAGGTGGGTTTATAGATCAGAAACTAGATTTCCCTCTCTTGCCGTTTTAGGTTCAGAAAATTTAAATGACTAGTTATGTCTGCAGCAGAAGCCCATTTCTATTCTCACTCTTCACAGACAATAATGGCTGTGGCTTGCCTTTACATTCAGGAGGTCACCTATTTTTTTCTGAACTTAAATATTCTGCTCAAAACTTTCTTGCAAAATGAGCCATCTTACTGATGTGAAATATGATAAATCTTGTGATTTTGTGTTTGTCTCTGAACTATCTATGGTTAGATATCCTCTCCGGTAACAGTGCCATACATTCTATGTAGGGAAGCCAGCTCTTGTGTTATGTTCATGTCTTCATCCACACCTCTAATGAACACAAGCAGTTGAGAGGTGGAACAGCTGTTAAGCGACTCATCCATTGCAAATGAAAAATGGCAAAGGTTGCTTGCATTTTTCGCTATTTGAGTCACGATGTTTTCACCAATGTCTGCAACACGGCGGGCAATGGTATTTGCACACTAAGCTACATTTTCAAATTGTTTTGAATTTTCTGTGTAAAGTTCCTCAGCCAGCTCCTACAAACATTTATTCAGTGTACAAAAAGATCGTCGCGGGCCGGATAAAATGACCTCGCGGGCGCATCAGGCCCGCGGGCCGTAGTTTGGAGACCCCTGCCCTAGAGTATTTGTTTCCAAAAGAAAATGTAACTTCGAACGTTTGAAGTGAATCAAAAAGCTGTATCACCGTAGCAAATAAAGGTTTGTTTCAGTGGGGGGGGGGGGGGGGGGGGGGGTCCAATTTTTACCCGGGGACAAACTTTCGATTTGCACCCCCCCCCCTCAAACTTTCGATTTGCACGCACCCCCCTCAAACTTTCGATTTGCACCCCCCTCATACTTTTTATATATATACCGAGGGGTCTATGGGGGGGGGGGTTATGACCCCCCCTAACCCCCCCCCTGCCTACGCCACTGGTTTGTTTAATTCCAGGTGAAGTAGAGTTTAGCTCTTTTGGTAGGCACAATGTATTTTGCTTCGTTTGTCAATAAACATAGCGTCAGACAACTCTAAATGTCCCCAGCCAAATCTAGCTGATTTCAGCTAACTAGTTGGCAGCTATCTAATCTCAGCTTATTCTAGATGGCTGCAGGTAGGTCTAACTCTCCCCAGCTAACTCTAGCTGACCCCAGCTAACTCTAGCTGAGCCCAGCTAACGAGTTTGGCCTTGACCTCCAGGAGACGTTCCACCTGGTCAACCTGCTCACGGCCGGCACCACCAAGAACGTCAAGGACCTGTCCAGGAAACCCCTGTCTCAGCCGGTGCCCAAGAAAAGATCCGCCTGCCCCAAGAAGGGCAGGATGCCCGGCAAGGGCAGGAGGAGGAAGGGCAAGAAGAAGCAGAAGGAGGAAGTCACTCTGGTGGAACAAGGGGAGGCGAACAAGGAACCCGAGCAGGGAGATAACACTAGCAGGTTAGATGGTTGTGGGGTGTGGTTTTTAGACAGCGATTATTTTTATGTGTGTTTTAACAACTCAATTTTGATTTTTGACTCGCTAGTATTAGTGCAGACATTACAGACTAAACCATCAGGACATTACAGACTAAAACATCCGGACATTACAGACTAAAACATCCGGACATTACAGACTAAAACATCCGGACATTACAGACTAAAACATCCGGACATTACAGACTAAAACATCCGGACATTACAGACTAAACCATCCGGACATTACAGACTAAAACATCCGGACATTACAGACTAAAACAGACTAAACCATCCGGACATTACAGACTAAAACATCCGGACATTACAGACTAAAACATCCGGACATTACAGACTAAACCATCCGGACATTACAGACTAAAACATCCGGACATTACAGACTAAACCATCCGGACATTACAGACTAAAACATCCGGACATTACAGACTAAACCATCCGGACATTACAGACTAAAACATCCGGACATTACAGACTAAAACATCCGGACATTACAGACTAAACCATCCGGACATTACAGACTAAAACATCCGGACATTACAGACTAAACCATCCGGACATTACAGACTAAAACATCCGGACATTACAGACTAAAACATCCGGACATTACAGACTAAACCATCCGGACATTACAGACTAAACCATCCGGACATTACAGACTAAAACATCCGGACATTACAGACTAAACCATCCGGACATTACAGACTAAACCATCCGGACATTACAGACTAAACCATCCGGACATTACAGACTAAAACAGACTAAACCATCCGGACATTACAGACTAAAACATCCGGACATTACAGACTAAACCATCCGGACATTACAGACTAAACCATCCGGACATTACAGACTAAAACATCCGGACATTACAGACTAAAACAGACTAAACCATCCGGACATTACAGACTAAAACATCCGGACATTACAGACTAAACCATCCGGACATTACAGACTAAAACATCCGGACATTACAGACTAAAACATTCGGACATTACAGACTAAACCATCCGGACATTACAGACTAAAACATCCGGACATTACAGACTAAAACATCCGGACATTACAGACTAAACCATCCGGACATTACAGACTAAACCATCGGGACATTACAGACTAAAACATCCGGACATTACAGACTAAACCATCCGGACATTACAGACTAAACCATCCGGACATTACAGACTAAAACAGACTAAACCATCCGGACATTACAGACTAAAACATCCGGACATTACAGACTAAACCATCCGGACATTACAGACTAAAACATCCGGACATTACAGACTAAAACATCCGGACATTACAGACTAAAACATCCGGACATTACAGACTAAAACATCCGGACATTACAGACTAAACCATCCGGACATTACAGACTAAACCATCCGGACATTACAGACTAAACCATCCGGACATTACAGACTAAAACATCCGGACATTACAGACTAAAACATCCGGACATTACAGACTAAAACATCCGGACATTACAGACTAAAACATCCGGACATTACAGACTAAACCATCAGGACATTACAAACTAAACCATGTTCTCTCGAACCTTCCAGCCTGACGTCTGCGGATGGTCCGGACGACAAGACCGGCGGGAAAGTTCCGGGACTTCCCAATGTTTCAGCAGACGACAGCAAAAAGCTGCGCCGGAAAGGCAGCAGACAACTAATTGCCGCCCCTGCTTCAGGGGAGAAAACTCCAAACCAAGTACGTCATTATTATCTCTCTTAGAATTCCTTGAAAGTAGTCCGCGGTGTGATGATTGGTCTTGACAAATTATTTTGATCAATTAAGATTCGACAAAAGTGTGATTTAGTCAGCCGGAAACGTTTGAGTGTAACATTAGCTGGGTTGGCATCACATAACTGTCGCTGGTCTTGCTGAGGTCGGATGTCACAGAGTTATTCAAGCATGCTAGTCCTCTATCACAAACTCCAGTCAACTTGTTTTATTTGACCCCCCCCCCACCCCACCCCCAGGTGGCGACAGACGAGGTGACACCAGCCCATTATTTCGACACGGGTGATCTGACTGCCGTGGAGGAGCAGCGTACAGCAACAGGGGCCAAAACTCCGTCATATCTCAACGACAGGATGGCGCTTTCTCTCCAGTCTAGTCGCTTCAGGCTGCCCATGGACATGAGGGCTCTAGAGAGTTGGTCCATTGATTGATTGATTGATTTGTTGATTCGTTTGTTGATTGGATGATTGAGTGATTGGTTTGTTAGGCCATATATCTCAACTTTAGTCTTATTCGCTGTGCCCACCACTTACTCGACATAAATGCCCCCTCTCTGCCCTAGATCTGACTTAAATGCCCCCTCTCTCCCCCTAGATCTGGCATAAATGCCCCCCTCTGCCCCTAGATCTGACATAAATCCCCCCTCTCTGCCCCAAGATCTGACATAAATGTCACGCCTCTGTCCCTAGATCTGACATAAATGCCCCCTCTCTGCCCCTAGATCTGACAAATATCCCCTCTCTGCCCCTAGATCTGCCCTAAATGTCCCCCTCTGCCCCTAGATCTGGCATAAATGCCCACCTCTTCGCCTAGATCTGACATAAATGCCCCTAGATCTGCCCTTAATGCCCCCTCTGCCCCTAGATCTGACATAAATGCCCCATCTCTGCTCCTAGATCTGCCCTAAATGCCCCATCTCTGCCCCTAGATCTGCCCTAAATGCCCCTAGATCTGCCCTAAATGCCCCTAGATCTGCCCTAAATGCCCCCCCCCCCCTCTGCCCCTAGATCTGCCCTAAATGCCCCCCTTTGCCCCTAGATCTGATATAAATGCCCCTAGATCTGCCCTAAATGCCCCTCTCTGTCCCTAGATCTGACATGAATGCCCCCACTCTGCCCCTAGATCTGCCCTAAATGCCCCTCTCTGCCCCTAGATCTGCCCTAAATGCCCCCTCTCTGCCCCTAGATCTGCCCTAAATGCCCCCTCTCTGCCCCTAGATCTGCCCTAAATGCCCCTCTCTGTCCCTAGATCTGACATGAATGCCCCCTCTCTCCCCCTAGATCTTCCCTAAACGCCCCCTCTCTGCCCCTAGATCTGACATAAATGCCCCCTCTCTGCCCCTAGATCTGCCCTAAATGCCCCCTCTCTGCCCCTAGATCTGCCCTAAATGCCCCCTCTCTGCCCCTAGATCTGCCCTAAATGCCCCCTCTCTGCCCCTAGATCTGCCCTAAATGCCCCCTCTCTGCCCCTAGATCTGCCCTAAATGCCCCCTCTCTGCCCCTAGATCTGACATAAATGCCCCCTCTCTGCCCCTAGATCTGCCCTAAATGCCCCCCTCTCTGCCCCTAGATCTGCCCTAAATGCCCCTAGATCTGCCCCTAGATCTGCCCTAAATGCCCCTAGATCTGCCCTAAATGCCCCTCTCTGCCCCTAGATCTGCCCTAAATGCCCCCTCTCTGCCCCTAGATCTGACGCCCCAGGACTACCTGAGGAAGTACTGTGTCGTGTCCCCCAGACGGAAGTTGCTCTACCAAAAAATGTTCCACAAGTACAGGGAGAAGGGCGGGGACATTCTGGGAAAGGTGAGAGGTCAAAGGATCATCTCGGGTCATGTCTACATGCTATCCTAACCACCTTCATTCATTATATGCTAATTAATAACTCGCTAATTAATTTCATCACCATCCACCAGTCTACCTCCCTGCTCGTCATTATCCATGATCCGTATAATCAATAAGTGTGTAACGTTATTGTCATAATCCACAATAATCCACCACTTCACCATAATCCACCTCAATCCACTTCATTTTAACACAGCCCACCAAAATCCACCATTATCCACCACGACCCACACATGTTCACCTCGATCTAACAATTCATCCATATCCACCACAACCCACCATGCTCCACCAGACGGTGCTGTGTACTGCCCTCCATGACGTCCTCATCAACACCATGTCCAGTGAAAAGGCCGCTGAACTCTGTGACCTTCTAGAGGTCGATGACACCACCAGAGTTGACCTTGACCTATTTTGTGGCATCTCCGCCCTGGCTGAAAGGATCCTGTACCCAGAGTTTCTGTAAGTCTTCACGTTCATGCAGCTGTCCACAGTTAAGTGTTTCTGTTGTTGTCGTGTGGATCTATTGTTGTCGTGTGGATCTATTGTTGTCGTGTCCAACATTTGTTGATTTGGTCAAGTTGGGTGGTTGACTGTGTTTGTATTATTCATTCATTATGAAACAGACATAATATAAAACATCGAGCAACAATCATTATGATATTCTCTAGGTTGATTGGGGTACACTATTTAAGTTACAATCTCTAAAATTACATCGGTACACAGTGAATTAGATCACAACATGATAAGGCTATCCTGATACAATCATTATGATGCATTCATGATGATACAATCATGATACATCCATTAAATTATAGATATCATGATACAACCATGATATAGCTACCATGATACAACCATGATATACCCATAATGATACAACCATGATATAGCCACCATGATACAACCATGATATAGATATCATGATACAACCATGCTATAATCCACAGGACCGAGGACACGGCTGACTTGATGGAGTTCCAGAGAGAGAAAATTGAATGTGCTGACTTCTGCTCACTCGAGTGGAAACTTCGTGGTGTGCAGGTCAACACGCAGGTCAGGAAGATTCTCACCTCGCTGGGGTAGATGGTGACACATGGGCTGGTGGTGACATGCGGACTGGTGGTGACATGCGGACTGGTGGTGACACATGGACTGGTGGTGACACATGGACTGGTGGTGAGACATGGACTGGTGGTGACACATGGACTGGTGGTGACACATGGACTGGTGGTGACACATGGACTGGTGGTGACACACGGACTGTTGGTGACCCGGGAAGATTCTCACCTCGCTGGGGTAGATGGTGACACATGGACTGGTGGTGACACATGGACTGGTGGTGACACACGGACTGTTGGTGACCCGGGAAGATTCTCACCTCGCTGGGGTAGATGGTGACACATGAACAGTTGGTGACACATGGACTGGTGGTGACACATGGACTGTTGGTGACCCGAGAAGACTTGTGAGAGCAGACGACTGGTGAGCAAGGGTGACCCAACAGCCGAGTGTCACCTTTATCTGTGGCCTACAAGTAAAGTTGATTTGTTTCTTTATTTTATTGAAAGCACTCCTGTTTTTTAATTAACTTTTTTTCGTCACGATGTTAGTAACTTTTTTTTCACTTTGTATATTATTGTTTTTGTTTCTAATTGATTTGTTGGGATGATTTAGAAAATGATTGTTACATATAATGTAATTAATTAAAACCTGTGATACAAACTGTGATACAATACATGATACAATTTGTGATACAATATGTGATCACGAAGTTAGCAGCAATGAACGTTAAACAAGTGATTCAGATTTGACAGACACCACCCTAGAACTAGAAAATATTTTTGTACCTGTTCTCTATTAAATTAGCAGCTTGACTTACATACATATAAATTCTCCAGTTGTACACAATAATTTAATGGTTTCATCAAGCATCAAAACGCCCATACATTTTAAATTTATACTATTCTTTCATTTTTGTTAATTTTGGATTGAAAATCCTCATCATTTGTTTCATTTGAATAGTCGGTTTGTTTGTTTTTTTTATTACTTCCCTTGTTGATTACTTTGCTTTGATGAACAATGTATAAGTAGCCTATCTATAGGCTCTGTTAATTTTTTTAATAATAAAACATATAAATACGTACGTAGTATTGATTCTACATTTTAACATGTAAGCTATATTTTCCATTAATTTTTAAACTGTGTGTGGGTATTTAAATATGAATCAGGTCTATTTTTATTTATTTATTTAGATATAATCTGACATTTGTATATCTAAAAATAAATTGTGCTTCAATTATTAAAACTCCATTTGAATGACACTTTCTTAAAGTATTTAACCATTTCAATCAGTGGGTTTCATGTGCTATTTTACTTGAATAATTTTGTTTTCCTTATTTTGCTCTGCATATTTAGATCTCTATATTTACACTTTTTTTTTTACTTTTATATTGATGTTTGTGCAATCTAATTGTTTATCAATGTAAATAAATATACTATTTTAATTTTTTACAATGTTTAAACAAATTTAATGTTGCCTTAAAACATCTGCTGAAATAAAAACAATTCACTTTAAAAAAAATTGTTGACGTGTGTATAAGGTGGGTGTGTGGTGACATCACAACAACACATCTGTCTGACCTAGTTTATACAACACAACAACACATCTGACCTAGTTCATACACACAACAACACATCTGACCTAGTTCATACACACAACAACACATCTGACCTAGTTCATACACACAACAACACATCTGACCTAGTTCATACACACAACGATACATCTATCTGACCTAGTTCATACGACACATCTGTCTGACCTAGTTCATACGACACATCTGTCTGACCTAGTTCATACACACGACACATCTGACCTAGTTCATACAACACAACGACACATCTGACTGACCTAGTTCATACAACACAACAACACATCTGACTGACCTAGTTCATACAACACAACAACACATCTGTCTGACCTAGTTCATACAACACATCTGTCTGACCTAGTTCATACAACACAACAACACATCTATCTGACCTAGTTCATACAACACATCTATCTGACCTAGTTCATACAACACATCTATCTGACCTAGTTCATACAACACAACGACACATCTGTCTGACCTAGTTCATACAACACATCTATCTGACCTAGTTCATACAACACAACGACACATCTGTCTGACCTAGTTCATACAACACAACGACACATTTATCTGACCTAGTTCATACAACACAACAACACATCTGTCTGACCTAGTTCTTGGTTGGGCGTGTTGAGATTTTATAGTTGTATTCCAGCAATATCGTCAGCAAATGAGTTTGACGTGTGTACTGTAAGTCTACAAAATGTTAGCATCAAACTAGGTAAGGTAGGGATAAATTATATTTGGTCTGTGGACAATTTAGGCCTGTAAGAGTTTGAAGTAGGCCTGTACTAGAGCTCACCTCTGAGACACAGCCCCTATAAAGACAATATCTCTAATCGACAGCTCTCTATCAAAGTCCAACAAAAAAAATGTGCTGCCACACTCTGAAGGTAGGATATCCCATACGACTTTGTTGGTTAAGTTGGTGACATACTCTCCAGCTACTGGACACATGTCTGATACCCAGCAGCACAGTTCTCATATTGGCACATATGACAACGTGCAGATCAAAGCATACACGCTAGACATAATGATTGGATAAAGACCTACCCAGTACATAGGGCCACTTGATGAAAACTTTAACGACAACTTAATGTGTGTGTGTGTGTGTAGATTGAGCGGGTGTGTCACGTGTCACCTTCAGGCGATATCGAGTGTGTGAGCTGTGTTTAGTCCTGTGTTGATGTGTTGTTTTTTCCTGGGGTAGTGAGCGAGTATTAGAGGCGTGTGAACGATGGTTGGAAGAGAGGTTGTTGGCTGGTTGTTGGGTTGTGACCGAGTGCTTGACAGAACGTTGACGGGTTGTTAGGGCAGGTTGAACAGAGAAGGTTGTCATTTGATGTCAAGGCTGCGAGAAACGCTTGGGACGACGAAGTTTTGATGTGTTCATCTTGACGCTGGTAACTGCTGGTTAGTGGAGGACGACAGTATGTGTGTGTGTTGGTGTGAACTACGTGTGTTGGTTGTACTACGTGTGTTGGTGTGTACTACATGTGTTGGTGTGTAGATAGGAAGTGTTGTGTTGTAGGGTGGCTGAGTTGTGTAGTGTTAATGTGTCGTATGTGATAGGTTACAACACTACAAGAAAAGGTAACCTTACCTCACCTAGAGAGGTTAACCTTACCTCACCTAGAAAGTTTAACCTTACATCACCTAGAGAGGTTAACCATACCTCACCTAGAGAGGTTAACCATACCTCACCTAGAGAGGTTAACCTTATCTCACCTAGAAAAGACGTATACACCGTGCCTCAACTACATACTGCAGTGAAACCTTACAGCCCTTCAATGATAGTCAACCTAAAAGAATACCGTCCAAATATGACGTCAAACTTCAATTTTCTGGTACCTATCCACATTTTTTCATTTCATAAATTGTACATATTTCTCTTTATACCTTGAGTTGTTTCCCTTTAACAAAGGGATATAACCAAATAAATACTGAACTACTGTACATTGCTAACTAGTGGATTGACTTTGTCGGGGGGGGGGGACGCTTCTTTTTATTTGATCCTGAATTTGTAATCAAATCCAGATCAAAATTATGCAATCTGATCAATTTTAATAAAATGATTCGACTGTCTTTGAAATATTTGAATAAAAACTGCGAAAATTCAGTTGTAAAAATTTTAAAACTCAATCAAACTTATGTTAACACAATCACAACGCCAAATCTTTCCCTATAGATCTAGCTAGGATGATTTCATATATGGACGACCCTTAACCTTAGGAGTTTACTTGAAGTGTAGTTGACAACACCGCGTCATGATTGTGGGTAACTAGTTTTATAATTGTTACAAGGTGTAGGCCTATTTAAAATGTTAATTTTAATACACTACTAGCACTGTTCAACCAATTTAAATAAGGTGTATTTAAAATATTACTAGCACTGTTTAATCTTATTATGCGGTTGTTGTTTTGTTGTTGTTTTTTTTTTTTGAATAAAAAAATTAAGTACACCGTACGAATCGGTTTTCACACAAAAAAATGCGGAACAATTTTCGTAGAGATAGATTTCCTCTACACCGCCCTAGCAAGGCAGGTGAAAGGTAAAACTAAAAAGTGCGAAATATTTTTATTTTGAATAAGAATCACAAACAACTTTACACATTGCTTTCCAATGGATCACCATTTTTAAAAATTGTGTTTTTTTTTCTAGATAATTTTTGTCAGTAGGTAGTTTAAGCCTTAATTCATAGTCTATAGATTTAGTGTACTAAACGTATTGCTTAGAAATTGTATTTTATGTTTTATTAATAAAAATATACTGGGGGAAAATAAACGAAAGGGAAAATTCTCCCTAGCAACGAATGTAAACTATACAATTTTGTTGTTCTAACTCATTAAATATTTACTATTTAGAATCCTGATCTACTTTATTTAGCTTCTTAGCATCTAGTATTAAATCTATAATGTATCCGTCCTTTCTTTAGATTAAATTGTGTTTAATATTAAAAGAGGCCTAATTTTAATAAAAAATACTGTAAAAGTATAGTTTAGTATAGGCTAGGATAGACCCTAGGAGGAGTCTTTTACTGTTACTCTTGACCTTGTTGTACTCCCACAGTAGCAGATCTAGATCTAGTTACTAGTAGATTTCTAGTAGTTAAGCCGAAAAGTTAATATTTGTTAATATAATTATATAGGGCCTAGGCCTAATAATAATAATTAGGAGGCTTAGGAACTAAGGCTTAGGGCCTTTTTAATAATAATTATATTTAGCCTAACTTAGTAACTAGAGATCATATGATACTACTACTAGATATCGACTATCTAGTAATTATTTGCTTGATTCTGTAAGTTACAGCCATTTTTTTATTTCTTTGATATTTCACTTAGATTTATTGGTAAATTATTAGGCCTAGTCTATAGCTATAGAAGTTAGGCCTATAGGCCTATTAAATTTTAATTTATTTTAAATCAGTTCATATATTCTATATCAGCAATCTTAGTTCAACTAATTGTAGAGCTTAGCTAGACGCATATAATCTTGAGAAGACAAGCATCAAACAGACCTGGTCTCTATTGTCTTATTCTAAAAGTTCTCTACTAGATAACTAGGTTCTTGTTAGGCTACTGTCTTACATATATTACATAACATTAAGTTGTTGGTCTTGTATAGAACTACATAATTACTGTAGCCAGAGCTAGGTCTAGTAGAGGGCTGGGGTTATGGCCAGTTAATTAACTTTGATTAAGGCTATTAGGGCTTATGCCAGAATTGTGGTGTTATGACTAGTAAAAAAAAACTTAAACTGAAAAAGTCTTTCAAAAGTATACCTTCATTTACATCAATCATATTTAAATTAATTTAAAAATAGACTGATAAAGAGACAAAGTTTGGCAAAATTTATTTGATTTTTTTTCTAAATTAAAGAAGCTTGAGGTCAACAAATGGATGAAGGAACCCCTCACAGTGGGCCCCCTGTTGAACATCATGGGCCCCCTGTTGAACATCATGGGCCCCCAGTCAGGAACATCAGCACGGCCCCAGCCTACACGACATCACTAGGCCTTGAGGCAGTGCAGGAGGAGGATGAGAACACCGACCCCACCCCTCGGCCAGACCACAAGGCCAACAGTGCCACAGAGCCAGACCACAAGGTCCACAGCCCCACAGAGGACAGTGGCATAGAGGCAGATGATGAGGCGGATCATGATCAGAGGTCAAGGCTACCAGGCTCTGCTGGAAAGTCACGCCATGGTCATTCATCCGTTATACGGGATAGTTCTCCATCACAATCTGATACATCCCCCAGCAACAGAGGGCATTCTGATCATAAGGTACCATGTTATTTATTCATTTTCTACCCTGCTCTACATATACAGATAGATATATAGATAGATATGTATATAGGTATATATGTGTGTATAATGTATACATATATATTATGCATATATGTAGATATGCATATATATATATATATATATCTAAATATAAATCTAAGTCCTTTGTCTTTTAAGAATTTTAAAACATTCTTTTTATTTTTCAAATTATTTTTAAAATCTTAATCAAATCACTTCAAAAGGTGACTGACCTCAGAAACTGTGTGTTGCGAGCATATTTAGAATCATATGCGAGGGACCTCATGTAAATATTTGACTGAAGTGCTGGCATTTATTGGCTTAACCTGTAGACTAAATGTGTACTGGCATTTATTGGCTTAACCTGTAGACTAAATGGGCCTGCAATACCATCCACAATTGACTGTAGTTTTTAGTAAAGTTACATTCAAATTTCATTCTTGAAATCTATGTAAAAGAATGTAACATAATGAAATTGAATTAACTAATTAGCTACAAACTGAACAGATAATTTATAGTTTATAATTATGTATTATATCTGCAAGAAAACCAAAATATTTTTCTCATTTGTCCCTAACAGAAACAAGAATTAGAATCAAAATAAATTTGTATGTAACTAAAATTTGTATGACAACCAATCTAAAGAAAGCTACTTGCATGTCAGATATTGGCTTGTCCTTTCAGTGTAAGCTGTGGTTGTTAAGTTTATCCCAGCGACAACACTGAATCCATTAACTCTAACATTAGTCCACATTTGTCAGACAACAGATTTAAGCTGGCTATTCAACAGAGACAAAAGACTGAGCTATTGACACATGTGAAGCACATTGAATTATTGATTCGTTCATTATTGATTTTTTTTTAAACAATAGTATACAAAAGACAATCGCTTTTTTTAATAAACCTAATTTTATAAATAAAAGATTAATTTAAAATTATTGTTAAAACTGTTTTAAATCAAATTAACTCAACTCAGTGTTGTTGTTTGTTGTTTGTTTTTTTGGCAAACGTGTAGGCGTAGTGCAATTGATTTAAAATTGTTTTCTGAATTATTCTTTTTTTTTTTTTAGATATTTAACATTTAAAATTTATTTGGCCTATATATTTAATATTTAAAGTATTTTCAGAGTTTCTTCTAGGTATCTCTTGGGGGGGGGGGGGACACAGCGGTATGGTCTATTCTGGACTGAAACCTCGGCGTATCACACAACTCTCCCTCCCCCCCCCCCCCCCCCCATTACAAGGTGAATGTAATTAACCGTTTGTTTGGTGGGCGTGGACCGGTTAATAAACATCCGGTCACATCCGGTCTGTTAGCGATTCCGGTGTCCAGTTTCCACAACACCCGTGATAGCCGACACCTGTTGTGCCGAAATGGCTTAAAAAGACACGTTCGTGGATCGATGCTGTTGATTTAGTCTGAGCCGGTCGAAGGTTTCGTCGTGGTAGCGGCTTTCTAATGACACGGTATGACGTCATCACGACTTGGGTGGCGCCAAACATCGTCCAGCTTCTGGCACCGTTCCTATCGTCTGGAAACATTTGCAGCCGTATAGAGATGCTGAAAATATATATAACAGACATGGCTGTTATACGTAATACATTACAAGCTGTTATAGTATAAGCAAACATGGCTACTTGTATGAAATGGGTTATCAAAACTAAACAAATACGACTGGGGCAATTTTTGGTCCAAAAGTTGCATCATGGCCATTCACTAGTGGCCCAAAAGTTGTATCATGGCCATACACTAGTGGCCCAAAAGTTGTATCATGGCCATACACTAGTGGCCCAAAAGTTGTATCATGGCCATACACTAGTGGCCCAAAAGTTGTATCATGGCCATACACTAGTGGCCCAAAAGTTGTATCATGGCCATACACTAGTGGCCCAAAAGTTGTATCATGGCCATACACTAGTGGCCCAAAAGTTGTATCATGGCCATACACTAGTGGCCCAAAAGTTGTATCATGGCCAAACACTAGTGGCTTAAAAGTTGTATCATGGCCAAACACTTGTGGCCCAAATTGTGCCGTGGCCAGACATCAGAAGACAACAAATTGTACCTTGCCATGAAACAAACCACGTCATTAAAACTTTTCCTGTGGCATAGCTGTGGCGACTCCGCACACAATGTGTTAGCCAGTCTTTTCACTTTTGATCTGTAGGTCATCTCACGAGCTTTAAATTGTTGGTCATCTCACGAGCTTTAAATTGTTGGTCATCTCACGAGCTTTAAATTGTTGGTCATCTCACGAGCTTTAAATTGTTGGTCATCTCACGAGCTTTAAATTGTTGGTCATCTCACGAGCTTTAAACTGTTCAAATGTCACGTTTTTAATTCGCGAATTATGACTTATAAAATCTGAATTGACTACATCTAAATGTTGAATGAGAACCCAGGTGTCGGGGTATCTGAGTCAAGGAGACCCAAGTGTCGGTGTAAAATGGGCGTCAGGGTCGTGTAGTGCAGAACTTTGAGCTGCCCGTCTGGCGGTGAGGTGAAGAGCTCTTCAGTTAATTGGTTGAGAGAAGTTTGTGGGGAAAAGTGGGGCCACACGGGGACAAATGTCCCTGGTTCTGTTCACATCGGGAAATCTTCAGTTCATAATGAACAAATAAGTGCTAGAGGGTAGGGGCGCTAGATATGTCTATAGGGTAGGGGCGCTAGATGTGTCTATAGGGTAGGGGCGCTAGATGTTGTCTATCTGGTAGGGGCGCTAGATGTGTCTATAGGGTAGGGGCGGTAGAGGCCTCTATAGGACAGGGGCGTTAGATGTTGTATATAGGGTAGGGGCGCTAGATGTGTCTATAAGGTAGGGGCGCTAGATGTGTCTATAGGGTAGGGGGGGCTAGATGTGTCTATATGGTAGGGGCGCTGGATGTTGTCTATATGGTAGGGGCGCTAGGTGTGTCTATAGGTTAGGGGCGCTAGGTGTGTCTATAGGGTAGGGGCGCTAGATGTGTCTTTAGGGTAGGGGCGCTAGGTGTGTCTATAGGGTAGGGGCGCTAGATGTGTCTATAGGGTAGGGGCGCTAGGTGTGTCTATAGGGTAGGGGCGCTAGATGTGTCTATAGGGTAGGGGCGCTAGATGTGTCAATAGGGTAGGGGCGCTAGGTGTGTCTATAGGGTAGGGGCGCTAGGTGTTGTCTTTATGGTTGGGGCGCTAGATGTTGTCTATAGGGTAGGGGCGCTAGATGTTGTCTATAGGGTAGGGGCGCTAGATGTGTCAATAGGGTAGGGGCGCTAGGTGTGTCTATAGGGTAGGGGCGCTAGGTGTGTCTATAGGGTAGGGGCGCTAGGTGTTGTCTTTATGGTTGGGGCGCTAGATGTTGTCTATAGGGTAGGGGCTCTCCCACCTCCCACATAATCACCTCGTTCTTATGACAAAAAAAAATCCAATACGTATCGCCATTAATCACACTTGTGCATCGATCTCTTCACCGTGAGGGCCAAGGAAAGAATTCAATAGATTTTTAGTTGTCTTTTTTTTTTCTAGAGCTGCCAATGTTTTTTGTTTTTATTTTTAGTATACTTTTTCTTTGGCCCAGAATGTGGTCCTTGTAAATTTCGAACCACAGCAATTGTATGCCACAACTAACAGGTAGACATGAAGTACACCAAGCAAGACAACACCACTTTTGTCAATCGTCTGCTCCATTTTGACGACGCCCCCTTCCTGTGTACACCCTTTACCCCTGGCTCGCTGCCCCAACTTTTGGTAGATGATTTCTATTGATCGATTGATTGGCTCATTGATCTGCCATTTACCGTATTGGGTTTAATGAAATCGTGCCGGGCACATACCCCCCTCCCCTCCCCCCCCCCCCCCCCTGGCAGTCACGTGACAAGAGCCCCAGCAGACGTCAAGGCGCGGTCCTGTTGATTACGCCCGTCTAAGACTGCTGTGTGGATAATTAATGCGACTAATTTGCCTGTGAACTAACACGCTTGTGAATTTCTTGATTGGGACACGCAAACTTTTGACCAGATTTTTAGACTGGCAGCAGCTAAAAATGTCATTCATTTGGCATTATTGGATTGATGGGTATTCTCCAGTGAACAGTAGAAAAAATTAATTAATTAAAATTTGAAAGTAAAAAAAATTAAAGCACTGACGTCATAAGAAATGTTTGGTTGTTGTCATGTGACCAAGCAATGTGTATGTGTTCGTTGATGAAGGAAATTTCTCACGTGAGAGTTGGGATGCTGGTGTCAACTAGAATACTCTCCTACACTACTGAAACAACTACATACGCTTTAAACCTGACTTGGTTTTTCTACGCATTATTTGTGTTTCAAAGTTTTCGTTACTGTGACAAAATTTCATAGCTCGACAGATCATCAGCTTTGATGTTTGGGATTGTCAAAACGTTGGTGTCCAAGTTGGATTTGAACTCAGGTCAACACCTGTGTGTTGGAAGCAGAAGACGACGATATAACACGTCATTCGTTTTCAGATTTTTAAGTTTTTTTTTTCAAAGGGCCTGTGATTATGTCATGATCTTTCTTGTGTCATGTGAAATGTGTTTTATAAAGTATGGCCATTTGGAATAGCCATACCAACACCAGTATGTCTTTCTTCTTCGTTCTTGTAAAGCTTGTAAAGGCTCCGCTGATACAAGTTGAGATATCAATTCGTCTATTGTGTCTATTATTAGGATTAGTGTTTGGATTAGGGTTCGGTTTAGGATTAGTGTTTGGATTAGGATTTGGCTTAGGGTTAGTGTCTGCTGTTCGGCTTAGGATTAGTGTTTGCTGCTTGGATTAGGATTATCAGTTGCGGTTCGATGTTCAAGTGGTTATCTGTTTTGTTACCTGTACAGGTGTGTGGTTACGGCGAGTGGACTCGTCTTTTTTTCTCCTCCAACAGTTCGGCTGTTTTCTCCATCATCGTCGTCACCGTGTTCTAATCATGCCTGTCTGTCTTTGATTCTGTCGTGGCTGTCTTTGATTGATTCTGTCGTGCCTGTCTTTGATTGATTCTGTCGTGCCTGTCTTTGATTGATTCTGTCGTGGCTGTCTTTGATTGATTCTGTCGTGCCTGTCTTTGATTGATTCTGTCGTGCCTGTCTTTGATTGATTCTGTCGTGCCTGTCTTTGATTGATTCTGTCGTGGCTGTCTTTGATTGATTCTGTCGTGCCTGTCTTTGATTGATTCTGTCGTGCCTGTCTTTGATTGATTCTGTCGTGGCTGTCTTTGATTGATTCTGTCGTGCCTGTCTTTGATTGATTCTGTCGTGCCTGTCTTTGATTGATTCTGTCGTGCCTGTCTTTGATTGATTCGATCGTTGCCCCCACACCTGTGTACCCGCTATGTCATTGACACACCTGGATATTGTAATCTGGTGGCGTCAAGCTTGACTAGACACCGCGTGTTAGAATACACCTTGTTCTACCTGAGACAAGGGGGGGGGGGGGGATTTGACTTTGTTTATATCATGTTCATGAACTCGACGGTCTTGCACTGTAGGCTGCTTGTGACGTTGGACATTGTGAACATGAACTGTCTTCAACATGGCTCATGTGTGTTAGAAATTCTGACCAAGAAAATTATCCGAAACAAAATACTAGTTGCTGTCCTGACTAGATGAAATAAAACAAGTATAAAAACCTTTCTAATAACAAGATCTTAAACGCTGGAAAGAAAAACTGTTTTCTGTAAAAAATAAAAATGTTTGGTCGCTCATGAGATCTCTTACATATCTTAGCGACCAATCTACATTTAAAAGCTTGTTATCACATAGGGTTTTATTTTTTATTTTTTTGTGTCCCCCCCCCCCCACCCCCGCGTTCCCCTTTTAAGTATTTCTTTCGAAATAAAGTTGACACTTCGTATGCTACAACTAAAATTATTTGCGTTCAAACCCGACCAGTAGCTTGTCATCAGTTACTCAGTTATCTGCCCCTAGCTCTGGTCGACGATTGGGCGAGAAATCAGCCAATCAGGACCAAGAATTCACCCACCACGGTCCTCTGATCATGTGATCGCTAGCTCGTAGTTTATCTCCCTTTTATTGTTGAATGTAGTAATCCTCAAATTAAAATCACTCTAATCAGGTTTAAAAAAAAAAAAAAAAAAAGATATTCTAGCATTGTCATCGAAAATGAAGGTATTTGGAAAGTTTGAAAGAAATCGCTGCATTAGAAGTGGGTCAAAATTGAGTTACAAGATTTACCACAAATCCACAAACATGGTGATCTAACTTAGTAAAAGCTTGTAAAAACAATTACATCCGGTTAGATTTTTAAAATCTCTTGGTCGTTTAGGTAAAAATAAAACATGAGATCAGAAAGTTGAAAAGTTGACGTCAGATTGTAAATTGATTTCAAGTCGAGAGTTTAATTAAATCCGCCCCGTGAAGTGCTGAGCTTTAATCACGTGACTTGCTTGGTGCAGGTCGACAGAACACGAGAGATAAGTTTGTTGGTGGAAACTTTCAGTACAACTCTTGGATGGTGTGTTGACAAAGTCAGTTGACTGCTGGACCGTGTGTTGACAAAGTCAGTTGACTGCTGGACAGTGTGTTGACAAAGTCAGAAGACTGACTTTTGTTGCGGTTGATGGTGAGTGGAGCAAATGTGGAGACATGTAGGTACACATTTCTATTCTGTACACGTTTTGTGCAGTTCTACACACCTCGCTATGTTCTAATATCTCCTGATGTACGCACCAAATGTACACATTGATGGTGTACAATTCTCCTGATACTGTAAATATGATGTATTCGTTTGTTTTGAAAGGTTTGTAATGTACACATCTGTTGGTGTACATACACATCTGTTGATGTACACACACACACACAGCTGTTGGTGTACACAGCTGTTGGTGTACACAGCTGTTGGTGTAGCTGTTGGTGTACACAGCTGTTGGTGTACACATCTGTTGGTGTACACAGCTGTTGGTGTACACAGCTGTTGGTGTACACAGCTGTTGGTGTACACAGCTGTTGGTGTACACATCTGTTGGTGTATACATCTGTTGGTGTACACATCTGTTGGTGTAGCTGTTGGTGTACACAGCTGTTGGTGTACACAGCTGTTGGTGTACACAGCTGTTGGTGTACACAGCTGTTGGTGTACACAGCTGTTGGTGTACACAGCTGTTGGTGTAGCTGTTGGTGTACACAGCTGTTGGTGTACACAGCTGTTGGTGTACACATCTGTTGGTGTACACAGCTGTTGGTGTACACAGCTGTTGGTGTACACAGCTGTTGGTGTATACATCTGTTGGTGTATACATCTGTTGGTGTAGCTGTTGGTGTACACAGCTGTTGGTGTACACAGCTGTTGGTGTACACAGCTGTTGGTGTACACAGCTGTTGGTGTACACAGCTGTTGGTGTACACAGCTGTTGGTGTATACATCTGTTGGTGTATACATCTGTTGGTGTAGCTGTTGGTGTACACAGCTGTTGGTGTACACAGCTGTTGGTGTACACAGCTGTTGGTGTACACAGCTGTTGGTGTACACAGCTGTTGGTGTACACAGCTGTTGGTGTACACATCTGTTGGTGTACACAGCTGTTGGTGTACACAGCTGTTGGTGTACACAGCTGTTGGTGTATACATCTGTTGGTGTATACATCTGTTGGTGTAGCTGTTGGTGTACACAGCTGTTGGTGTACACAGCTGTTGGTGTATACATCTGTTGGTGTATACATCTGTTGGTGTAGCTGTTGGTGTACACAGCTGTTGGTGTACACAGCTGTTGGTGTACACAGCTGTTGGTGTACACAGCTGTTGGTGTACACATCTGTTGGTGTACACAGCTGTTGGTGTACACAGCTGTTGGTGTATACATCTGTTGGTGTAGCTGTTGGTGTACACAGCTGTTGGTGTACACAGCTGTTGGTGTACACACACATCTGTTGATGTACACATCTGTTGTACACATCACATTGTGAGTGTCCGATAGCTGTTGAATCTCATCCATCAAACAACATGACAGACAGCCTGCCCCAGCTGGAGGCAGCCAAACAACACTTTTGCTAGTCAGTCAAATTGTCGTTGGTGGTTGTTGTTTGTATTTATTTGTTTCAAGCCTTGTTGAATGTTTGAAGGTTCAATAAATGAGTCAATTGTATATTAGCCAAAGGCTAATGTTATTTAACTGGCAATTAAAGTCTTTTAACCTGATGTATGTAGACCGCAACAGCTCAAACTGTGGCATTGACCTACCACTGTCAGAACGAGGCGATATGGCTCTGTGTGTCAGAACGAGGCGATATGGCTCTGTGTGTCAGAACGAGGCAATATAATCCCGTTGTTTTAAGATCCCCGCATGTAGTGACATTAAAATCAATTTTTAAAAGCCTGTTTATCAGAGCCACCTCTTGTAGCAGTAAACAGGTTCAACAGACAGTGCGATTGGCTGGCTCATCACGTGATCAATACTACACGTGCTAAACTAGCTGTGAATATTTATGCCTGATCTCATCAAGTTAATGGTTGCAGGAAATATTTGAAAGCACGTGGTCTAACGTTCCTCCTTGTTTTGGTTACCTTATGGTAACGCTAATCAAATCAATCGTCGCAACTTTTTCCCTTTAGAGTTGAGCTGCCTCGTCTTTTGTTACCATTAAAATAATCTGTAATCAATGTTAGCACTTGGGCACTTTAGGTCTCAGTGAGAACTAGGGGTGGAGAGGGCGGCCTAAACCAAAGATGTATGTTGGATGTTTGTAGAAAGATGTATCTTGGATGTGTGTACAAAGATGTATCTTGGATGTGTGTACAAAGATGTATGTTGGATGTTTGTAGAAAGATGTATCTTGGATGTGTGTACAAAGATGTATGTTGGATGTTCGTACAAAGATGTATGTTGGATGTGTGTACAAAGATGTATGTTGGATGTTCGTACAAAGATGTATGTTGGATGTTCGTACAAAGATGTATGTTGGATGTTCGTACAAAGATGTATGTTGGATGTGTGTACAAAGATGTATGTTGGATGTGTGTACAAAGATGTATGTTGGATGTGTGTACAAAGATGTATGTTGGATGTGTGTACAAAGATGTATGTTGGATGTGTGTACAAAGATGTATCTTGGATGTGTGTACAAAGATGTATCTTGGATGTATGTACACAGATGTATCTTGTATGTTCGTACAAAGATGTATGTTGGATGTGTGTACAAAGATGTATGTTGGATGTGTGTACAAAGATGTATGTTGGATGTGTGTACAAAGATGTATGTTGGATGTGTGTACAAAGATGTATGTTGGATGTGTGTACAAAGATGTATCTTGGATGTGTGTACAAAGATGTATCTTGGATGTATGTACACAGATGTATCTTGTATGTTCGTACAAAGATGTATGTTGGATGTTTGTACAAAGATGTATAGTGTACGTTATTTCAAATATGTATCTTGTATGTTGTTGTTCATACAAAGATTTATCTTGGATGTTGTTCTTTTCACATAAACCGTCAATGTATTGTTTCACTGGTCACATAAAAGAGTTGTCCATAAAATAGCTTTGGTCAAGAACTAACCCTAACCTAACCATCATATTCCTAACCTTTGGACCGCCGTAGTTTAAAAAATATTTTTAAACGAGTTGTCATAATGTTGCGATATGTTTTTCAACATTTATTGTCGTCTGTTGCTAATCGCATCACGTGTTCTATTTACGTTGGATGGATTGGTTGAAAGACTTGCCATAATTACCATCAGCAGGCGTATCTCGAACCTTCTCAACTAACCGCTGATTTGATTTTCAGATTGGCGTCTTTCTTTTTCTCTGAAACCTGTGCTACGGGCTAGGGTTTGAGAAACAAAAACTGGCTTTACAAATTGACCTGTGTCTATAGTTTATGTGTGTTTGTGGATCTTTGGGCTGAGAACTGAAACAAAACTTTGTGCAAGATGTGCCAGTAAATGTTTGAAGTTTCAGAACGTCTAACACACACACATACACACACACAACCACTCAACTTTGTTGACGCTGTTGAAGACTCCACCGTGTTTGTAATCTCTAAGATGTGAGAAACTGTTTCCTCTCAAATGTGTGAAAACTTGTTCAACCAAACTCCGCCCTCACGATGACAAAACACAACCTCACGTAGTGTGTAGTTGTCGCGTGCTTCCGGTGTTGTTTGCGTGTTGTGGTTGCCATGACAACGATTGACGAATGCCGCAAACAATACGAGGAGCTGCAAGCCTCCACCCCTGTCCCCGTAGAGAGGATCATCAAGGTCAACCCCAGGCTCAAGGTCAGCAAAGAAAAGAGAAAGGTACATGTCGCACGTGTCTGTTGCGGTTGTACAGTTGGTGGGGGGGGGGCAGTGTTTCTTCCAGACTGTTTTCTTGAGGGGGAGGGCACTGTTAAAAGTATGCTTTCTATATAAATTCTATTTCGTTCGGAGGGGGGGCAGTAGACTTTCTTCGGGGCGCCCCGCCCCCCCCTCCGAAGAGATTCCTAGTAGAAAACCAAGATTTCTCACGGCAAACTAAATATGGATGTCTCACCAGCTTACAGTAGTCTGTCTCCAGGCTGTAGATCATCAGTCTGGCACCGCTGTGCTGGTCTCTCCCAGGCTAGGACCAGCTAAAATATTTTTTTTTGTGTCATGACGAGCGAGCAGCTGTCCCCACACGCCCCACCCCACGGGCCCAGACTGAATCTCTTTAAACCCATTTAATAATATATTTTTTTCCAACCTCCACAGACCATCAGCAGAACTGGGAGCCACAAGTCACGTGGCTCTACGGGCGGGGGGTCTAAGAAACAAAGAGAGCAGGGGGATCATGGGGGTCATCCTTCGGACAGCGAGAGTGACCTTGAGGAGAACCGGATTCGGGACAACAAGTCTGACCTTGACATGATTGGCGTGGACATTTCCAACGAAAACGATTGGGACACGGATCTGGAGAACGAAGGTTGGTGTGGTTGAAGGGTTGTCATTCTACCAAGGTTGGAGGGTTGTCATTATACCAAGGTAGGAGGGTTGTCTTTCTACCTAGGTTGTAGTGTCATTCTACCAAGGTAGGAGGGTTGTTATTCTTCCTAGGTTGGAGGGTTGTTGGTCTCGTTCTGGAATTTCTAGGGGGAGAGGGGCACTGGTTAAAGTATATATTTTCTATATGAATTATGTATAGCTTTCTATTCCATCAGATGGGGGAGGGGTGCACATGCTCGGGGGGGGGCAGAGAGATGCCTGCAAGAAACTGGTTACCCATTGATTGGCCCCTGCCCACCTTTTGCCTACCTTTTGCCTAGCGTGTCCAGCCTCTAAACTCCCCCTATGTCTTCATTGACTGAGTGCAGTACATGATAGAACTATCCCATAATTCCTCAGATCCCCAGCCTGTGTATGACCACAGTGGGCGGAGCTTGTACCTTGACGCGTGTAAAAACTTTGGCGTGGTGCCCATCTCCTACTTCCTGCGACACATGAACGACAGCCATCTTTCCATGAAACATCACGGGCTCGCTGGGGAAGGCATGAGACCCATCGCTATTTCGTTAGTGGTAGGTTTTGTTTTTTACTGCTGGTGGTGTTATGGTAGGTTTTGTTTTTTACTGCTGGTAGAGTCATGGTAGGTTTTGTTTTTTACTGCTAGTGTGTCATGGTAGGTTTTGTTTTTTACTGCTGGTGGAGTCATGGTAGGTTTTGTTTTTTTACTGCTGGTAGAGTCATGGTAGGTTTTGTTTTTTTACTGCTGGTAGAGTCATGGTAGGTTTTGTTTTTTACTGCTGGTGGAGCATTGGTGGATTTTTTACTGCTTGTGTTAATTTTGTAACTGCCAACTCATTCCATTAGTCTTCTTTTTTTCGGGGGTTTTTTTTTTAATTTTTTTAAAGCTTTGAGACTTTTGTAAAAGGTCTATTTGGCATTTGTTAAATATTAAAATTACAAGAATTATTTCAATAGCAATATTATTTTTTCGGATGGGATCTTTTTGACGCTATTTTAAAAGGTGTTTGATTGTGAGAAAATGGTGGTGGATGTAGCCACTGGACCCTCCCCTAACTGATGGTTGTCTATGTTAAGTTAGAACAATTTGTGATGCTGTCCATATTTGTAGCCCAATTATTTAGAAATGTTTTGTCTCCTCAGTCAAACGCCACCATCAACACACTGGACCTGACGGACAACTGGCTGGGCTATGACGGGGGGATGGCGGTTTGTGAGATGTTGAAGGAGAATTGTTTCATCACAGACCTGGTAAGTCGGGCTGGTTTCTGGGTATATGGGTTGTCACTGGGATTAATATAAGTTGTCCCTGGGATTAATGTGGGTTGTCCCTGGGATTAATGTGGGTTGTCCCTGGGATTAATATAAGTTGTCCCTGGGATTAATATGGTTGTCCCTGGGATTTATGTGTAAATTCAGCACACAAATAGAGAATGTATTGTTTATATATTGTTGTTAGGATTAATTTAGTATGTGAAGATTTTTTTACCTTGATGAAAAAATTAAATATTTCTTAAATGAGGAAGAAAAAAAATTAAATTTCAAACTATTAATCTGTTATTTAAAGGGAAAATGAAAGCAGTGTGTAAAAAAAAAAATTATTTTCATTCAAATTTTCTGATTGATTCATATTGATGTCCTCAGAATTTGTCTGACAATAATTTAAACAAATGTTCCGAGCACCTATGCCAGATAATCCAAAAGAACGACACTCTCCGTAGGGTAACCCTAACAGGTAGACACACTTGCCAGATTGGCTTGGTTTAAGTTTAATCTGGGTAAAGGCTAACACAAGCTTGTTTTAAGTTTATTCCTATCTGCTAAAGGCTAACACAAGCTTGTTTTAAGTTTATTCCTATCTGCTAAAGGCTAACACAAGCTTGTTTTAAGTTAATTCCTATCTGCTAAAGCCTAAAACAAGCTTGTATCAAATACTGTTTAATGTGCTCACAAGTTTATTCATGTCTGCTGTTCTCCACAGGGAATGGTTTTGATGACACAGCTGCTGTTCATCTGGCTAATCTTATCCTGGTGAGTTTGTACAAAATAAAACAACTTGATTTGCAATAAAAAAAATATAAAATTAGCATTTATTTTTACCTGGTACTTAATGATTGTTTTTGACTTAAGCTGTTTATTTTTTACAAAAGTTTGACACAATGTCCTTAACCTCACAGTACCTGAGTGCTAGCTGTTTGACATAAACTATTTGTATGAACCAATCTCATTTTAAAATACTGTGCTAGTTTGGTTGTCCTCTGACCTCTACCTAAACCTGCCTGTATAAACCTCTTGGTTCCCTCAGACCACGTCCAAGCTAGAATATCTGAATCTAAGTCACAACTGTCTGGGGGAGAAGGCGGGACTGCTCCTGGGGCCGGCTATCTCGGAGAATCTCTGCCTGAAGGAACTGGACCTGTCCTGGAACCATCTGAGAAGGAAAGGTGCCATCTCTGTGGCTGCCGGTGTCAAGGTCAGCTTGTTTTGTTTCAGTTCTTTTCAGTTGGTTACCTTTTTTTTAAATACCTAAAACATCATGAATATTCACATAGATAAAAAACACATTTATCTTTTTACTTTCTCGTATATACGAAGTATAGAGAAAGTCTTGTAATCGTGCAAAAAAAAAAAATCGAGATTTTTGCAAATCTCGACGTTTTGCATCTCACTGATACGGAAAAACATAATTTTGCAATCTTGTCCGTATGTCTGTGTGTCTGTGTGTGTGTGTGTCTGTGTGTGTGTGTGTCCGTGTGTAAACACGATAACTTGAGTACCGTTACAGCTAGGTTGATGAAATTTCATATATAAGTATTTTATCAAAATCGTAGATCCGTATCAACTTTTGAGCGATTTCCGACAACCGGAAGTGGTACTTTTTCTACTTTGAATTTTTCAAAAGCCTATAACTTGAGTACTATTTCAGATAGATAAATTAAATTTCATACGTAAGTAAAAGATCTAATTCTCTACCTTCTGTTAAATTTTGAGTAATTTCCATTGACCGGAAGTAGTAATTTACGCTACTTCCGATTTCTCAAAAAACTAATGTAAATTTTTAAAGTACTAATAATATTGCGCACTATTATGCGCTTTTTTATTCGCGTTCACTTGGTGTGCAATTAATTTGTCTACGAGATTTTATTCTATTTTTAAAACTTTAAGTATTTAAAATGGATTAAAAATCATGTCTAGAAGTCTATAGCCCGAGTTCCCATCCCCTGTTATTTTATATAAGAATATTCGAGAAAGTTTAGGGGAGATCACTCCCGGTTTATTTATACTAAATTTACATGCACAAACATCTAGGTAAATTACTCAACATTTGAAAATTTGTTTCCATTTCTCAAAGTTTGTGTTTCTTTTTTTGTGGCTCACAAATGTGTGATCAACAAAGTTAATTATGGGTAGCCTATGTGTGAAATGTTAATTTAATATGTAATGGGTAGCCTACTAGTACTTGTGAAATTTTATAGTTAATATGTAAATCTAATGGATAGCCAACTTGTGAAATTATAACAACTTTTTATGTGTACTACAGAGCAATGTGTTCATGAAAAAAGTGAACCTCTCCTGGAATGGGTTTGGGTTTGATGCATCCAGTGCCTTGATGGATGCCTTAAAGGCCAACAGTGTTCTTGAGGAGTTGGATTTGACGTAAGGCAATATTTGAATATCAAATTATCATGTATGGAGTTGTTGTTCTAGATTCAACCCTAGCACAGTTTGTTCTTCCAGTACAATACCCAGGCTAACTTAGAGGCCTGCTATATTTTAAAGAATAATCTGTGCTAACAAAATATTTTCCCAGTACAATACCCAGGCTAACTTAGAGGCCTGCTATATTTTAAAGAATAATCTGTGCTAACAAAATATTTTCCCAGTACAATACCCAGGCTAACTTAGAGGCCTGCTATATTTTAAAGAATAATCTGTGCTAACAAAATATTTCCCAGTACAATACCCAGGCTAACTTAGAGGCCTGCTATATTTTAAAGAATAATCTGTGCTAACAAAATATTTTCCCAGTACAATACCCAGGCTAACTTAGAGGCCTGCTATATTTTAAAGAATAATCTGTGCTAACAAAATATTTTCCCAGTACAATACCCAGGCTAACTTAGAGGCCTGCTATATTTTAAAGAATAATCTGTGCTAACAAAATATTTTCCCAGTACAATACCCAGGCTAACTTAGAGGACTACTATATTTTAAAGAATAATCTGTGATAACAATATTTTCCCAGTACAATACTCAGGCTAACTTAGAGGACTACTATATTTTAAAGAATAATCTGTGATAACAATATTTTCCCAGTACAATACTCAGGCTAACTTAGAGGACTACTATATTTTAAAGAATAATCTGTGATAACAATATTTTCCCAGTACAATAACCCAGGCTAACTTAGAAAATAATCTGTGCTAACAAAATATATTTCCAGCAACAATAGAATAGCCACAGAGGGAGCAGTGCTGATTGGCAAGGGCATCACAGTCAATGAGTCTCTGAAAGTGATCAGGGTTTGTTTCACTTCTTATTGACAACTTTTTATGTAGCCCTTTATTATTTGTTAAAATAAAAATCTAAAAAAAATTGTAGAATTTTTTTTATGGCAAGTTTGTTTTTTCAGATTGGTAAAAACCCAATGCAAAGTGCTGGCTGCTGGGCCATAGCTGCAGCCATCTTAAAAAATCCAAACTGTATTTTGGAGGCGGTCGACTTTTCTGTGAGTGAACTTGTTGGAAGAATTTTTTAAAACTTTTGTTTTAGGGAAACTAGAAAATAGTTTTTAATTTATATTGAGTAGGTCTACAATTGTCATCCTTTTAAAGAGATTTTTTTTAACATAATACTATTAAAATAAATATTAAAACAAATATGATTAAATCAATAAAGATTTTAATTAATTAATTGCTCCAACTATAGGACATCACTGTCAACAAAGATTTTGTGACTCTATGGAAACAGGTGGAAGAGAAGTTTCCACAGCTAAAGATGAGTCATGGAGGTGACTAAATAAAAAAAATTATAAATATAATTTACTTTGTTTATTGCTAGCTTGGTAGAATTATATCTTTTTCATACAATTTGTTCTGATTATACTCATTTAGGTACTGAAATGCCTCTCAAACCCAAACAAAGAGTCCACCCACTCATCAAATTAAACGCCTTCATTAACTCCAGAAATATTCGATTGGTTGAATTTTTCAATCAGTTTGATAAAGATGGCACAATGAATGTCAGCAAAGCAGAATTTAGACAAGGATTGGAGGTGAGATCTTGTATTAGTTGTCAGCTTGAAAAACTCCAAGTATAGACTACATTTTCTTTTAGACTTTCAACTGTAACTCATATAAATGTTATAGAATTATGTATACTGTGTGGTGGAGGCAGGAGAAGGCGCCACTGAGGTTTAACCTTGGTGGTAAAATCAAGCTGATAGAGGACTTAGTACATTAGCTGTTTAAACAGGTAAAACAATTTTTGTTGACACAAATGAGATAATTAACGAATCTTTAATTGTATCTCTTTCAGCTGCTCATCAAGGTAAAAAAAAGTCTTTAATTACTCGTTATTTAGCATTTACTTTTCCCAAAATTTAGAAGTTGAAATAAAAAAAAGTTGAAGTAGCCACCAAACTTGTGTCTGACCTTGTCCCCAGCAAACTGGTATTGGCCTGACACCTGATGAGGTGGACATGTTGGTGGCAGAGCTGGACACAGCAGGTACAGGGACCATCAACTACAGGTCAGTTTGCAGCATAGGTCACATACACATTTGTAGGGCATCATAGATCACAAACACATTTGCGTGGCAGCATAGATCACAAACACATTTGTAGGGCATCATAGATCACAAACACATTTGTGTGGCAGCATAGATCACAAACACATTTGTATGGCTTCATAGGGTGAAATCACAAACACATGCAGTCATAGATAATGAAATGGTTTAATGCTTTATACTACACATGCAGTCATAGCTATTGGTTTCTCTCATGTCATGAAATGGTTTAGTGCTGGATACCCAAGTGATCTGATCTCATGATTTTTTCTACCAGTGAACTTGTCCGAGGCCATAAAGACAGTGACAAGACCAAGAGATTCAGTACATACAAAACTCTGAGACCAATGACATCATAAACCAGGAAAAGTTTTTTTTAATGGCGGACCAAAATCATCTGAGATATTATGCCAGTATTTTCTGTCAGTATTTCTAGTACATTAATTCCTGTAATCTATCTATATATATATATAATTCTCTTCTTCGAGCCGTTAGAAAACAAGCTGCAAACGCTCTCCCTACCTCCCCACCCCTACATGGTTTTAGTGAGCTGTGTTCACTCTAAATGTTTACAAGCAGAGCCAACGATTTTAAACGTGGGGGGGGGGGGGGGGGTTATGGTCCTTAACGAGCTACTTAGTGTTTTAAAGAAATATTTTCAGTGTCAGCGTTGGTACTGTCGAATTCACAAATTATGAATTATTGAAAATTAGAAACAACTAAATAGCGGCGTATGTTATGCCGCGGGCCGGCTCGTATATATTAAACAAATTCTTTGTGTTTGAGAAATATGTTCAGCACCCATATTTTTGTAATGTAATTATTGATCAAAAAGTGCCTCCTAATGTAAGAATGTGACATCTATATTTTTAATTGTGCCATGT
The DNA here is from genome assembly GCF_028476545.2 of Physella acuta. Taxonomy (NCBI): domain Eukaryota; kingdom Metazoa; phylum Mollusca; class Gastropoda; family Physidae; genus Physella; species Physella acuta. The sequence goes on from NW_026732486.1 coordinate 721,757, forward strand.
AGAAGTAATAAAATTTACAGTGCATTGATGGTTTTTCATGATTTTACAATTTGATCACAATCAATCTTACTTTTTCATTTGAGAATGCCAATTTTTTAAATTATGCCTATTCTCGCTCCGAGACTGTCAGTGTGAAAGATTTAGGTTTTAAGACAATATCCTGGTCACAGAGCAGAGGAAAGCCTTGGTCAGGTTTGATGGACAGTTGCTGCATAATGGTGGCAAAAAATAGGAAGAGCATGACGTCAGCCAGCCCCTCCCCTGGACACTGTCGTCTGCCCGCTCCATATGGGATGAAGTGGTCAGGGATCTCTAGGGCTCGGGATTTATTCAGAAACCTGACAGCGATTGGAGAAAATGAGTTTTTTGCAATATTTTATAGGTGAGCATGTATACTTAATATACTATATAAAAAAATTGCCTCATTTGAAATACAGGGGAAGCAACTAGTATAAAATGAGAGCACTCACCTGTGTGGATTGTACTGGTAGGGGTTCTTCCACAGCTTGGCATCGTGGTGAATCTTCCAGACATTAAACAGTAGGATGCTGCCAGTTTGAATTGGGTAGTCTGAAACAAGAAAAATATTTTTAAATATTAAACGAGTCATCCATAAATGACACTATACTTTTGTATTTTTAAAAAGATAGGTTTTGTAAACTAATCAAAAATTTACCAATACTTATTGTTGATCAAGCTTAGTAGTATTTTAAAAAGCATAACAGTTTGTAGATCATTATGGTCTAAACAAAAATTGGTCTTATTGAATGACCTAGAATGCTATTGTAATTGTTAATAATAAAAGCAAGCCCAACTATAACCAAACATACCCTGTAGAGTTGTATCTTTTGTGGCTGAATGGGGAATTAAAAAAGGATGAATGGACGCAAGTCTGAGCGCCTCGTAGATGCAAGCAGTGGTCAGGGGGAGGTAAGGCTGGTCTTCAACTCCGGGCAGCCTGCTGTGGTCAATGACAGAGTCCAGCTCCCTCTGGACCTGCCGCTGGATGTCCGCATGGCTGGCCATGTACCCCAGCAGCCACGTCAGCACCACCGCCGTGTCGTTGTAGCCGAAGTTGAGGGCGTCCAGCAGGAGGTAGTCCAGATCTTCCTTACCCAGCAGCCCCACGTCCTCCCCGTTGTCCACGTACAGCAGCAGGTGGTCGGCCATGTCACGTATGTGGCCGTGGTCATACGTGTCTTTGTGCAGGTTCAGGTACTTGTGGATGATGGACAGCTGGACAGTTGAGCTTTCCTGGGACATGGGTCAACATTTTGGGTCAACATTCTGAGTCAGCATTTTGGGTCAACATTTTAGGTCAACATTTTGGGTCAACATTTTAGGTCAACAATGAGCTAACCTGTTAGACTTGTAAATATGATATCAATTGCAGACAAAATTCCAGGCTAAACATTTCAATCCAATTCTATAAACTAAAGTAGGATCTACATACTATCTAGAGAGTAAGGCGGTTTCCTCTAGCATCATTGTAATAATGGTTTGAGGTAGTTAACTTACACTGTCTATGGGTAATATCAAATATACCCACTACATAGTTAAAAATGGTATGTGTGTATAAATTACCTTAGTTAAAAATGGTATTGTAAAAATATACTTTAGTCTTAGACAAACCTGGATGTAGTTGCCAAAATCATCAGATGAGAAGATCTTGAGTAGCGGACAAAAATCCAGCGGATTAAGTCGGAAAGCTTCTCTCCTGCTGTCCATGAGGGCCAAAGTTTCTCTCATGCGCTGGCACTGTGGGTCCAGCCTCTGGTCAAACACTAGCCTGGGGAGACATGACATCTAGAGACATGACATCTAGAGACATGACATCTAGAGACATGAGATCTACACTAGCCTGGGGAGACATGACATCTAGAGACATGACATCTAGAGACATGACATCTAGAGACATGAGATCTACACTAGCCTGGGGAGACATGAGATCTACACTAGCCTGGGGAGACATGACATCTACACTAGCCTGGGGAGACATGAGATCTACACTAGCCTGGGGAGACATGACATCTACACTAGCCTGGGGAGACATGACATCTACACTAGCCTGGGGAGACATGACATCTACACTAGCCTGGGGAGACATGAGGTCTACACTAGCCTGGGGAGACATGAGATCTACACTAGCATCAGCAGTAGAAAATATTTCTAATACAACAGAAAAACATAATTCTCACTACCATCTAAAATATTCTAAAATTTTCAGGAGATATTTTTACTTTCTCGTATATACGTAGTATAGAGAAAGTATTGTAATCGTGCAAAAAAAAAAAATCGAGATTTTTACAAATCTCGACGTTTTACACCTCACTGATACGGAAAAACATAATTTTGCAATCTTGTCTGTATGTGTGTGTGTGTCTGTGTGTGTCTGTGTCTGTGTGTGTGTCCGTGTGTAAACACGATAACTTGAGTACCGTTACAGCTAGGTTGATGAAATTTCATATATAAGTATTATATCAAAATCGTAGATCCGTATCAACTTTTGAGCGATTTCCGACAACCGGAAGTGGTACTTTTTCTACTTTGAATTTTTCAAAAGCCTATAACTTGAGTACTATTTCAGATAGATAAATTAAATTTCACATGTAAGTAAAAGATCTAATTCTCTACCTTCTGTTAAATTTTGAGTAATTTCCGTTGACCGGAAGTAGTAATTTACGCTACTTCCGATTTCTCAAAAAACTAATGTAAATTTTTAAAGTACTAATAATATTGCGCACTATTACGCACATTTGGTTTGGGTGCTAGCTTGGTGCGCATTTTTTTTTCTACTAGATTTTATTCTATTTTTAAAAGTTTAAGTAAACAAAAATCATGTCTATATTCCGAGTTGACATCCCACGTAGTGTTATATTAGAATATTCGAGAAAGTTTAGGGGAGATTACTCCCGGTTTATTTACTAATGAAGTTTGCAATTCTTGTAACATGCAACTTTCTGAAAGTTGTATACTTAGCTTTTTCTAACGAACCCAAAATTTACTTTAAAAAAGGTATTTGTATTTAAAAATTGTGCAAATATTTTCACCTAGCTTTTTACTTTCTTGTATACAGAGTGTAGAAAAAGTATTGTAATCGTGCAAAAAAAAAAATAGATGATTTTTACAAATCTTGAAGTTTTATACCGCCCTGTGTCAGAAAAACTTAGTTTTGCAATCTTGTATGTGTATGTGTGTCTGTGTACCGATACAGCTAGGTTGATGAAATTTCATACACAAGTATTATATCAAATTTGTAGTTCTGTATCATCTTTTCGCTGATTTCCGATAACCGGAAGAGGAACTTATTCTACTTTCAATTTTTCAAAAGCCTATAATTTGAGCACTGTTTCAAACCGATAAATGAAATTTCACATTTTAAGTAAAAGATCTAATTCTGTCTTCTTTCAAATTTTGAGTAATATCCGTTTACCGGAAGTAGTAATTTATGCTATTTCCAATTTCTCAAAAAACGCATGTGAATTTATAAAGTACTAATAATATTCCACACTATTATACACAGATTTTTTGGAGTTCACTTGGTGCGCAATTCTTTTTTCTATGAGATTCTATTCTATTTTAAAAAGTTTAAGTAATTAAAAATCATGTCTATATCCCAAGTTGCCATACCCTGTAGTGTTATATAAGAATATAATTCGAGAAAGTTTAGGGGAGATCACTCCGGTTTATTTAGAGTGCAATTTTTTTTTGGCTTATTAAAAAATATTTAATAATGCTGTTTATTTCCTCACTAAGATAATTAGTTTAGCTAGTAATAAACTACTCCACCATCTTGGTGGTCCATGGGTGATTGTTAGTCAAGTCCTATCTGGCCCAGTTTTAAAATCTGTTCTATCTCAATACAAGATCCAAGTTCCTCTACTTAAATATGATACAAGATGCAAGTTCAGCCTTAAATTTATAGACAAGATCTAAATTCACCTACCTAAATATGATACACGTTCTGCCTTAAACTTATATATAAGATCTACGTTCCCCTACTTAAGTATGATACAAGATGCAAGTTCTGCCTTAAACTTATATACAAGATCTAAGTTCCCCTACCTAAATATGATATTGAAGCAGGCAGGCTTTAAGATTGCCATGGGATCAAAGGCACATTGACTTTCAACCAGTCTGTTGACTGTGTCAATGATCTCTGAGGAGAGCTTCTCTTCAATGTGCTGCACGTCTGAGCAGTAGGCGTCGACACTGGAGGACAGGAAGTTCCTGCGCACGTGAGTTTTTTCTGAGTTGTCTGCACAGCACACACCTGGTGGGAGTTTACGTTTGCTGTTACTTATACAGTGCTGTCTGCTGTACCAAACAGCCCTTTCTGCTGTACCAAACAGCACTGTCTAGTATACCAAACAGCACTGTTTGCAGTACCAAACAGCTGCTGTCTGCTAATTTTATACATATCCTATATATATCAGGACCTACCTCTTTGTCTGTTTTCCTCCGCATCATACAGGAAATTAAAGTTCTGAAAATCAGGTCGACCTGACAATGAGTCTGACCTATCATGAAGACCTTCCATGAGCCCATCCAAACTGCCAATGACCACGACCTTGTGCTGACCTACAGTCAGCTGATAGATGTCCCCGTACAGCTGGTGGTAGCTGGTCAGTTTTGTGTGGGCGTCCTGGGTCAAGGTTCTCACATGACCAAACAGCGGCCACGACCAGGGACCTGAGGACAGTGGGAATAGGTTTGTAGTTCAGTAAAAACTTGATAGAACTCCTAACATTTGTTGGGGTAGTTATATTCTACACAAGTCTAATACAAAATAGAATTTGACATTTTTATGTTTGAAGCCTAACGCAAAAGAAAAGATATCAGATAGCATATTTAAAGTGTATCAAAATCAATAAACTATCATTACTTAACTTAGTTTAAGTTTAAAGGACTACTGGACTGATTTCAAAATAATTATCACCTTTGAACTCAGTAGTAACAATGCTTTAAAAATGAATGACTCAAATGTTATTATATATAATGGCCAGAAGATTCTTCCATGAATCATGGAGGGTCACAACTTGTTTAAATTGCTACAATACACCAACACACACCAGACAGTTCCCATGATTTCAGTTCTTACAGGTGAGCTCAGGTAGAAAACATTAAGTCTGTGTTCAGTCATCCATATCATTAGCACTCAGCACCCATGCATGGTTCAGTGAGCACAAGTTCAGCCCCAGGACACACCATCACAACACACCATCACAACACACCATCACAACACACCATCACAACACACCATCACAACACACCATCACAACACACCATCACAACACACCATCACAACACACCATCACAACACACCATCACAACACACCATCACAACACACCATCACAACACACCATCACAACACACCATCACAACACACCATCACAACACACCATCACAACACACCATCACAACACACCATCACAACACACCATCACAACACACCATCACAACACACATCACAACACACATCACAACACACCATCACAACACACCATCACAACACACCATCACAACACACCATCACAACACACCATCACAACACACCATCACACCATCACAACACACCATCACACCATCACAACACACATCACAACACACCATCACAACACACCATCACAACACACCATCACAACACACCATCACAACACACCATCACAACACACCATCACACCATCACAACACACCATCACACCATCACAACACACCATCACAACACACCATGTCTGGGTAGACGTGTGTAGCAACAAAACAAACAACACCCACAAAAACACAACCCCAGACACAACAAAAACCTTGACATACCTGGTAAACATTTCTTCTGTTTGTTTGGGTGCCACCTCCATCTGCTGATGGTGAGAGGAATCAGAAACCCTGCCAGTAAGACTAGTAAGGAGATTTGGGGAATCAAAATGGAATCCTCTGTTAAAAAATCTGGCAAAACAGCTGAGAAAAACCAAGGGTTTGCATCCGTGCTTTCTTTTGACATATTCCTAGATCTAGTCTAGTTATAAAAATAGAACTTATTCTTTTGAAATAGACGCAGATCTAGATTAGATTCTTCTATTTTCTAGTAGTTGCTATTACCAACAGCCTACCAAAAAAAAAATAATATACCTACATGCCTACATTGAATTTATAATTTATAGCCTATTTTTAATTAAAATCAGCTTAAGCACTCTAGACTTAATCTAGAATCTAGATCTATTTTTTTCCCAAAGTAAAGTCATCAGTACTGGCTGAGTACTACTACTACACACATTACTACACTCAACTAGCCTACACAACTACACTCTAGTGACTGATGAGTGAAATAATTCCTTATGATAGCAATCACATCCTCAGCATCTGGGGTAGAACCCCCTCTAGAACTGGATCTAAGTATCCTTCACATGAAACATCAAGTTTGTATTAGACCCTCCAACTCTGGGAGACAGTCAAGTTTTTTCTCTGGCAGCAGCCATCTTGGATGTCAATAATTCCACTAGACTTTGTGGTAGCTGCCCATTATTGATTTTTTTCCTACTAGTTTTAGGCAAGAACTAAGGTACACAACCAATCATGCTTTATCATTTGTTTTGTTTTCTGCATTACCTCCCCTGACTCGTGGTTTATCAGATAAATTCAATGTCTGTGAAATAAAATATCCTACAATTTTTGTTCAATTGTTGACATAAATTTTTTCTCACAAAATAAATGAGACTACTTAAGTATATAATAATGCACCACTATTTAATTTACACTACAGAAAAGCAAGGGTCCCTTATAAAATTTTAGATCTGGGATATTTAACATATAATATAGAAACCTGCACTTTTTCAATATAGTTTTTTAAAATTATATATTTTTAAAGAAAATCATTTTATTTTTTATTTTAGTAAATGTATAACAACTTCTTATTAAAACATTTTTTAATTATTTTTTTCAAATATGAATAGAATCACATAGCTAAAATGAATTGCACTAAATGAACATAAAACAATCAGGGTATGTAAATTTTTTATAAATTAATCAAACATCTAATTCAGTCAAATTTTATGTCACATTGCGTTTTCAGGTTTTGATTTACAATACATGCCAAGTTTGAAAGAAAACTGTCACGTAGAAGTAGTCAAAATTTGGCATGCAGGTCGCATCTCATGCTAAGGAAATGTGTCATGAATAAAAAGACAAAAGCAGAAGGGAAATAAAAGCTTGTACAAATGAGATAAACAACTGGGTGGTGAGATAAACAACTGGGTGGTGAGATAAACAACTGGGTGGTGAGATAAACATAAACAACTGGGTGGTGACATAAACAACTGGGTGGTGACATAAACAACTGGGTGGTGAGATAAACAACTGGGTGGTGACATAAGCAACTGGGTGGTGAGATAAACAACTGGGTGGTGAGATAAACAACTGGGTGGTGAGATAAACAACTGGGTGGTGAGGTAAACAACTGGGTGGTGAGGTAAACATAAACAACTGGGTGGTGAGATAAACAACTGGGTGGTGAGATAAACAATTGGGTGGTGAGGTAAACAACTGGGTGGTGAGGTAAACATAAACAACTGGGTGGTGAGGTAAACATAAACAACTGGGTGGTGAGGTAAACATAAACAACTGGGTGGTGAGGTAAACAACTGGGTGGTGAGATAAACAACTGGGTGGTGAGGTAAACATAAACAACTGGGTGGTGAGGTAAACAACTGGGTGGTGAGGTAAACATAAACAACTGGGTGGTGAGATAAACATAAACAACTGGGTGGTGAGATAAACAACTGGGTGGTGAGATAAACATAAACAACTGGGTGGTGAGATAAATAATTTGGTGGTGAGATAAACAACTGGGTGGTGAGATAAACAACTGGGTGATGAGATAAACAATTGGGTGGTGAGATAAAATACTGGGTGGTGAGATAAACATAAACAACTGGGTGGTGAGATAAACAACTGGGCGGTGAGATAAACAATTGGGTGGTGAGATAAACAACTGGGTGGTGAGATAAACAATTGGGTGGTGAGATAAACAACTGGGTGGTGAGATAAACATAAACAACTGGGTGGTGAGATAAACAATTGGGTGGTGAGATAAACAACTGGGTGGTGAGATAAACAATTGGGTGGTGAGATAAACAATTGGGTGGTGAGATAAACAACTGGGTGGTGACATAAACAACTGGGTGGTGAGATAAACAACTGGGTGGTGAGATAAACAATTGGGTGGTGAGATAAACAACTGGGTGGTGAGATAAACAACTGGGTGGTGAAATAAACAACTGGGTGGTGAGATAAACAACTGGGTGGTGAGATAAACAACTGGGTGGTGAGGTAAACATAAACAATTGGGTGGTGAGATAAACAACTGGGTGGTGAGATAAACAACTGGGTGGTGAGGTTACCAATTGGGTGGTGAGATAAACAACTGGGTGGTGAGATAAACAACTGGGTGGTGAGATAAACAATTGGGTGGTGAGGTAAACATAAACAACTGGGTGGTGAGGTAAACATAAAAAACTGGGTGGTGACATAAACAACTGGGTGGTGAGGTAAACATAAACAACTGGGTGGTGAGATAAACATAAACAACTGGGTGGTGAGATAAACAATTGGGTGGTGAGATAAACAACTGGGTGGTGAGATAAACAACTGGGTGGTGAGATAAACAACTGGGTGGTGACATAAACAACTGGGTGGTGACATAAACAACTGGGTGGTGAGATAAACAATTGGGTGGTGAGATAAACAATTGGGTGGTGAGATAAACAACTGGGTGGTGAGGTAAACATAAACAACTGGGTGGTGAGGTAAACAAGCTGGGTGGTGACATAAACAACTGGGTGGTAAAGTAAACAACTGAGTGGTGAGATAAACAAATGGGTGGTGAGGTAAACATAAACAACTGGGTGGTGAGATAAACATAAACAACTGGGTGGTGAGATAAACAATTGGGTGGTGAGATAAACAACTGGGTGGTGAGATAAACAACTGGGTGGTGAGATAAACAACTGGGTGGTGAGGTAAACATAAACAACTGGGTGGTGAGATAAACAATTGGGTGGTGAGATAAACAACTGGGTGGTGAGATAAACAACTGGGTGGTGAGGTAAACAACTGGGTGGTGAGATAAACATAAACAACTGGGTGGTGACATAAACAACTGGGTGGTGACATAAACAACTGGGTGGTGAGGTAAACAACTGGGTGGTGAGGTAAACATAAACAACTGGGTGGTGAGATAAACATAAACAACTGGGTGGTGAGATAAACAACTGGGTGGTGAGATAAACATAAACAACTGGGTGGTGAGATAAATAATTTGGTGGTGAGATAAACAACTGGGTGGTGAGATAAACAACTGGGTGGTGAGATAAACAATTGGGTGGTGAGATAAACAATTGGGTGGTGAGGTAAACAACTGGGTGGTGAGGTAAATAACTGGGTGGTGACATAAACAACTGGGTGGTGAGATAAACAACTGGGTGGTGAGATAAACAATTGGGTGGTGAGATAAACAATTGGGTGGTGAGATAAACAATTGGGTGGTGAGATAAACAATTGGGTGGTGAGATAAACAACTGGGTGGTGAGGTAAACAATTGGGTGGTGAGATAAAGACTGGGTGGTGAGATAAACAGAAACAACACATTTATAAAACAACTTTTATTAGAGCAACTGGGTGGTGAGGTAAACATAAACAACTGGGTGGTGAGGTAAACAACTGGGTGGTGAGGTAAACATAAACAACTGGGTAGTGAGATAAACATAAACAACTGGGTGGTGAGATAAACATAAACAACTGGGTGGTGAGGTAAACATAAACAACTGGGTGGTGAGGTAAACAACTGGGTGGTGAGGTAAACAATTGGGTGGTGAGATAAACAGAAACAACATTGCAACTATTTATAAAACAACTTTTATTAGAGCTTTCTAAATCACATACAATCATCTCAAAAAAGAAATAAAATTGGTGGTCTTTGTAAATAGTTTTCTAAAAAAATAAAACTTAAAACAAAGCTGTTTGAAAAAAACAATTAACCCACTGAACTGGCAGTATTGGAAACATTTTTATCTCCTGAGGGAACAAAGTATATCAGTCTTCTCTCCTGAGGGAACAAAGTATATTAGTCTTCTCTCCTGAGGGAACTAAGTATATCAGTGTTCTCTCCTGAGGGAACAAAGTATATTAGTGTTCTCTCCTGAGGGAACAAAGTATATCAGTCTTCTCTCCTGAGGGAACAAAGTATATTAGTGTTCTCTCCTGAGGGAACAAAGTATATCAGTCTTCTCTCCTGAGTGAACAAAGTATATTAGTGTTCTCTCCTGAGGGAACAAAGTATATTAGTCTTCTCTCCTGAGTGAACAAAGTATATTAGTGTTCTCTCCTGAGGGAACAAAGTATATTAGTGTTCTCTCCTGAGGGAACAAAGTATATCAGTCTTCTCTAATTATTTACATCAATGGTTTTAGTAAGTCTTGTATCATCTGCCAATAAATAGCCTACACAACACTAGCCAACGCTAGCTGCAGCCATACACTATCCAATACGGACAGGTCAGCCATAACACTAGCAAATACTGACAGGACAGCCATAACACTAGCCAATACTGACAGGACAGCTATATAACACTAGCCAACACTAGCTGCAGCCATACAACTCCCCTAAGTTAAAAGACCTGTAACTTGTACCATTGGCCTCTGACAAATTGGCCTCAGACAAATTGGACCACAAAATGTCCCCTGTACATTTAAGTAGAACATCCACTAGAAGCAAATTGCATAGAAAACACAGACTTTAGAACAAAAAAAATTACACTCAAGATATTTGTGAACTTATGACATCAACTAGTTTTACAACAACAAAATATGATTTTAAATATAATTATTTTAATAAACATGGTCCGATTGTTATTTATTTAAAGGACCAAATATCTGAGCAATGCATACAGAGAAATATCAAATTAAATGTGTTCAGTGGGTACTAGATCATCATGACACTAGAATTTTCCATAACATTACAGAATCTGATGCCAGGAACAAATTGAGTCAACATGTGTTGGAATGTAGCAGGTTCACCTGGACAACTTGAACACATGAACACTGACAGATCTAGCACACAAACTTTAACAGTCAACCACCTAAATGCTTTAACAACAGCATCGCTGCTCTTTGTAGATTGGCAGTGTTCTAATGTTGCAGTTACTTATTTTAGTCATGTCATTAAAAGTAGGACATTTGTTTGACTTTAAATGTTTTACAAAACTATTGATTCAGGAGTTGGAAACATTAAAAAATCTAGCCCAGTATATTTTACTGTATAACAAGACAATCAGGGGCTTATAATGAGGTAAATAAAATCAGCAATGTTTATGTAGATTTACAACAGCTGTGTGTTATGATACATGTCAGTCTTAATTACACAGTCAGTCACTGGTCAGTGTGAAATCACTGGTCAGTAGAAAGTCAGTTTGAAGTAACTGGTCAGTTTGAAGTCACTGGTCAGTTTGAAGTCACTGGTCAGTTTGAAGTCACTGGTCAGTAGAATGTCAGTCTGAAGTCACTGGTCAGTTTGAAGTCACTGGTCAGTAGAATGTCAGTTTGAAGTCACTGGTCAGTTTGAAGTCACTGGTCAGTTTGAAGTCACTGGTCAGTAGAATGTCAGTCTGAAGTCACTGGTCAGTTTGAAGACACTGGTCAGTAGAATGTCAGTTTGAAGTCACTGGTCAGTTTGAATTCACTGGTCAGTAGAATGTCAGTTTGAAGTCACTGGTCAGTTTGAATTCACTGGTCAGTAGAATGTCAGTTTGAAGTCACTGGTCAGTAGAATGTCAGTTTGAAGTCACTGGTCAGTTTGAATTCACTGGTCAGTAGAATGTCAGTCTGCAGTCACTGGTCAGTTTGAAGTCACTGGTCAGTTTGAAGTCACTGGTCAGTTTGAAGTCACTGGTCAGTTTGAAGTCACTGGTCAGTTTGAAGTCACTGGTCAGTTTGAAGTCACTGGTCAGTAGAATGTCAGTTTGAAGTCACTGATCAATAGAATGTCAGGTTGAAGTCACGGGTCAGTTTGAAGTCACTGGTCAGTAGAATGTCAGTTTGAAGTCACTGGTCAGTAGAATGTCAGTTTGAAGTCACTGGTCAGTAGAATGTCAGTTTGAAGTCACTGGTCAGTCATACATCATTGACCATTCTTATGTTACATAACAAATGTTGGTCTAAGCTCAAGCCTGGAGCATGACACAATCAATGAATCAAACATTTGTTGATAACAATTCTTAATACAGTTTTATAAAGATAACAATTGGATTCTAAAATATAAAAATGTTAAAATTTGTAAACAACTTGGTATAAAAAGTCCAGGGGCCTTGAAATGTGTGGCCAGCACAAACTGGTGACCCATGACATGGACACTGGTCAGAGGCAGCTCATATAAAGGTTGATTCAATCAAAGTATATACAATGTTGTTACAAATAACTCATACAACAAAACATGCATTTAAAAATCAACATGAGCAACATTATGTTATACAAAGTGTTTGACTTTGGATAGGATTGACATTCTGCAGTAGAGATAAGGTTGACATTCTGCAGTAGAGATAAGGTTGACATTCTGCAGTAGAGATAAGGTCTGCAGTAGAAAATGTTTGACTGTACAGAAACATAGTGGCCTGTGGTTGTGACTACGACCACCTCACGGTGTCTCTGGTGGTGTATTTGTGTCAGATGACGACTTCCTCTTCTGCTCCGGCCCGTCCCCATCTACTGTTGCCTTTCTTTTGGCTAGAGGCTGGAAAACAAACATTGTCTAGTTCCAGCATCCACTGAACAAGTCAAAACTTCTGTTGCTCTAACATTTCAGTGTTACAGCTAGTTGTATGACTTCTCATGATACAAACTTTTAGTAGGGGAACGTTAATGTGAAACTAATTTCAATGAGTTAGTACACTTTAATTTAAAAAGATTCTCAATGGTTTCAAACAGAACAATTTGTACAAGAATTTCTCACCACTTTTGGAGGAACCATTCCATCAGAGTTTGGGTACATCAGGGCGTTTGCTTTAGCCTTCATTTCCTCATCCTGAGAGAACACAAGCAGAGAACATGACATGGTTGACATTACAGCACTAGAACATGACATGGTTGACATTACAGCACTAGAACATGACATGGTTGACATTACAGCACTAGAACATGACATGGTTGACATTACAGCACTAGAACATGACATGGTTGACATTACAGCACTAGAACATGACATGGTACCTTGACATTACAGCACTAGAACATGACATGGTACCTTGACATTACAGCACTAGAACATGACATGGTTGACATTACAGCACTAGAACATGACATGGTTGACATTACAGCACTAGAACATGACATGGTTGACATTACAGCACTAGAACATGACATGGTACCTTGACATTACAGCACTAGAACATGACATGGTACCTTGACATTACAGCACTAGAACATGACATGGTACCTTGACATTACAGCACTAGAACATGACATGGTTGACATTACAGCACTAGAACATGACATGGTTCACATTACAGCACTAGAACATGACATGGTTCACATTACAGCACTAGAACATGACATGGTACCTTGACATTACAGCACTAGAACATGACATGGTACCTTGACATTACAGCACTAGAACATGACATGGTTGACATTACAGCACTAGAACATGACATGGTACCTTGACATTACAGCACTAGAACATGACAAGGTTGACATTACAGCACTAGAACATGACATGGTACCTTGACATTACAGCACTAGAACATGACATGGTACCTTGACATTACAGCACTAGAACATGACATGGTACCTTGACATTACAGCACTAGAACATGACATGGTTGACATTACAGCACTAGAACATGACATGGTTGACATTACAGCACTAGAACATGACATGGTTGACATTACAGCACTAGAACATGACATGGTTGACATTACAGCACTAGAACATGACATGGTTGACATTACAGCACTAGAACATGACATGGTTGACATTACAGCACTAGAACATGACATGGTTGACATTACAGCACTAGAACATGACATGGTTGACATTACAGCACTAGAACATGACATGGTACCTTGACATTACAGCACTAGAACATGACATGGTACCTTGACATTACAGCACTAGAACATGACATGGTACCTTGACATTACAGCACTAGAACATGACATGGTTGACATTACAGCACTAGAACATGACATGGTTGACATTACAGCACTAGAACATGACATGGTACCTTGACATTACAGCACTAGAACATGACATGGTACCTTGACATTACAGCACTAGAACATGACATGGTACCTTGACATTACAGCACTAGAACATGACATGGTTGACATTACAGCACTAGAACATGACATGGTTCACATTACAGCACTAGAACATGACATGGTTCACATTACAGCACTAGAACATGACATGGTACCTTGACATTACAGCACTAGAACATGACATGGTACCTTGACATTACAGCACTAGAACATGACATGGTTGACATTACAGCACTAGAACATGACATGGTACCTTGACATTACAGCACTAGAACATGACAAGGTTGATATTACAGCACTAGAACATGACATGGTACCTTGACATTACAGCACTAGAACATGACATGGTACCTTGACATTACAGCACTAGAACATGACATGGTACCTTGACATTACAGCACTAGAACATGACATGGTTGACATTACAGCACTAGAACATGACATGGTACCTTGACATTACAGCACTAGAACATGACATGGTTGACATTACAGCACTAGAACATGACATGGTACCTTGACATTACAGCACTAGAACATGACATGGTACCTTGACATTACAGCACTAGAACATGACATGGTACCTTGACATTACAGCACTAGAACATGACATGGTTGACATTACAGCACTAGAACATGACATGGTACCTTGACATTACAGCACTAGAACATGACATGGTACCTTGACATTACAGCACTAGAACATGACATGGTACCTTGACATTACAGCACTAGAACATGACAAGGTTGACATTACAGCACTAGAACATGACAAGGTTGACATTACAGCACTAGAACATGACATGGTTGACATTACAGCACTAGAACATGACATGGTACCTTGACATTACAGCACTAGAACATGACATGGTACCTTGACATTACAGCACTAGAACATGACATGGTTGACATTACAGCACTAGAACATGACATGGTACCTTGACATTACAGCACCAGAACATGACATGGTACCTTGACATTACAGCACTAGAACATGACAAGGTTGACATTACAGCACTAGAACATGACATGGTACCTTGACATTACAGCACTAGAACATGACATGGTACCTTGACATTACAGCACTAGAACATGACATGGTTGACATTACAGCACTAGAACATGACATGGTACCTTGACATTACAGCACTAGAACATGACATGGTACCTTGACATTACAGCACTAGAACATGACATGGTTGACATTACAGCACTAGAACATGACATGGTTGACATTACAGCACTAGAACATGACATGGTTGACATTACAGCACCAGAACATGACAAGGTTGACATTACAGCACTAGAACATGACATGGTACCTTGACATTACAGCACCAGAACATGACATGGTACCTTGACATTACAGCACTAGAACATGACAAGGTTGACATTACAGCACTAGAACATGACATGGTACCTTGACATTACAGCACTAGAACATGGCATGGTACCTTGACATTACAGCACTAGAACATGACATGGTACCTTGACATTACAGCACTAGAACATGACATGGTTGACATTACAGCACTAGAACATGACATGGTTGACATTACAGCACTAGAACATGACATGGTTGACATTACAGCACTAGAACATGACATGGTACCTTGACATTACAGCACTAGAACATGACATGGTACCTTGACATTACAGCACTAGAACATGACATGGTTGACATTACAGCACTAGAACATGACATGGTTGACATTACAGCACTAGAACATGACATGGTACCTTGACATTACAGCACTAGAACATGACATGGTACCTTGACATTACAGCACTAGAACATGACATGGTTGACATTACAGCACTAGAACATGACATGGTTGACATTACAGCACTAGAACATGACATGGTTGACATTACAGCACTAGAACATGACATGGTTGACATTACAGCACTAGAACATGACATGGTACCTTGACATTACAGCACTAGAACATGACATGGTTGACATTACAGCACTAGAACATGACATGGTTGACATTACAGCACTAGAACATGACATGGTACCTTGACATTACAGCACTAGAACATGACATGGTACCTTGACATTACAGCACTAGAACATGACATGGTTGACATTACAGCACTAGAACATGACATGGTTGACATTACAGCACTAGAACATGACATGGTACCTTGACATTACAGCACTAGAACATGACATGGTACCTTGACATTACAGCACTAGAACATGACATGGTTGACATTACAGCACTAGAACATGACATGGTTGACATTACAGAACTAGAACATGACATGGTTGACATTACAGCACTAGAACATGACATGGTTGACATTACAGCACTAGAACATGACATGGTACCTTGACATTACAGCACTAGAACATGACATGGTTGACATTACAGCACTAGAACATGACATGGTTGACATTACAGCACTAGAACATGACATGGTACCTTGACATTACAGCACTAGAACATGACATGGTACCTTGACATTACAGCACTAGAACATGACATGGTACCTTGACATTACAGCACTAGAACATGACATGGTACCTTGACATTACAGCACTAGAACATGACATGGTACCTTGACATTACAGCACTAGAACATGACATGGTACCTTGACATTACAGCACTAGAACATGACATGGTTGACATTACAGCACTAGAACATGACATGGTTGACATTACAGCACTAGAACATGACATGGTTGACATTACAGCACTAGAACATGACATGGTTGACATTACAGCACTAGAACATGACATGGTACCTTGACATTACAGCACTAGAACATGACATGGTTGACATTACAGCACTAGAACATGACATGGTTGACATTACAGCACTAGAACATGACATGGTACCTTGACATTACAGCACTAGAACATGACATGGTACCTTGACATTACAGCACTAGAACATGACATGGTACCTTGACATTACAGCACTAGAACATGACATGGTTGACATTACAGCACTAGAACATGACATGGTACCTTGACATTACAGCACTAGAACATGACATGGTACCTTGACATTACAGCACTAGAACATGACATGGTACCTTGACATTACAGCACTAGAACATGACATCAACAGAGAACAGAAATCCTCACCTTTAACCAGGGATGGTTGAGGACATCAGCAAAAGTTAATCTTTTCTTGGGGTCAACGACCATCATTTTTTTCATGAGATCAATGGCTGAAAGTATACATTTCATTTTGAATGAGATCAATGGCTGAAAGTATACATTTCATTTTGAATGAGATCAATGGCTGAAAGTATACATTTCATTTAGAATGAGATCAATGGCTGAAACTGAAAGTATACATTTCATTTTGAATGAGATCAATGGCTGAAACTGAAAGTATACATTTCATTTTGAATGAGATCAATGGCTGAAAGTATACATTTCATTTTAATGAGATCAATGGCTGAAAGTATACATTTCATTTTTAATGAGATCAATGGCTGAAAGTATACATTTCATTTTTCATGAGATCAATGGCTGAAAGTATACATTTCATTTTGAATGAGATCAATGGCTGAAAGTATACATTTCATTTTGATGAGATCAATGGCTGAAAGTATACATTTCATTTTGAATCAGATCAATGGCTGAAAGTATACATTTCATTTTGAATGAGATCAATGGCTGAAAGTATACATTTCATTTTAATGAGATCAATGGCTGAAAGTATACATTTCATTTTTAATGAGATCAATGGCTGAAAGTATACATTTCATTTTGAATGAGATCAATGGCTGAAAGTATACATTTCATTTTTCATGAGATCAATGGCTGAAAGTATACATTTCATTTTGAATGAGATCAATGGCTGAAAGTATACATTTCATTTTGAATGAGATCAATGGCTGAAAGTATACATTTCATTTTGAATGAGATCAATGGCTGAAAGTATAAATTTCATTTTGAATGAGATCAATGGCTGAAAGTATACATTTCATTTTGAATGAGATCAATGGCTGAAAGTATACATTTCATTTTGATGAGATCAATGGCTGAAAGTATACATTTCATTTTGAATGAGATCAATGGCTGAAAGTATACATTTCATTTTGAATGAGATCAATGGCTGAAAGTATACATTTCATTTTGAATGAGATCAATGGCTGAAAGTATAAATTTCATTTTGAATCAGATCAATGGCTGAAAGTATACATTTCATTTTGAATGAGATCAATGGCTGAAAGTATACATTTCATTTTGAATGAGATCAATGGCTGAAAGTATACATTTCATTTTAATTAGATCATTGGCTGAAAGTATACATTTCATTTTGAATGAGATCAATGGCTGAAAGTATACATTTCATTTTGAATGAGATCAATGGCTGAAAGTATACATTTCATTTTAATTAGATCATTGGCTGAAAGAATACATTTCATTTAAAGTCAAGCAAAAATATTTTCAGCAATCAACCTAGATGCTGTAAACAAACATTTTATACAAAACAGGTTAGTTGATGTGCCTTATGTTCTTTAGACAAACAGAATTTGTTTAATAACTTCAACAAACTAAGAAAATGAAAAAAGAAATATTTGAATCCCCCATCAAAAAAAAAATGGACCAACCAGTTTCTGACACACCCTTCCAGTACTGCGTCTAAAAAAAAAATTGACCAACCAGATCCTGACACACCCTTCCAGTACTGCGTCTAAAAAAAAATGAACCAACCAGTTTCTGACACACCCTTCCAGTACTGCGGAGGAAATGTGTAGTGACCTCCCATAATCTGTTTAGGTAAGTCCATGTCCTGACGCTCGTCAGAGAAGGGAGGGTACCCAGACAGCCTGGTACAATCATATGTTAAACAAATCAAAAAATGTGACGCAAATTTCACATCAATTTCCTAGCATGCCTTTTTTAACACATAATACATATGATAATGGTTTTCAAATTAAAATGTATTTTAAGTTAGATGTTACAGTAAAAATACATTTTTTAAAAGTTGTCAGATGTTTAATGCATCAAATAAAGCTTTGTGCCAGTGTGTGATTATAAACAAAACAACAACGTACATGATGAACAAGATGACCCCCAGACTCCAGCAGTCTATGGCTTTGGTGTAGGCTCCATTGCCTGCGGTCAGCAGAATTTCTGGCGCAAGGTATGTGGGGGTGCCACAGAATGTTTTCATCATTGACCCAGCGTCCACAAACTTGGACAAACCAAAGTCTGTCACCTACAGAGAGTCAAGTTGAATAAAAAATCTGTCTCCTACAGAGAATCAAGTGTTGAATAAAAAGTCTGTCTCCTACAGAGAGTCAAGTTGAATAAAAAATCTGTCTCCTACAGAGAATCAAGTGTTGAATAAAAAGTCTGTCACCTACAGAGAGTCAAGTTGAATAAAAAATCTGTCTCCTACAGAGAGTCAAGTGTTGAATAAAAAGTCTGTCTCCTACAGAGAGTCAAGTGTTGAATAAAAAGTCTGTTACCTACAGAGGGTCAAGTGTTGTAATAAAAAGTCTGTCTCCTACAGAGAGTCAAGTGTTGAATAAAAAGTCTGTTACCTACAGAGGGTCAAGTGTTGAATAAAAAGTCTGTTACCTACAGAGAGTCAAGTGTTGAATAAAAAGTCTGTCACCTACAGAGAGTCAAGTGTTGAATAAAAAGTCTGTCACCTACAGAGAGTCAAGTGTTGAATAAAAGACTCACAGTCCATTTTGTCAAGTAAAACTGAAATGATAAGTGTAGATACAAATCAAAATTTTACCTTAATCAATGTCTCCAGATCATCTGATGCAAGGAGAATATTTTCTGGCTTTGTTCAGAGAAAAATGTGTAGGATATTACAAGTATACATACAATTATAACATGTTTGGTTGGAAAAGTAATTCAAAAATTTAAGGAAACATTTTTTTTTTGTGTTACACTAATTATATTAGAAGTGATTAGATTTTTTAAATGTCTGTCAATGGTTTCATTGTGGTAGGAATTACATTTCTCATGTTTATTTATCTCACATCACCTTACATTTGTTAATGTTAGAAATATCTACCTTAATGTGTCATTATTTATTTATCTCCCATCACCTTACACTTGTTTATGTTAGAAAAATCTACCTTAATGTGTCATTATTTATTTATCTCCCATCACCTTACATTTGTTTATGTTAGAAATATCTACCTTAATGTGTCATTATTTATTTATCTCCCATCACCTTACATTTGTTAATGT
Organism: Physella acuta; assembly: GCF_028476545.2. Classification (NCBI taxonomy): domain Eukaryota; kingdom Metazoa; phylum Mollusca; class Gastropoda; family Physidae; genus Physella; species Physella acuta. The sequence continues at coordinate 742,247 of NW_026732486.1, forward strand.
TAGAAATATCTACCTTAATGTGTCATTATTTATTTATCTCCCATCACCTTACATTTGTTAATGTTAGAAATATCTACCTTAATGTGTCATTATTTATCTCCCATCACCTTACATTTGTTAATGTTAGAAATATCTACCTTAATGTGTCATTATTTATTTATCTCCCATCACCTTACATTTGTTAATGTTAGAAATATCTACCTTAATGTGTCATTATTTATTTATCTTACATCACCTTACATTTGTTTATGTTAGAAATATCTACCTTAATGTGTCATTATTTATTTATCTCCCAACACCTTACATTTGTTAATGTTCTCCCATCACCTTACATTTGTTAATGTTCTCCCATCACCTTACATTTGTTAATGTTCTCCCATCACCTTACATTTGTTAATGTTAGAAAAATCTACCTTAATGTGTCATTATTTATCTCACATCACCTTACATTTGTTAATGTTAGAAATATCTACCTTAATGTGTCATTATTTATTTATCTCCCATCACCTTACATTTGTTAATGTTAGAAATATCTACCTTAATGTGTCATTATTTATTTATCTCCCATCACCTTACATTTGTTAATGTTAGAAATATCTACCTTAATGTGTCATTATTTATTTATCTAACATCACCTTACATTTGTTTATGTTAGAAATATCTACCTTAATGTGTCATTATTTATTTATCTCACATCACCTTACATTTGTTTATGTTAGAAAAATCTACCTTAATGTGTCATTATTTATTTATTTTACATCACCTTACATTTGTTAATGTTAGAAATATCTACCTTAATGTGTCATTTATTTATCTCCCATCACCTTACATTTGTTAATGTTAGAAAAATCTACCTTAATGTGTCATTATTTATTTATCTTACATCACCTTACATTTGTTTATGTTAGAAATATCTACCTTAATGTGTCATTATTTATTTATCTCCCATCACCTTACATTTGTTAATGTTCTCCCATCACCTTACATTTGTTAATGTTCTCCCATCACCTTACATTTGTTAATGTTCTCCCATCACCTTACATTTGTTAATGTTAGAAAAATCTACCTTAATGTGTCATTATTTATTTATCTCACATCACCTTACATTTGTTAATGTTAGAAATATCTACCTTAATGTGTCATTATTTATTTATCTCCCATCACCTTACATTTGTTAATGTTAGAAATATCTACCTTAATGTGTCATTATTTATTTATCTCACATCACCTTACATTTGTTAATGTTAGAAATATCTACCTTAATGTGTCATTATTTATTTATCTCACATCACCTTACATTTGTTAATGTTAGAAATATCTACCTTAATGTGTCATTATTTATTTATCTCCCATCACCTTACATTTGTTAATGTTAGAAATATCTACCTTAATGTGTCATTATTTATTTATCTCCCATCACCTTACACTTGTTTATGTTAGAAAAATCTACCTTAATGTGTCATTATTTATTTATCTCCCATCACCTTACATTTGTTTATGTTAGAAATATCTACCTTAATGTGTCATTATTTATTTATCTCCCATCATCTTACATTTGTTAATGTTAGAAATATCTACCTTAATGTGTCATTATTTATTTATCTCCCATCACCTTACATTTGTTAATGTTAGAAATATCTACCTTAATGTGTCATTATTTATCTCCCATCACCTTACATTTGTTAATGTTAGAAATATCTACCTTAATGTGTCATTATTTATCTCACATCACCTTACATTTGTTTATGTTAGAAAAATCTACCTTAATGTGTCATTATTTATTTATCTCCCATCACCTTACATTTGTTAATGTTAGAAATATCTACCTTAATGTGTCATTATTTATTTATCTCCCATCACCTTACATTTGTTAATGTTAGAAATATCTACCTTAATGTGTCATTATTTATTTATCTAACATCACCTTACATTTGTTTATGTTAGAAATATCTACCTTAATGTGTCATTATTTATTTATCTCACATCACCTTACATTTGTTTATGTTAGAAAAATCTACCTTAATGTGTCATTATTTATTTATTTTACATCACCTTACATTTGTTAATGTTAGAAATATCTACCTTAATGTGTCATTATTTATTTATCTCCCATCACCTTACATTTGTTAATGTTAGAAATATCTACCTTAATGTGTCATTATTTATTTATCTCCCATCACCTTACATTTGTTAATGTTAGAAATATCTACCTTAATGTGTCATTATTTATTTATCTCACATCACCTTACATTTGTTAATGTTAGAAATATCTACCTTAATGTGTCATTATTTATTTATCTTACATCACCTTACATTTGTTTATGTTAGAAATATCTACCTTAATGTGTCATTATTTATTTATCTCCCATCACCTTACATTTGTTAATGTTCTCCCATCACCTTACATTTGTTAATGTTCTCCCATCACCTTACATTTGTTAATGTTCTCCCATCACCTTACATTTGTTAATGTTCTCCCATCACCTTACATTTGTTAATGTTAGAAAAATCTACCTTAATGTGTCATTATTTATTTATCTCACATCACCTTACATTTGTTAATGTTAGAAATATCTACCTTAATGTGTCATTATTTATTTATCTCCCATCACCTTACATTTGTTAATGTTAGAAATATCTACCTTAATGTGTCATTATTTATTTATCTCACATCACCTTACATTTGTTAATGTTAGAAATATCTACCTTAATGTGTCATTATTTATTTATCTCACATCACCTTACATTTGTTAATGTTAGAAATATCTACCTTAATGTGTCATTATTTATTTATCTCCCATCACCTTACATTTGTTAATGTTAGAAATATCTACCTTAATGTGTCATTATTTATTTATCTCCCATCACCTTACATTTGTTAATGTTAGAAATATCTACCTTAATGTGTCATTATTTATTTATCTCCCATCACCTTACATTTGTTAATGTTAGAAATATCTACCTTAATGTGTCATTATTTATTTATCTCACATCACCTTACATTTGTTAATGTTAGAAATATCTACCTTAATGTGTCATTATTTATTTATCTCACATCACCTTACATTTGTTAATGTTAGAAATATCTACCTTAATGTGTCATTATTTAATTATCTCACATCACCTTACATTTGTTAATGTTAGAAATATCTACCTTAATGTGTCATTATTTAATTATCTCACATCACCTTACATTTGTTTATGTTAGAAAAATCTACCTTAATGTGTCATTATTTATCTCCCATCACCTTACATTTGTTAATGTTAGAAATATCTACCTTAATGTGTCATTATTTATTTATCTCCCATCACCTTACATTTGTTAATGTTAGAAGTATCTACCTTAATGTGTCATTATTTATTTATCTCACATCACCTTACATTTGTTAATGTTAGAAATATCTACCTTAATGTGTCATTATTTATTTATCTCACATCACCTTACATTTGTTAATGTTAGAAATATCTACCTTAATGTGTCATTATTTATTTATCTCACATCACCTTACATTTGTTTATGTTAGAAAAATCTACCTTAATGTGTCATTATTTATTTATTTTACATCACCTTACATTTGTTAATGTTAGAAATATCTACCTTAATGTTTCATTATTTATTTATCTCCCATCACCTTACATTTGTTAATGTTAGAAAAATCTACCTTAATGTGTCATTATTTATTTATCTTACATCACCTTACATTTGTTTATGTTAGAAATATCTACCTTAATGTGTCATTATTTATTTATCTCCCATCACCTTACATTTGTTAATGTTCTCCCATCACCTTACATTTGTTAATGTTCTCCCATCACCTTACATTTGTTAATGTTCTCCCATCACCTTACATTTGTTAATGTTCTCCCATCACCTTACATTTGTTAATGTTAGAAAAATCTACCTTAATGTGTCATTATTTATTTATCTCACATCACCTTACATTTGTTAATGTTAGAAATATCTACCTTAATGTGTCATTATTTATTTATCTCCCATCACCTTACATTTGTTAATGTTAGAAATATCTACCTTAATGTGTCATTATTTATTTATCTCACATCACCTTACATTTGTTAATGTTAGAAATATCTACCTTAATGTGTCATTATTTATTTATCTCACATCACCTTACATTTGTTAATGTTAGAAATATCTACCTTAATGTGTCATTATTTATTTATCTCCCATCACCTTACATTTGTTAATGTTAGAAATATCTACCTTAATGTGTCATTATTTATTTATCTCACATCACCTTACATTTGTTAATGTTAGAAATATCTACCTTAATGTCTCATTATTTATTTATCTCCCATCACCTTACATTTGTTAATGTTAGAAATATCTACCTTAATGTGTCATTATTTATTTATCTTACATCACCTTACATTTGTTAATGTTAGAAATATCTACCTTAATGTGTCATTATTTAATTATCTCACATCACCTTACATTTGTTAATGTTAGAAATATCTACCTTAATGTGTCATTATTTAATTATCTCACATCACCTTACATTTGTTTATGTTAGAAAAATCTACCTTAATGTGTCATTATTTATCTCACATCACCTTACATTTGTTAATGTTAGAAATATCTACCTTAATGTGTCATTATTTATTTATCTCCCATCACCTTACATTTGTTAATGTTAGAAATATCTACCTTAATGTGTCATTATTTATTTATCTCACATCACCTTACATTTGTTAATGTTAGAAATATCTACCTTAATGTGTCATTATTTATTTATCTCACATCACCTTACATTTGTTAATGTTAGAAATATCTACCTTAATGTGTCATTATTTAATTATCTCACATCACCTTACATTTGTTAATGTTAGAAATATCTACCTTAATGTGTCATTATTTAATTATCTCACATCACCTTACATTTGTTTATGTTAGAAAAATCTACCTTAATGTGTCATTATTTATCTCCCATCACCTTACATTTGTTAATGTTAGAAATATCTACCTTAATGTGTCATTATTTAATTATCTCACATCACCTTACATTTGTTAATGTTAGAAATATCTACCTTAATGTGTCATTATTTAATTATCTCCCATCACCTTACATTTGTTAATGTTCTCCCATCACCTTACATTTGTTAATGTTCTCCCATCACCTTACATTTGTTAATGTTCTCCCATCACCTTACATTTGTTAATGTTCTCCCATCACCTTACATTTGTTTATGTTAGAAAAATCTACCTTAATGTGTCATTATTTATTTATCTAACAACACCTTACATTTGTTAATGTTAGAAATATCTACCTTAATGTGTCATTATTTATTTATCTTACATCACCTTACATTTGTTTATGTTAGAAATATCTACCTTAATGTGTCATTATTTATTTATCTCACATCACCTTACATTTGTTTATGTTAGAAAAATCTACCTTAATGTGTCATTATTTATCTCACATCACCTTACATTTGTTTATGTTAGAAATATCTACCTTAATGTGTCATTATTTATTTATCTCACATCACCTTACATTTGTTTATGTTAGAAATATCTACCTTAATGTGTCATTATTTATCTCACATCACCTTACATTTGTTAATGTTAGAAATATCTACCTTAATGTGTCATTATTTAATTATCTCACATCACCTTACATTTGTTTATGTTAGAAAAATCTACCTTAATGTGTCATTATTTATTTATCTCACATCACCTTATATTTGTTTATGTTAGAAAAATCTACCTTAATGTGTCATTATTTATTTATCTCACATCACCTTACATTTGTTAATGTTAGAAAAATCTACCTTAATGTGTCATTATTTATTTATCTAACATCACCTTACATTTGTTAATGTTAGAAATATCTACCTTAATGTGTCATTATTTATTTATCTAACATCACCTTACATTTGTTTATGTTAGAAAAATCTACCTTAAGATCTCTGTGTGTGATGCCCTTATCATGAAGATACTGGGGAATATTTGGTTATAAGCCATTACAATGTTATAAGGAATTTCTACAAGAAATAATGACAAGATACTGGGGAATATTTGGTTATAAGCCATTACAATGTTATAAGGAATTTCTACAAGAAATAATGACAAGATACTGGGGAATATTTGGTTATAAGCCATTACAATGTTATAAGGAATTTCTACAAGAAATAATGACAAGATACTGGGGAATATTTGGTTATAAGCCATTACAATGTTATAAGGAATTTCTACAAGAAATAATGACAAGATACTGGGGAATATTTGGTTATAAGCCATTACAATGTTATAAGGAATTTCTACAAGAAATAATGACAAGATACTGGGGAATATTTGGTTATAAGCCATTACAATGTTATAAGGAATTTCTACAAGAAATAATGACAATATACTGGGGAATATTTGGTTATAAGCCATTACAATGTTATAAGGAATTTCTACAAGAAATAATGACAAGATACTGGGGAATATTTGGTTATAAGCCATTACAATGTTATAAGGAATTTCTACAAGAAATAATGACAAGATACTGGGGAATATTTGGTTATAAGCCATTACAATGTTATAAGGAATTTCTACAAGAAATAATGACAAGATACTGGGGAATATTTGGTTATAAGCCATTACAATGTTATAAGGAATTTCTACAAGAAATAATGACAAGATACTGGGGAATATTTGGTTTTAAGCCATTACAATGTTATAAGGAATTTCTACAAGAAATAATGACAAGATACTGGAGAATATTTGGTTATAAGCCATTACAATGTTATAAGGAATTTCTACAAGAAATAATGACAAGATACTGGGGAATATTTGGTTATAAGCCATTACAATGTTATAAGGAATTTCTACAAGAAATAATGACAAGATACTGGGGAATATTTGGTTATAAGCCATTACAATGTTATAAGGAATTTCTACAAGAAATAATGACAAGATACTGGGGAATATTTGGTTATAAACCATTACAATGTTATGAATCATGACAATCTACTGAGCAATATTTGGTATTAACCATTAACTTAAGGAATTTCTACAAGAAATAATGACAAGATACTGGGGAATATTTGGTATCAACAATTAACTTAGGAATTTCTAGCCAACAACAAGAAAAATGACAAGATACTGAAAATACCAAAAACATTGTTAGCTAGCCTAGAGGTAAAATATATTACAGATTGTAATTAAAACAGATGTTGGTGACAAAATAAAACCTAATTTTAATTTATTTAAATCTTTCAGTTAAAAGAGTAACATTGTGGTTAAAGAAAGAATCATAAAATCTAGTGACTATTTCAAAAGATAAATTTAGCAAAGCTATCAATTTATTAAGAAACTGTCAGTGAGGAAAGTCTAACCAGCTGTTTTACTTTACCTTGACTGCTGTGGCCATCTGGTAAAACAAAAGTTTGGCCGTCTGCTCGTCGTACTTGTCTATAGACACCACCTTGTCAAACAGCTCGCCTCCCTCCACCCTGCACACACAGACAAACAAATACACGTTTATTTATGTACTTTGGTTTCTCTAGGTCATCATTTAAAGAAAAGACAGCTATAAAACTGGTGATTAAAACATTCAACTCACAGCTCTAAGATAATGTACAGCATATCTGGTGTGTCTATAACATCCTCTATTCCAATGATACACGGCTAAAATAAAAAGTTTTCAAAAAATTTTGATTTGACAGTTTTTCAGTTTTATTTTTACATTTTAGTTTTACACATTCTGAGCAAGAAACTATTTATTTGCTATTCAATGAGTACGTAATGCTAAGTTTTTAAACTTTTCAAGACCTACTAAAAAATGGAACAGTGTCGTGACTGATTGATTTTAAAACTTACATGTTTCAGAGATTTTAAAATTTTCACCTCACCCATAACTTGAGCAGCTAAATTCTGGGGGGAAAAGTTTGGTTTTAGTTAGGATTAATTAGTTTTGACATCAACTCTCAGCTAAAACTACACTATCAATAGCATAAATCTTTTCCAATACATTAGTCCAACACACATTCATGCTTACATCCAGTAGTCAGACATACAACACACATTCAAGCTTACATCAGCAGTCAGACATACAACACACATTCATGCTTCCATCCAGTAGTCAGACATACAACACCCATTCATGCTTACATCCAGTAGTCAGACATACAACACACATTCCTGCTTACATCCAGTAGTCAGACATACAACAGTGATGGTCTTACAACTTGAGATTTGCCACCCATTGAGAACTTCTTCTTGGATATAATCTTGCAGGCCAACTTCTCACAGGAACCTTTGACAAATGCCAGCCTGACTTCTCCACAAGCTCCCCTGTAGACAAAACAATTGGCTTTTCTATTCAATCATTTCCCTATCAGTTATTTTGTAGAGTTGTCTCCCCTTTCAGTAATGTGGTCCAGAAAGGACTTATACAGCTCTGTATACTAGGCTGTTACTAGTATAATGTTATCACCAACTAATGCCAGGTACCAATAGGAGCTGGGGGGTTTTAAGGGTCTCCCTAAAAAAAAGTCATAATCCAGTCAACCATAAAGTCATTCCCACCCCCACTCCAAACCCCTCATAACTAAAGGGGAATCAGGTAAAATTAAATATATTATTTTTAAAAATAAATCTGCTTTAGACATTTTTCAAGATCTGACAATGATGTTACTAACATCAGCAGGTCAGAAATAAAAGTGACAATGATGTTACTAACATCAGCAGATCAGAAATAAAACTGACAATGATGTTACTAACATCAGCAGGTCAGAAATAAAACTATCAGTGAATCAACAATCTCTGGACAAACATGACAAGTCAACCAACTGACCTGCCTAAGACGCGGGTTAGTGTGTATTTCTCAGTCAGCTCAAGTGGAAGATTGGCATCTTCGTTAGCATTCAGATCCATAAATACATAGGCTGCAGCAAGAAAACAGTTAATACAGCATTCAAAAAAATGTTATTTCAATCAAACAACTGCATATTATCATTTTTTAAATAGAAAAAATGCCCTAAATTATGAATACTTTATCATATTAATTGGTATATAATGAACCATTAACAAGTACCTTTATTTTTCTTCATAGCAAGGGCTATCTCATCATTGTTATTTAGTACCTGTTTCTTTCCTTTACCTAGCACATACAAATAAAAAAAACAGTTAACAAAATCATGTTAATAGTGTTTATATGATTTTTTTTTATTTTACAACATTCAAAAACTTCCACCACAGCCTACAATAACAAGATCCACTACTCCACCACAGCCTACAATAACAGGATCCACTATACCACAGCCTACAATAACAGGATCCACTACTCCACCACAGCCTACAATAACAGGATCCACTACTACACCACATCCTACAATAACAGGATCCACTACTCCACCACAACCTACAATAACAGGATCCACTACTCCACCACAGCCTACAATAACAGGATCCACTATACCACAGCCTACAATAACAGGATCCACTACACCACCACAGCCTACAATAACAGGATCCACTATACCACAGCCTACAATAACAGGATCCACTACTCCACCACAGCCTACAACAACAGGATCCACTACTACACCACAGCCTACAATAACAAGATCCACTACTCCAGAAAAGTTTGAAAACAGTGAGCTTCTATATAGTATAATTTATCTTCTGCCTTTACCCATTCAATGATATTATGGTTGTTTAGTTATGTAGTAACAAGGAGATGGCTGCACAATTATCTATTCAGGTAAAGAAACTTTAGAGCAAGACCATTAGGATAAAAACAAGGACAGGCAACATAGAAAAATATTAACAGAATTTTGTTCCAGTACTGCTTGTATCCTGTAAGACAATGTGTAAAAAAAAGTTTGACTTACCCACTTTATCCCCATTAATGAATGTTCCATCACTGCTTGTATCCTGTCAGACAATGTGTAAAAAAAAGTTTGACTTACCCACTTTATCCCCATTAATGAATGTTCCATTACTGCTAGTATCCTCTAACACAATGTGAGTTCCTGAATTTGACTGTTGCTAGGTTTTTAAAATAAACAACATATTAGGTTTGCTTCATTGTTTTATATTTGTATTGAACAGAGGCAATGTGGCAGCAACTCACTTTATAAAGTTTAAAGTGCACTTTACTGTAGGCTTGAAAACATTGATGGGTCTTTGCTGCATGTGTGCTAAAAGGTACATCACACTCCTCGCCCCTCCCAAAAGTGTAGCAGTCTGCAACTAAGTCTGATGATGAAAAGATTATCTTCCTTAATTTTTATTAGGCCCTGGGCTAATAATAATATTTATTTAAAAACTAGGCATATGCATGCTGTAGTGTAGGCCTATCTGTAGGCCTAGTACAACTAGGTTAGGTAAGTTTATTAATATTAAATTAATGATAAATTTTATTTTAAGGGGCCACAAAGGAATGATGATGACTTGAATTAGAGGGCCTGCATAAAATTAAAATACTTTACTATGAATGGTTTAGTAACTTTAGTTATTACAACATCATACAGCATACTTGAGCATACCCATTGCAATAAAACTTGTTCCAAGGGGAAGTAATCTTCCCCAAGCATTTGTCTGCTGTGAGGGTTCTTCTTCGCTGTATTCCCCATCCACGATATCTTGAGTTGCCATAGTTGCCATGGCATCGGAGCAAAGGCAAAGCCGACTTTAATGTACTTGAATCTATGGCTAACCTATTAATACAGATATAAGGTAATCCCTTAGTTTAGCGTCGGTTATTATTCCAGAATCGTATAGCAGTAAAAAACAGTAAAACAATGCCAAAGTCTGTCACACACTTCCGGAATTCACCGGAAGTACTGTAAACCATACTTTATTTGGTGTCATCTTTTATTTTTATACAGAATGTTTAAAATTTAGATAGATTTATTTTTGTAATCATTTTTACATTTTGTAATCATTTTTACTATTTTCGTAATCTCGATTTTTTTACTTGGCCTAGCAGCTAGATATCTAGCTAGATCTAGATCTAATTAATTAATGGTAGCAAATCCGCTGCAAGCAAAAAACATTAAATTATTAGGCATATATCCATATTTATATTAGCCTACATTTGACTTCATTATTTATTTATATTAATATTTGTTTTTTTTTTTATTTTTAGATCTACTAATTTAAATCTACTCTTATATTTATTCTTGTTTCCTTTTTGTCGATTAAACTTAAAAAATTAAAACATTAATTTACTACAATCGACTTTCAATTTATTTATATTTCAATGGTCAAATAAACCATGGTTTACCGTAACTCTAATTACCGAAACTCAACAAACATTACCCGATAATTTCCGACGCTAAACTAAGGGATTACCCAGATATAATGCTTAATCAGCACGATCCTCTACTTTTTCTACTTTCTTTCCACTCCTAATCGCAAAAGCAAGGGAAAAGACTCCCGGTAGTTACACAGATATCTGCCTTTAGTCCGTTTCGGTGAAAAATTCTATTTTTTTAGACTTGAGAATTAAAACTTATGGCTACTGGTCTGTGGTGACTGTGTGTAAAATGAGCCTCTATCAATAAAATAAAATCGTTTATTTGGTGTGGTTTTTTTTTATTGATTTTAAACGCACTTAGGCCCTAGAGTGTGTAAAAAAAAGAAGTTTTATATATATATATATATATATATATATATATATATATATATATATATATATATATATATATATATATATATATATATATATATATATATATACCTATTTATTTATTTATTTATTCGTTTATTTATTTATTTATCTAACATTATCTTTCTCACTATCTGTCCATCCATCCATCCATCCAATTATTTATTTATTTATTTATTTATTCGTGTATGTTTCAAAAGAGAATATCGATACATTCGATACTTATTATTTTCGAATAGTATGCCTTTTTAATTAGTTTTAAAATTACATTCAAATGCCATATTTGAGCTCACTGTGCAGATACCCTCTGTTACTGATAGTGTCTGACAAGGTGACTCTGGTTAGGGGTCGTCCATAAATGACGTCACACTCGTAGGGGGGGGGTCCGTAATTTTGTGACGGTGTGTGATGAGGGGGAGGGGGGTTCAGATGGTGCGACGTCACATTTTTGCATTATAAAAAGGCAATTTTAGAAAACGAATTTTAGACGTTATTTTGCGTTTTAGAAAACTGTTTTAATTAATTGTAATAGGAATTGATTAAAATATTCTATTTTGACAGAGTTAAGACAATATTCTAGAAAAATATCGATGTTTAAAAAAAAAATTCAACTGCAATTTTAATGGGGGTTGTAGGCTGAGGAGTGACGTCATTTTTGGGGAGGTCTGGCTTTTTGTGACGACGTATGACGGAGGGGAGAGGGGAAGTAAAAATCGTCAAAAAAGCGTGACGTCATTTATGGATGACCCCTTACTCTGAACCTAAACTTATAAGAAGTCTTATTAAAGTAGCAACCTGACTGAGTTTAAAATTATTAATTAAATTGATTTATTGAGTTCCGGGTTTAATATAAAATCTATTGACCGTTATTCTTGTATTGCCAGGATGAGAATTCTATTGGCAAAAAGTAAGTAGAAATAATAATAAGTCTCCCTTCCTTCTTTTTCTCTCAACGATCACTTAGAATACGTGTGATTAGTCATAGTTATATTTTCAACACAGGTTCCTAGTAAATAACGGAAGTAGACCTACGTTTCGTTTCTTGTTGTGGAGATCATGAAAAAAATTTCTCGCGAGAAATTGCCAACACCATGAGAAAAACTATGGCAGATATGGGAAATCTGTGGGAAGGTAATAATAATACAATGAAAGAATGAATCTAATTCCTCTGATTTAATTAAAGCTTCACGTCGTTTTCTAACAGTTTTCATAGCTACTCTTCTTTTTTTGTGTAAAATAAAAATTGGGCATTGGCCACAAAATGAATGAAACTAGAACTAGGCTTTTTGATGAAAATTTCAAAATGATTTTTAATTTTTTAGTTAAAAAATGTAAATCTAGATCTAGATAGAATAGATCTAGCTAGAATCTAGATCTAGACTTAAGACTAGAATCTAGATCTATCAATAAATAGCTAGATCTAGGCCTATCTAGATTCTAGAATTAAGTTCTGCACGAGGTTCAACAAAAGCTGCGGCCATCCCCCTGTTTATCGCTTTGTATATTAGAGCAAATTACATTGTCCGAACACTACGTGGGACCGAACACTTCGTCGGTTTTTGGCTCATAGAAACTTTAATTAGCATGTCTCATGCGAAACCACGGCGCCTGCACGTAAACTGTTCATTTATGAACACTTCCGTGTCAAGTACTTCCGTTTCCTCTCTCAAGAATTATTTTTAGAAAATTTTTAACGTTGCATGGTACGCACATTTCTATTTTTACACCAGCCGGATGAAGTGACCTAGGGTTGGACTTAGGGGCAAAACTTGAACCAATCAACGCTTAGCTAAAAGGTTACACTATAAATAGCTTCTATATATGTATGGAACATCGTAAATGTCAAGGTTAATGGGTTATTTTGTGCTTGAACAATAAAAAAGGGGTGTTCGCTAACTTTTTTTGACCTTACATGGGACCGGACAGCAACACAAAAATATTATTAAATAAGAATTTAGAGCATAAAAGGGGCTGGTTATTGAAGGGAAAGGGTCAAAATAAGGTCAAGAAGGCAGTGGAATGCGAAAGAGGAGGGGGAATCATGTGACCTGGCTGGCTTAGCAGCGTACTGCGCGAGCCGCAATGGCTGAATGGGATGAACTTTGGGAGTGTGGGAAAAAGGTTTTATACTATTAAAATTACCTCACAAACAATCAATAACACAATATAAATGCATATAATATATGTTTTTATTCATTAAATTGACTTTAAATTATTCTAAATGAACAAAAAGTGCTTTGTCCGATGACGGGTAAAGGTGTCCGAACACATTTGAAATTGTATTACATGTGTCCGAACACATGTTAAGACCCCCCAGTCACTATAACAAGAATAGCTAAAGTTCTATGCGTATGAATACAAAATGACACACACATTATTAAAGTAGAATGATTGCGGATAGATATGATACTTTTTTTTCCTTCCTATGTTAAGCGGTTACTGAATGAGACCGCATGGAAGTTTTAAGTTGCGTTTTTTCGCGGTGTGTGTCCGGACAGTGTAATTTGCTCTAATTCACTTAGGCCTATTAATAATTGTTTGGATGTTTTATTTAAATTAGGCCTTTATTAGGCCTATAGATTCTAGTTTTTATAGTTATATGAGTCGTCAACACTACCGATATCTGCTGTATGCATGTCCATTTCTAAATATTTAAGTTTCAAGGTATGACGTGGTAGGCTATTCTAGTTTTCCCTATGAAAAGCACTAGGTCCCGGATGAGATGAATAAAACCAACCAATTAAAGCTTTTTATAACTAGGTTAACTATAAACAGCTTCTACATATGTGCTGAACCCTGTAAATACTATTGTTAAGGCTATTAAAGCAATCAGAGAGGAGAAATTGGGTTGGCCGCAGCTGGGGTAACAAATAGGGTGTTTTACCCTCGCTGCGTCACCAACAACTTGAACTAGACTAGTTTAGATATAAATCCCCTATATTTAAATCTAAATTCTAAGTCTAGAATCTATATATTTTCTAAATTTGTCTGTTGTTTTAAATTATTTTCGATCATCTACTTCTTCTAGATCTAGTTTGTGTCTCTACATACAATCATATCTAAGCAAATGTAACATTATGTCTTGTTAGTAAATGTTAGTGATTGTTATATCCCTTGTATTTAAGGTGTCGCCTAAGATTTTAAAATTCATTATTGTTCAAGATGATTTAAACAATTAAAAACTACATTAATTTACCTTTAATTAATTTGATACCACAAGGCAGGCTCCTTCTTCGTTCTTAATTTTAGTGTTGGAAGGGATCCCCACCAACACAATTTATTATATGTGTCAACTGGTTATGCGCCATTGAAGCCATTGACTCCGATTTCAGCCTGCTTTTCTTTTTGGATTTGCTTCCATAGCCTTTGTCCAACCAAGAAAAAACTACAAGGCAGCAGTTGTTTGATTTTGGAGTTGTCTCTCCTAGAAGAGTGGCTGTCCCCAACTATCAAGCCTCATCTGCCTGAGGGTTTGAACTCGAGACTTTTCGGTTTAGCAACCATGAGCTTTACCGACTCAACCATGCCAGACCCTTAGCTGTTGTCTTGATTAAGTTATTTTTTTAAGGTTTTGTTTTTACCCTGCAGCATGATTTTTAAAAAATTAATGAAATTAGTTAAGTAGGACGCAGTATATAATTTTCTATAGTTCGGAGTATTTTTGAGTAAGTTTACAATGTACAAATGGCAAGTTTGCATTAACACTAATTGTCCATTGTTAAGAGGGTAGGTGCTGGTAAAAAAAAACAACTTTTTTTTATACTAGAGCAAACAAATTTTTCTCTACAGCTTTTTCCACTAAAAAGAATTGGTAAAAAAATTTGGGTAACTATGACAACAGTGGCCATATTTAAATATTAACCTCTTCTTAGGATTTCCTCCATTCATAAAATATTACATTTTAACTTCAATAAACAATGAATTAATAATCTTCTACCACGTTTTGGGGTACTCAGCTAAAAATTTTAAGTGCAGATCTTAAAACTAATTTCTTATGAATTTTCAAAAAGTGGGTCTGTCAAAAACATTAGATTTAATGCCCAGAAACTCTTCAAAATTTAGTGTTTTTACTGGATCCAAAATCTGAAAATTCATAAGAAATTAGTTTGAAGATCTACATATGCTAAGCTATGCCCCATATAGCAAATATGAACTTAAACTTAAATCATAATACTTTTTCTCATAAATATACCTCATTCACAAGTCAGGACAAATGCTTTTAATATATTTTTATTATTATAAGTCGTATTTTGCATGAAATTATAGACAATCTCTTGCCAAGTTGACAAAACCAGGTGCATTTATCTACCCTGGTAACTATTAGTTCCTGAGAAAAATTACCAGTTGAAAATTTTCAGCAACAACACTTTATAATTGACTGTAAGCTAAATGTGTTGATTTGTGCACAGATTTACTGTAAGCTAAATGTGTTGATTTGTGCACAGATTTACGGCGCCAGGCCAGGCAGCTGGAGAATGAGATAGACTTGAAGCTTGTGTCTTTTAGCAAACTTGGGACAAGCTATTCCACTCAGCGAGATTATGAAAGGTTTGTATTTTTATTTTCTCTTACACGTGCTTTGTCAGTGACTCTGGTAAAAACAGTTGATTGTGAACTAGATCTATACCAAACAAAATCAGTTTGATCTACTTTGTATTTTTTTTAATTGCTAAACAAAGACCCTGTGACTCAATCTTTTTTATTCACAAAACATTGATTTTGTTTTGAAGGAATAGAGATTTTTAACAATTTATTTTGTTGTTTTAGGATCTATTTTTTTTTTTGGAAAATATGCTTTAGTGTTCTAGAAAATTGACAATTTTTATCAAAATTATAAAATTTAGTTGTTTTCTTTTGGCTTCTGTTTATACTGTTTTCTAAAAGAAGTTACCGTGTTAATTGACATTCGCCATTGGAAATAATTAACTTAAGGATTAGTTTTTTCAAAGACTTTTTAAAATTTGTTGTTGAGGTGTATAACTTGTTGATTTGGAAATAAAGTTTTGTTTTCTAACATACTAAATATATCTGAGAAGCAAATGCATTTTTTTTTTAAATTAGGATATTAGCCTACAAAAAAACATGAACAGTTGATTTAGAAATTATGATTCGCTCTATACCTGATCCTTTACTTCATTACACATTCTTGTTTTAAATTATTTGACATTTTTAAACTTGAATTTGAATGAAGTACTTGAAATAGAATATTTCTACTTTAGAACCATTACCACAAAAAAAAATTATTTTCTCATCATCCAGAAAGTCTCAATACCAATTTTTTAGCCTTGAAAGTGTAGCATAGTTTCAATGTACTAGGTAATCTAGTACAGTTGTTAGTGGCATTATTCTGCATTCTATGTAAGTTGCTTGTGGTAGTCTCCCTTGCGGTTGAATGCTGTCCCCTTGTCAAGCCATGTATTTTAGACAGCTTGTATACTGCCTCTAATAAACATAGCCCAAATAAGCTTTTAAAGCAACTAATGTGTGTATCCACTGGGATGTGTTACTTACTTATCTGTGGCTGTCAGCCTCCCTGTAATCAACATAGCCCACATAAGCTTTTAAAGCAACTAATGTGTGTATCCACTGGGATGTGTTACTTACTTATCTGTGGCTGTCAGCCTCCCTGTAATAAACATAGCCCACATAAGCTTTTAAAGCAACTAATGTGTGTATCCACTGGGATGTGTTACTTACTTATCTGTGGCTGTCAGCCTCCCTCTAATAAACATAGCCCAAATAAGCTTTTAAAGCAACTAATGTGTGTATCCACTGGGATGTGTTACTTACTTATGTGTGGCTGTCAGCCTCCCTGTAATAAACATAGCCCAAATAAGCTTTTAAAGCAACTAATGTGTGTATCCACTGGGATGTGTTACTTACTTATCTGTGGCTGTCAGCCTCCCTGTAATAAACATAGCCCACATAAGCTTTTAAAGCAACTAATGTGTGTATCCACTGGGATGTGTTACTTACTTATCTGTGGCTGTCAGCCTCCCTGTAATAAACATAGCCCACATAAGCTTTTAAAGCAACTAATGTGTGTATCCACTGGGATGTGTTACTTACTTATCTGTGGCTGTCAGCCTCCCTCTCTCTTTAAACTCAGCCAGCCCCCAGCCTGAGGCCAGGTAAGAAAATATCTTTTTTTACTGCATTGCATGGGCTAGGTTACCTACATCACTCTTACCTCCCTTACCAGTTTTTTTTGTTTGAGACCACACACATACCTTCTAACATTTCTTCCAACTTGTAAGTCTAATTATCTAAGGGTGAAATAGTTTTTTTAGATCAATCTAAAGAAACTATCAATGAGATATTTTACTTGTATTAAATCAATTTATTTTATGAGGGCAACTTTAATCAGAAAAACACAAGAAATAATTCCATTGAACAAACACTGACACAGTGCTGGGTTTTCTTTCTTTCTGTTGTCTCTTGGCTTTGTGTATTTGGCTGGGTAGCACTGGTTTTAACCAGGGCATTGTCTTAGAATATTTGGCTGGGTAGCACTGGTTTTAACCAGGGCATTGTCTTAGAATATTTGGCTGGGTAGCACTGGTTTTAACCAGGGCATTGTCTTAGAATATTTGGCTGGGTAGCACTGGTTTTAACCAGGGCATTGTCTTAGAATATTAGCACTTAAAGGTCTGCAAATGATTACATCAACGACCAAATACTTTCAGACGGTCAGAGAGACAGAATGCTACCAATGGACGTTATTCCTCATCTTTCACTGACCTCTCAAGGTAGGAAGGGATGAGACCTGCTCGTCATACACCTCAGTTTGGCTACTAACCACACAGATCTGTTTTTTCATAGCATGGGTGGTTACTTTAAATAATCTCAGTTGGCAGTGGTTCAAATGTATGGTATGAGGTGTTTTATTGTCCACCTGGTAGAACTAATAACAAACACATAAGGATACCTTGGTATAGCCAATAACAAACACATAAGGATACCTTGGTATAGATAATAACAAACACATGAGAATGCCCTGGTATAACTAATAATAAAAAGCATTGGTATAGCTAAAATTAAACACATAAGAATAAATAATTACACACTGGCAATTAAATTGGGACATAGAGCCTAAACCCAGTTTGTATCCAAATTTGCTTAAAGACCTTGTAACGCTTGGTTTTGGACAGGCCACTATTTGTATTGTGTTGATTATCCCCATCACTACCCTGGTCACCATTATAAGGGGCTAAATTCTATTTTTAGCATTAGTTGCTGTATATACTCACTCTAAATGCTCAAATCTTCACACGACCACTCACCCCAACCTGAACAAATTACTTACTTTTTATTTTATAATACTTATATTAATACCCTCAACTTCCTTCAACTTCAATATTTCTTTAAAAAAAAAAAACCCAAAAAAGCCTGAGTATGTACAATAACTATTTTGTTGCTTTTATACTTTTATTAATTTATTTACTTGGTGTAATAAACTTAAGGTTTGTATATTTATAAAGAAAATGTGTAGATGTTTCATGTATAACTAACTGCATGCCATCTCCTTCCTAGTATAGTCTCAACCTAAAATATGAACATGTCAAATAGAAGCCTAACAGTTGTACAAAACTTGTAACTGAACAAATTTGATTCCAGTTTTTAATTGGCAGAGCTAGTACAAAAATTGACACTCAATTTATATAAATAAAGCTGAGAGTAGCATTAACATAGTGTTCTATGGTAACTAGTTTACTTACACATACAGGTTTATCATTGATTTCACTTAAACAATGGCACCTGAAACAAAACCATTAACTGTTTGGTTTTTTAAAATGACATGTTATGAAACAAATTAAATACAAACCCACTTTTCAGCTTTTAATTTTTCTAAATCCTATATTGTTTATAAATGTGTAATGCTGACTCAAGTTTAATTTTCCTTCAGGAAATTGTATGCACATTTGTTTCTGATCTTTCTTCAAGTTCCATCTTTTTGTTCAGCATGTATCTGTATAGTGAGGTTACTTTCTAATGTGGGGATCATACATGGCTTTATGAATACAGGGCAAGGGTCTTTTTCAGCAGTTAAAGTGAAATAGAGTTGATATGATATTAATTATGACGTTCCAACATTTAATCAATAATTGTTTGTGTAGAATTAGCACGTCATATAAATCTATTGCTACATCAGATCACTAGCTGTTGCTATGAGTTTCACTTTATTTCGTAATGTGTTTGTCATGTTTTTTGCTCATTGATAGAAAAAATTTTTTACACATCATCCAATAAGATTATTTTGTAAAATATTTTTAAAAATTTAATAATACAGTAAATGGCTAACTATTACTGCTGTTTGTATTTTAAAATATATGACATAGTACTCTTGTACTAGCAGGTGTTTTTATAATGATATGGTCAGTATTTTCTAGAGTTTGACTAACTTAAGTTAAATCAGTGAAGATTACTTTTGTATTTGTTTTATGAGTGACATTTCTATGTAAGCACTAGAAAGGTAACCCATTTAAAGCTGAAATAGTTGTATTGTGGGTATCTAGTGATAGTAGTTAGATTGGTGATATAGTTGTATTGTGGGTATCTAGTGATAGTAGTTAGATTGGTGATATAGTTGTATTGTGGGTACATAGTGATAGTAGTTAGATTGGTGATATAGTTGTATTGTGGGTACCTAGTGATAGTAGTTAGATTGGTGATATAGTTGTATTGTGGGTACCTAGTGATAGTAGTTAGATTGGTGATATAGTTGTATTGTGGGTACATAGTGATAGTAGTTAGATTGGTGATATAGTTGTATTGTGGGTACCTAGTGATAGTAGTTAGATTGGTGATATAGTTGTGGTGGGCTATTCATGGCACTAAGTACCCCATGTAGATAACACTTCTCTGGTTGATTGTGTTAGTTAAGATCTGGGATCAGCTGTAATGTTGTCCACAATCACCTAGTTGTTGATGTCTGCAATGTTGTCCACAATCACTGATGTCTGTACTGTTGTCCACAATCACCTAGTTGTTGATGTCTGCAATGTTGTCCACAATCACTGATGTCTGTAATGTTGTCCACAATCACCTAGTTGTTGATGTCTGTAATGTTGTCCACAATCACCTAGTTGTTGATGTCTGTAATGTTGTCCACAATCACCTAGTTGTTGATGTCTGTAATGTTGTCCACAATCACCTAGGGATTGATGTCTGTAATGTTGTCCACAATCACTTAGTTGATGTCTGTAATGTTGTCCACAATCACCTAGTTGTTGATGTCTGTAATGTTGTCCACAATCACCTAGTTTTTGATGTCTGTAATGTTGTCCACAATCACCTAGGGGTTGATGTCTGTAATGTTGTCCACAATCACCTAGGGATTGATGTCTGTAATGTTGTCCACAATCACTTAGTTGATGTCTGTAATGTTGTCCACAATCACCTAGTTGTTGATGTCTGTAATGTTGTCCACAATCACCTAGTTTTTGATGTCTGTAATGTTGTCCACAATCACCTAGTTGTTGATGTCTGTAATGTTGTCCACAATCACCTAGGGATTGATGTCTGTAATGATGTCCACAATCACCTAGTTGTTGATGTCTGTAATGTTGTCCACAATCACCTAGTTTTTGATGTCTGTAATGTTGTCCACAATCACCTAGTTGTTGATGTCTGTAATGTTGTCCACAATCACCTAGTTTTTGATGTCTGTAATGTTGTCCACAATCACCTAGTTGTTGATGTCTGTAATGTTGTCCACAATCACCTAGGGATTGATGTCTGTAATGATGTCCACAATCACCTAGTTGTTGATGTCTGTAATGTTGTCCACAATCACCTAGGGGTTGAATAATGGTGTCCACAATCACCTAAGGGAGACTAATGTCCATGTTTCTCTCTCAGTGATACAGCCCCCTTGTTGAACAAAGCCAGCAGTGAACACATGTTTGACACTATGGCCATGGAGATCTCACAGCTGTTAGCAAAGGTTAGTGCTTGATAATGGTTGGGTGGGTTGTTCCAGCCAATCATGGGGTTGGTTGTTCCTGTCTGAAATTGTTTGGCTCCATGTATCACTTCCTGTCTGAGATTGTTTGGCTCCATGTGTCACTTCCTGTCTGAGATTGTTTGGCTCCATGTGTCACTTCCTGTCTGAGATTGTTTGGCTCCATGTGTCACTTCCTGTTGACAGCTGACAGAGGTGAATGACAGGATGGTGGAGTACACCCAGAACATCTCCACCTCCTCTCCCAGTGCTGCCCTCATGCACACCCTCCAGCGCCACCGCGACATCCTGCAGGACTACTCACATGAGTTCCAGAAAACAAAGGCCAACATCACAGCCATGAGGGAAAGGGAAGACCTGCTGGGCTCTGTCCGCAGGGACATCAAGTAAGTCTTAAACATCAGCATGGTACAGGGACATCAAGTAAGTCTTAAACATCAGCATGGTACAGGGACATCAAGTAAGTCTTAAACATCAGCATGGTACAGCGAACCTCTCACACATCAAGTAAGTCTTAAACATCAGCATGGTACAGCGAACCTCTCACACATCAAGTAAGTCTACATCATCATGGTACAGCGAACCTCTCACACATCATCATTGTAAGGCAAACATCTAACACATTACCATTGTAAGGCAAACATCTAACACATTACCATTGTAAGGCAAACATCTAACACATTACCATTGTAAGGCAAACATCTAACACATCATCATTGTAAGGCAAACATCTAACACATCATCATTGTAAGGCAAACATCTAACACATTACCATTGTAAGGCAAACATCTAACACATCATCATTGTAAGGCAAACATCTAACACATCATCATTGTAAGGCAAACATCTAACACATTATTGTAAGGCAAACATCTAACACATTACAATTGTAAGGCAAACATCTAACACATTACAATTGTAAGGCAAACATCTAACACATTATCATTGTAAGGCAAACATCTAACACATCATCATTGTAAGGCAAACATCTAACACATCATCATTGTAAGGCAAACATCTAACACATTATTGTAAGGCAAACATCTAACACATCATTATTGTAAGGCAAACATCTAACACATTATCATTGTAAGGCAAACATCTAACACATCATCATTGTAAGGCAAACATCTAACACATCATCATTGTAAGGCAAACATCTAACACATCATCATTGTAAGGCAAACATCTAACACATCATCATTGTAAGGCAAACATCTAACACATTACCATTGTAAGGCAAACATCTAACACATTACCATTGTAAGGCAAACATCTAACACATTACCATTGTAAGGCAAACATATATCCTGTCACATCATTGTTACATCTTACACTTCATCATTTTAAGGCACACATAGTCATCATTATAAGACAAAAATGATTGAATATTTTATGGGCTTAAAATATATATCTGAGCTTTTCATACCTAATGTCCTGATATTTCAGTGCTTACAAGAACTACTCTCAATATATCTGAGCTTTTCATACATAATGTCTTGATATTTCAGTGCTTACAAGAACTCCTCATCCCTGAATAGGAGGTCTGATATGTACCTCAAAGAACATGATCATATACGCAAGTAAGTCATTTACTATCTTTAATTTATGTCTTTGTTCTGATACAAAAAGTAAATGTTGCCATTGTCTCCTGCTGTCAAAAGGTTGACTTTTATTAAATATTTAATATGGTGCTCTTAAACTTGTAATTTAATTCATTTAATTCTTGATTTTATTTTCCAGTTCAGAAAGATTAGTGGATGAACAAATCAGGTAACACTTACATTGACTTACATGGTTAAATAACTTATTAGTGACCATAAGTTTTTTTTCATCCACTTTAATTATAAAACACATGGATATACAATCAATTTTTTAAACTTTGTTGATTGTCTATAATTTCAGCATAGCCATAGCCACAAAAGAAAATCTTCAGTCACAAGGAAAGTTTTTGAATACCATCAACCAAAAAGTCAACGCTTTTGCCAGTATCCTTACATAGATTTTACTCAAATTTATGAATGCCAATTCATTCTATTGCTGTTTAGTTTTTTTTTTTTTTAAATTGTTTTTTTTTTCCATTCCTTGATAGTCTTTAAATGTAGTAGTGTTGTCTCCCATCCACATTACTAATAAAATTATCTCCCATGTTACCAACTATGCTACAATATATTAAACTAGCTGCATCCCGTGCTCCGCCACGGTAAATCTTTTTAAAATATACCATATTTGGAACACAACAAAACAAACAAAAACACAACACAAACAAAACACAACCGCAACCACAACACAACCACATTACAACCACAACACAATCACAACACAACCACAACACACGGTAAATCTTTTTTAAATGTACCAAGTTGGGAACAGAACAAAACTAAATACAACACAAACGAACGCAAAGAAAAAACAAAAACGAAAAAACAAACACAACACTCAACATAAACTCAATTTAAATGTAATCATAAAGGCATATTGCTCACAGTCTATCCCGTAGCGCCAAATCACGCCCTTTCCGAGCGCGGGCGGAAAATTTCGATTTACACCCTCCCACCTCCCTCAAACTTTCGATTTCCACCCTCCCCCCCCCCCCCTCTTGCTAGGCCTCTGTTATAAAACCCCTAGCTTTTCCGCAAATAAATTAAAGGCAGTATTTAGAATATCCGTGTTTTACCGACCATATTGCACTTTATAAATTCATGCATTTTTTTCAGTACTTTTATAAATTTACAATAAAGTTTCATAACTAAAACCATTGCGCACCTAATGAACGTGATGACTTAATATAGTAATGGAGAATAGTTGATTAAAAATTATAATTAGTAAACAGTACATTCAGTGAATAAAATAAATAAAAGATAGCCTTTTATCAATCAATGCTAATAATAATATTCCAACAATAATGTACTCTTACACGTCTGCATAATTTGCATTCACATTTTGCTAATTATATTATTCCAACAATTATTCCGTCTTGCAGATTTTGCATTCACATTTTTAGCGTGAGTTCAATTTATCTTTGAATTACCTCCATTGGCAAAATTACTAAGAAGTTTAATTAGATTTTTCTACCTTACTGTTATTATGTTATTAATATGTATCCACTTTTTCTGGGAATATTAACGAAAACGATATTTGACATTGATCCTTTTAATATGTTTTAGCAATGTGCGTGTATTTAATGTTCTCTTTACGTTATGCAAAATTGTACAAACAGTGGAAATTATAAAATAGCTCTATGCCGTTATATAAATAAACCCTACTCTATTACCTATAATAAGACACTGCGGTGCACTGAAAAGCACAGCTTGGTGCGATGTTTACTTTTATGGTTCCAAAATCTATAGCGATGACTTATGGTTCCAAAATCTATAGCGATGACAGAAGGAAGGACTGACATACGCTCAGCCCGCTTATATTATAGATGATGCCCCTTGCTGACACTTATACAAAACCTTAACACATCTCAGACCGCTTCCCTATGATTAACAGCCTTGTACAGAAGATCAACCTGAGGAAGAGAAGGGACTCCATCATCCTGGGCCTTGTCATAGCTGTCTGTGTCATCCTCATGATCTTGTTCACCTTCCACTGACACGTCACCGACGTCTGACATGGCCACAATCACCTCTCAGGTCAAACAGCTCATCCAGCTGAAGACAAACATGGAGCCAAAGAAAAAATGTTTCCTCTATAATTTGTACATGTCCTCATGTGTCAGAGGAGATGTTCCCAGTGTGGCATAAGACAATGGCTGCTGCTGTAGGACATGTCTACAACCCTCCCCCCCTTCAGGCTACTACAACACACATCATCTTAGCTCATGCCTTATTTCACTTCTGGTTTTTCTTCATTCAATTCTATTTTAATATGTTTTGAGAAAATGGTGATTTAAGCATGTTGGCTTGCTTGTTGGGAGAAGTTTGGAGTTGTATGTGTGCAAAATGTAAGATGGATGGTTGCTCAGACTGTGTGCCCATGTGATCTGGGGTTTTTACTGTAAGATGTGTTTGTGACAAAATGTAAGATGGATGGTTGCTCAGACTGTGTGCCCCATGTGATCTGGGGTCTTACTGTATGTAAGATGTGTTTGTGCAACATGAAAGATGGATGTATGTTGAAGACGCTAACTGTACATATTTTCTGTCACAGAGAAAGGTTGACATATCCTTGCTGTCCATAAGATTGTGTCTGGCAACGTTTCATTGTAAATAATCAACTGTGATTTTTGTAAATACACATTTTGAGGGATGTTTTTTAATTGGTTTATTTGCTGATCTGAAGAGATCAGTGAAAATTTGCTTCAATACTGGGATTTATTTAATGGACTGGAATAGGGTTTATTTTCCTATGCTTGGTGTAATAGTATTGATTCATTTCTACAAAGTATCTGGAAATAAACATGAAGTTTTTAAATGTGTTGCATCCAAATAACTTGCTAACAAGTGAAGATTTTTTAAAATTGTTTTTGTGTATTTGAATAATTTTTTACTTGAAAGCAGGTTGAGTAACAAATAGCTTGTCTGCTGTTGAATACCTGTTTGTATTGAGAATTTTATTTGAAGCAATATGATACTTGATGTTGACATCTTTAAATAAACATAACTTATATGATGGTTTTCAGTCCAGAAATAAGTTACAGACTATTGTTAGGAACATGAAATCTATCAACTTGCTTGTGAGCTAATAGAGGCAGTCATCTTTATCTACATTGATACACAAATGTGTAGACTGTCTAGTGTACCAGGTTTACACACCAAGCTGTCATTATTTTAAAACTGCCCCAGATAAATTAGTTGCTCTCAAATCATTCACTCTTCCTAATGACCTCAGTTCTAGACTAATTTCCTTCTAGGATTTCCACTTCCTTGTGTTGCTGGCTGCACTGTGAGTGAGCCAAGTGGAAGATATGGAGTAGATTTCTGGTCTACATGTATGGGTTAAACTATACAAGATGCTCTTTTCATTTAGCAGAAATATGTCAGTTTTTACCATGTTTATGCATAATGAACATATAAATCATCCCTATATAGAGTTTGGCACTGGTTATTGTTTATCCCTCTTGACCGAGTACTACAAAGTGTTAAATGATTGGTACTTTATTGATCTGTGGGATGATCATGGTAACTTTTATTTTCTATGTAAAACAATCTGTCATAAAGCATGTCCTTTCACTGCCATAACTTTTCCATCTGAAAGATGTGCATGTTGTGTGTTTTGTATGAACCAACATTGTGTATGCTGTATGAATGTATTGTTTTGTATGAACATTGTGTATGCTGTGTTTTGTATGAACCAACATTGTGTATGCTGTGTGTTTTGTATGAACCAACATTGTGTATGCAGTATGAATGGATTGTTTCATATGAACCAACATTGTGTATGCTGTGTGTTTTGTATGAACATTGTGTATGCTGTGTGTTTTGTATGAACCAACATTGTGTATGCTGTGTGTTTTGTATGAACCAACATTGTGTATGCAGTATGAATGGATTGTTTCATATGAACCAACATTGTGTATGCTGTGTGTTTTGTATGAACCAACATTGTGTATGCTGTGTTTTGTATGAACCAACATTGTGTATGCAGTATGAATGTATTGTTTTGATGAAAGTTTGGGACCACTAGAAGAGGGACTTTTTATTTATTGAATGTGACTCACCATCATAGTGAACTGTACATATATATTTTTGGTCTATTTATCTTCAAAACCTTTTATCATGTTGTTTTATTGTATTCTTGTTTGCATATTGCAAATATGAAACCAAATTGAAATAAAATGGATCAGACAGAAATGTTTTGACATTTGAATGCTGGTGTCAGCTTGTGGTTGTTTCTTCCCACTGGTTTATTGACATTAATAATACTATTTAGCAATTCATTCAAATAAAACAAAAAAGCATTTTTAGAGGTTTTTTTAATAGAAGGTTAAATCCCAAAGCAAATGGAAGAAATTTGCAAGAAAACAAAAATAGTTGCATCAATTAAATTTGTCAAGTTCTTTATATACAAACTTAAAGCCCATAAGAGCATTTATGAACCATAAACTAAATAAAAAAGGCAAAAGATTGACTATAAGGGAGCGAAGCATTATCTTTATGGACCCATAGCCACAATATTATATGACGTGCTTATATAATGAAGGAAAAAAAAGGCCCCATGCATAAAAATACTGGACGTTTGTTTACATCTTGGAGTACTTGGAAATGTTAGATTGTCTAAAAGACTTTTCCCAGTTAGAGCCATCAAATTTTTTCATGTTGTAAGACTTGAGGGTGCCTGGGTCGAGACAGTGGGGCATTACACCTGCCAGTGAGAAAACAAAAACACTCTCAATGTTGACTGACATTAAATTACACCTGCCAGGGGGAAACAAAAACACTCTCAATGTTGACTGACATTAACAAACATTTCAAGGCAGACAACACTTTAACTAAAGACGTTCAAACGCTCGACTCTAGACTTTAAAATGTATTGTTAAGCTAAAAATTGAGAAAACATGAACCACAAAAAATAAATTTACCAATGCCATCTTGGTTGGACCGGGGTGTGTAGAAACTCTGGACACCACACGTTTTACAGAAGGTGTGTTTGGCTTTGTGCGTGTTGAATGTGTACGTGGTTAGATTGCTTTTACCCTGAAACAAAATTCATTTTTTTACAGAAAATTTGTTTGGCTGTGTGTGTGTTGAATGCTTATGTACAGTAGTTCTCTTTTATTCTGAAACAAACAAATTTTCTTACATAAGATGTGCTTGCTGAATGTGTACATTGTAAATATTGTAATATTAACTATGAACATGAGAATAACAAATATTCTTGCATTTAATAATTTTAAAAATATACACACTTTATCCTACCTGAAGAAGAGTAAAGCTATCCTTTGGGACAATAAAATGGAAATTCTGTTTCTTCAAACAGATGCTGCAACTAAACAAAATTTTAAGAAACTGACACAATAGGATTAGAGTCTAAAAATGTAGGATACTGACAATAGGATTAGCATGAACAAAATTTCAGATACTGACAAAATAAGATTAGCCTAAACAAAATTTTAAAGGATTAGCCTAAACAAAATGTAAGATATCGACGCAATGGGAATGGCCTATTAAAATCAACTCAATATATTTAGCTATAGAAATATTTTAAAGACTTCTCATGAAAAAACCTGTTTCTTGATAATACATAAACTTTTAATGTATCTAGAAGAAAAAAAAAAATAATTTGTATCATAAAGCTAGCAAGGGCTTATCAAAAAGACAGTTTTGCTTTACATTTAGACTTGCTTGTGGCTTTCTTATAAAATAATCAGTATGTGTTTTGGAATTAGCTTCTATGTCTGAATTGTATATAAAAGTGGATAACTTGGACTCTTCCGCTCAATATTTCTAAGTTGTTTTGATGGTGGTTGCTCACTGCTGGTGTATAAGGATTTCTAGTGAGCTTAGGTGATTTATTACAGCAGGATACTATTTGAGGCATCGTTGACCTTTTCATATAAATACTGTGTGGTCAACACAGAGGCGTAGCGAGGGGGGGGGCGGGGGGGGGGGACATATGTCCCCGGGCGCCGACCTTAGGGGGGGCGCCAAATTGAAAGTTTGAGGGGGGGGGTGCAAATGAAAAGTTCGAGGGGGGGTGCAAATCGAAAGTTTGAGGGGGGGGGGGGTGCAAATGAAAAGTTCGAGGGGGGGGGGGGGTGCAAATCGAAAGTTTGAGGGGGGGGGGGGTGCAAATGAAAAGTTCGAGGGGGGGGGTGCAAATCGAAAGTTTGAGGGGGGGTGCAAATCGAAAATTTGCTCCCGAGGGGGGCGCCAAATTGAAAGTATGTCCCTGGGCGCCGGGAAGGGTCGCTACGCCTCTGGGTCAACACTATGCTCTAAGTCATGTACTCATTTGAGCTGGGTGTTCTCAGTGACATCCACTAGCAAGAGCCTGAATCCCAACCTGAGATTTTAGAGTTTGTGGAGTTAGTAATCTCAAGACCAAATAAATGGCTCAATAGTCTGATAGACAAAAGGAGGATTGCTCCAAGGACCAAGAGTTGACAATATATCAGGTCCCCTCCCTGTATGCAGCAGATGGACCCAATGGAGAGTAATCAAGACTTGGCTGAAGTGATCACTACTAGACAAGAGTAATCTAAATTTGGAGACCATTTTCCATAATAAAAGTTCCGTGACTTACTCCTACATAACTAGACATGAGTGATATAAATTTGGCAAGCATGTTCTATTATATTCACTCACTCACTCCTACATTACTAAGCATGAGTCATGTAAATTTGGGAAGCATGTTCTATTAAATTCACTGACTTACTTGCAAGAGAAAACATCAACTTTTTCTGGCGCTATGACCTTGAACCTTACAGCACCACAGTGACAGCCTCCGTGGTGTTCCACTGGCTGTGACTGAACCTCTTCTTCATCTTAGAATAAATTTAATTCACATATATACAAATATGCATTTTGTTCAAAAAAATATTTTTTCCTAATGTTTCTTAACTATTCCTATAAAATAGTAATGTAAATCAAAATAGTAAATGTAATTTACTTTTTGGCAACATCCTATCTTTTGGAAACCTGAAGGGTAAATTTAAGTAGCCGATAATATGGTCCCAGTTACGCATCAGTGATTTTTTTTTTATTGACAGCCTCTGGTAGACCCTGAACAAAGCTGTTTTAAGAGCTGGGGGAGACACATTGGCGTATTCAGGAGTCGATGTAAAATGTTTGACAATGTCTGAGTAGACGCGCTTGTGTTTGTACCAGAGGTAGACCATGTGACCATTACAATACTGGGCTGGTTTACTGGCCTCAGGGTTAAAGTTCAGCTCGACATATTTCACCAGGTCTGGCAGCTTCTTGTTGCCATTTGATGTCATTTTGGTTTACACTTGGGGCAAATCTGCACAAAGTAAAAAGGTTACAAGTCATTTTGGTTTACACTTGGGGCAAATCTGCACAAAGTAGAAAGCTTAGATGTCATTTTGGTTTACACTTGGGGCAAATCTGCACAAAGTAGAAAGCTTAGATGTCATTTTGGTTTACACTTGGGGCAAATCTGCACAAAGTAGAAAGGTTAGATGTCATTTTGGTTTACACTTGGGGCAAATCTGCACAAAGTAGTAGTAGTAAGGTTACAAGTTATTGGTTTATTTTAATAAAGTAAAATTCCCATTTCGGACCTAATGATCCATAGGGCAGATGAAGTAGAGTTCACATTTCTTAACATCAACATATGATATTGTCATTGTGGTCAGCACCATAATTCTAGATTCTAGATCTACAATTTTGTTAACCCACCAAAAAAATTACTGGACTGTCACAGTACTGTAGCTACAGCTGCTTTTGTGATAGCACACATAGATCTAGATCTTCATCTAGATCTAAATCTAGATTCTAGATATCTTTTTTTCAGCTGGTTTTCTTTTTGCAAGTGAATGAATTTATTGTGAATTTAACTTTTTGCAATAACAAACAGTTAATTACAGTAGCCGCCCCTTACAAAAGAAAGCTGTAAAAAATGGAATTGCCAGGTTTCGGTTTTATTCACTAGTTTTACTTTATTTTTAAACAAAGATTGGGGTATTTCCGAATACTGTAAAAAGTAATTCATCTCTTACTTTTAATGTAAAAAAAATCTTAAGTTTATGATTTATCATGAGATAAAGCGCAACATTTCCCATTGTAAAATTACCTGTTAGGCTTAAAGTTATTAAAAGTAAGCTAACTCGTGTATTACCAATCACTTTGCCTTTTTATTTTGTTGTCACGCGATTGATGTAGAAAACAATTAAATAAGCCCGTAATGTCAAGTACCAGTCTAATTTCTTTGCTTCGACTCTATGTAATTCAGTAATGAGCTTTTTATATTATTATATCAACCACTTCTCTCCCCCCCCCCCCCTTCTTGCT
The DNA here is from genome assembly GCF_028476545.2 of Physella acuta. Taxonomy (NCBI): domain Eukaryota; kingdom Metazoa; phylum Mollusca; class Gastropoda; family Physidae; genus Physella; species Physella acuta. The sequence continues at coordinate 773,752 of NW_026732486.1, forward strand.
ACCAGTGTTTCTTCCAGACTTTTTTCTCCGGGGGGCACTCGAAATTTTCGGGGGGGGGGGGGGCGGTAGACTTTCTTCGGGGGGTGGACACTGTTAAAAGTATATATTTTCTATATAAATTATATACATTTCATTTCGTTCAGGGGGGCGGTAAAAAAATTTCGGGGGGCTTAGCCCCCCCCCCCCCCCCGAAGAGATGCCTGGAAGAAACTCTGCTTGCTACCCCACAGGTAATGGTACACACCTGGACCTGAGTCAGTGGCGTGCAGAGGGGGGGGGGGGGGGCGGACGGGGCCCAGGCCCCGGGCATCCACCACTGGGGGGCATCCAGCGGAGGTAAAAAAAAAATTTAATTAACTCTTTAAGCCCGTAATTATTTTCACGTTTTACCGGAATTATTTTTTTCCCCTCATTTTTTTTCAGTACCCCTGCGGCTAAATGACCCATATCTTTTTACCCGTTAATTTAAACCCCACACATTATTGATAAAAATTAATCGTAATTGAATACCCTACACACTGATATAAATTTTAAGGAATTATTTATTTATTGAAGAAAGATAATTACTTAGTTTTAAAGAAGAAAAAATAAAGAGTTGATTTTTTAGTGCAAAAATTACGCTTCTTTCGGGAAAATTAATAATAAGAATAACTTTTCATGAGTTCTTATTCATAGAAAACGAAAGTACGTCCATTTATCTACAAAAATCATGGATCGGATTAGTCTTAGTATAAATACTTTAATTTTCGTTAATTTTATAATGCGGCGATGTAAACGTTTGGACGCGGCCGCTAAACGGCATTCCGCAGTGTTAAAAAATGCCGTTTTTTCGAGTAGTTTTAAAAAAAAATTCTATAAAATACAAAATCGATCTAACGAGAAATCTACAAGAAGTAAATACAACGAAAAATGGCCGCTCTAGCGTTATCATGACCTATATTTACGATTAAAAACTTGGATTTCGAAAAACAACGAATTAAATAGAGAAAATTTTATCGGACGCTGGGAGCGTCGTTACGGTATGGCAGGCCGGCAGACCGACCGCTGGGAGCGTCGTTACGGTCTTAAAGAGTTAATTAATTTATTTATCTATTTATTTTTTTTTTTTTTTTTTTTTTTTTTTTTTTTTTTTTTTTTTAGTAATTTAAAAACTGTTGTGATATGTCGTGTCATAGTGTCATCTTAACTTTCCATATGTTTTGCGATCTCACTCAAAAAAATTGTAACACTCAATCGTCTGTCAGCCGATTTAACATTACACTGTCCGTATGGCAAAACTTAAATAGAAACAGTGGGCATCAGTGAAGGGTAGTCCTACGGAAGTCAATGATATTCCATTAATGAATGTGTGTCATATTTATTTAGTATAGTGTAGGGGCATCGTTTAGAGTACTTGTGACCAAGTTATTCCCATGCACTGTATTAGGGCATCTTTAAAGTAATATGCGCGTATTCGTTATACTCATTTTCAAGGACATCCGTCGAGTAATTAAATCATATTTATTTTTATACACTATAGGGGCATCTTTAAAGTAATTATTCGTATATTCATTATAATATATTTTATGAGCATTTACTAATATGCCCACTTCACTTTATAATACATTTTAAAGGCATCCATACAGTAAGTATGCCCATCTTCATTTTATATATTGTAGGGGCATCTTGAAAGTAATTAAGCTTATATTCATGTATTACACTCGAAGGACATGCAACAGTAATTACACCAATCATCGTTGTTAACATTGGGGGCATCTCTAAAGCTATTTTTTAATGTACTTCTTCATTATTATCCATTTTAAGGGCATCCAAAGGGTAATTATGCCCATATTATTATTATAAATTTTTGGGGCATCTTTGGTGAAATATATGGCCATTTGCAGTGTAATAACTTTTTTTTGTTAAATTGTATGGGCAGCATTCAGTGGCGTAGCTAGGATTTTCGGTCCCCTATGCAAAAATTAACAATGTTAATGTTAGTCGCCCGCTCTCCCCCACACTGAATGCCACTGCCTGTACACTAAGAAAGGACTTGGGGCCTTTTTTAAATTAAATTATTTCTACAGTAGAAAAAAAAACTTGATTTCATTAATTTTTTAAAAATTATTTATATAAAATAAATATCAAAATTCCAATGTAAAAGTTTTAACTTTTTAAAAGAAGGAAAATGGCCCCTATTTGCCTTGGGCCCCTATGCCTTGCTTACTCTAGCTTTACGGTAGCTAAGCCACTGACAGCCATTAGTATATTTTTTTCATGCATTGTATAAGCATACTTAAGAATAAGAATGCCCATATAATGTTTTTGATACACATTAGCGTCAATCTTAAGAATACGAATCAACATATTGTTTTCGATACATTGTAATGATATCATTCAGAATAATTGCGCCCATATTGATTTTTACAAATAGGAGGAGCATGCTTTAAGTAGTGTTAAAGTTAAAGTTTTTAACTCTGAGTAGAGCTTTCTTTAAAGTAATTGGGAGCACATGCAGAGCCAGTTTTATTTCAGTTAATAGTAGAGCTATCTATAGAGTTATTGAGCCCATAATGATGTAATGAAATGTGGGGATGCGGTGTGGGTTTTTAGGCTATGGAAGCCGTTAGTGGATTATCCCCCGCCTGAACTAGACAGACGTACTTGGGTGTTAAATTTGTGAAAACGCGTCCAAGCCTAGGGAGGGTCTGACATAGCATAGTGGATTTTTAAACACAGTCCGATTTAGAAATGTTTTTTTAAGCTGGCAGCTTTAGTGGTCATCCATTTATGACGTCCACACGGGGGGGGGGGGGTCCGAAAAAAATTGACTTTTGTGGACGCGTGTGGACAGGGGGAGGGGGGGTTGGCCCAATGTGGACGTCCACACATTAAATCTAACATTATTTTTGGTAGTGTGAAAGAAAAATATTTCCTAGCGAAGCTAAAGTTCAACTATCCTATCTCTCTGGCCCTTTAACCACCCAGCTTGGGTCTATGCCCTGGCTTAACCTGGAATACAATAAGATATCCAATTACAAGTTTCCCACATTTGCATCCCAGGTCAAATACCAGGCGACCACTTCTCTAGGTAGGCTGGGTCATCCCAGTTCAGTTGTGAGACGGGAGAGGGGGTGGAGGGGGGGGGGGGGTTAGCACGCTGACCCTGTTCAGGTGTGGGACACGAAGGACAATAAAACACATTTGTACCAGTATTTGTAATACTATATACACTCAGAGTATATACACACTAAATGCAGTAGCTTGAGTAATAGTGGAAGAAGATTATGCAAAAACTTATAGTCAGTGTGGACGTCCACGGGATGGGGGGGGGGGGGGGGGGGGGGGGTCCGTCAAAAGTGGACGTTTGTGGACAGGGAAGAGGGGGGGGGGTCCAAAATCCCAAAAATGTGTGGACGTCATAAATGGATGACCCCTTAGCCAACCAAGGTACACTTCTGTTATATTCAAGGTTAAGATAGTTTGAGAGTATCTAGCTAGCATCACCCATCTCTTTAAAGAGTTGACGTTTTGACCAAGTGGTTTAGAGAGAAAAATCTGAAACATCTCTAGTTCAATGCACACTCTCACCTGTATTAGTTACACTATAGGAATTCCTAAACAGGCCAAGAGAGAAACATCCCATTAATAAAGGCGTATCTGACGCCCTAATTGCAGACACGGACAGCGTTTTTGTCCCTGCGGTCCCGGGTGGTAATACAATACCGGACGAGACTCTTTTGTAGTGCATCACAGCCCCCCCCCCCTCCCCCACCACGACCCGTCCCGCAATTGTCTCCCCCCCCCCTTCTCCCAAGTTCCAACCATTCATTCCATTTGGATTTAGCTGGCTGTAGTCAACGTTTTCATCTCAATTAAGATAAGTACATTTTTTTAAATATATATATAAGTATTTATGGGGGCATCTTCCGCTTGATTTTTGCCCCGGGCATCTACATAGGTCTGCACACCCACTGACCTGAGTCCAGCGGTATCGTAAGGCTGACCGGGCCTCGACCTCAGACTGCGGTCACGAGGGCGGAGCCTGAGTCATGTGATCTGTAGGCAGTGGCGTAGCGAGGGGGGTGCGGACCGCACCGGGTGACACCATTTAGGGGGGTGACACCAAGGCAAAAAATAGCAAAATGTATACAGAAAAATGTTAATTCCACTTAATTAAATGATTAGAGTGAATTAAATAGTCTTTTAAGTATGGAATGTGTATAAAGCAATGTATGAAAAAAAAGGATATTTTCAGTAATGTGTATGGCAAGCCCTCCTCTGTCAGGCTAATGTAAATGTCGTATTATCTTTGTAACAATAGTAAAATTCTGTGTCAAAAGTCTGAATGAATGTGTATATCACACAGATGTTAGGAAGTTTGTCAAATGTATTTTACAGCCGGCCAGCTTGGGGCTAAAGCCTAGACGCTACAGAGGTCCGTGTGTGAGCAAATGTGACCACGCCGCCCTGGAGACCAGTCGCCATTTCAGGCTACTCTGACTGAGTCAAAACGTTGCTCCTATGTTAATTACTCTATGTTAACCTTCATGTATTAAAGTTAAATAAGTGTTAAACATTTGCACTGAGTTAATTATTGACTCATATTGTTAAACCCTTTCACTGAGCCAAATATTGGCAACCAGTCAATAATAATAACATAACACTAATAAATCACACTATTACGTATTTAGGGACCTCTTGTCCAACGAGAAAAACCCTAGGCCAAACAAGCAGTTCTGTAGCTGCGGCTATATATTTATGTGCGGTAGGACTCGATAGAGCATATTTGCCACAACACAAATACACACACACACACAGACATACGGACAAAATTGCAAAACTATGTTTTTCCTACTCAGGGAGGTGTAAAACGTCGAGATTTGTGCAAGGTTTAGCGGAATGACTACGACTATATTAAAATTTAGTATCAATGTGCAGTAACTACGTGTAGATCAATCTTAAATCCGGTTAAAACGCCGATTCTGGGAAAATATTCGTATTCAATGGAATTGTTTGTTTCCTGTTAAACTTGAAGTTGAGGTGGTGATTTGGTTTTGGTTTAGAGAAAAAGACAACATTATCAACCTAGCGCCCGTTGTATTTCTCCCTCAACGGGCCATTTGTCACGTAATAATATTAAAAATAAAAACCGTTAAAATATATTGAAAAGACGAAAGAAATGTTCAACAAACTTAAGACAACATACACGACGTAAAGAGAGAAAAGTTACTATTTGAAAACTGAAAGAAATGTTTTAAATATATTTTATGGGAATTCCCTGTATACCGTGTACCAGTACCGGCGCCATTTTACAATAGAATTTCAAGTCTCAACAAGCTTGATTTTACAGCCCAAAGGTAAACTTTCTGATATTCGGAGTTTAAATGTTCATGTCTCAGTTTTAGCATCACATTGTGGTTGTTGACATTTTCAGAGCGGTAGCTGCGTAGTCCTACTTTTACTCACGTTAAAAAAGTTGCTGAGATTTTCAGAGTTAAAGTTGCAGACAAACATGGATGAAAAAAATTGA